>NC_081829.1:11361078-11675722 GCF_030867095.1 Alligator mississippiensis
TACACAGCCATGCTACCTCTTGATTTCTCTCTGGCTCAGTAAATATTGTAACCATTCATGCACAGTAGCGCACCTTCAGCGGGAGGGGTGAAGAATGGCCCACCTTCCCTTTGCTCGCTCAAGCCGCCGAGTTTATAGGAGGTGAGGTGTATGGGTTTGAATGCCTCAGGCTGAAGAAGGAATTGAATCCAGGTCACCCACTTCTGTGTAAGCATGCTAAACTGCTAGTGTTTTGCATGAAAGGTGGTTGGTACTACCACTTCCAGCTGCTGCCACTGTACTTTACAAGATGAGCCCTGCTCAGATGTTAGATAAAATGGTTACAGGACCTACTGTCATGTCTGGGCTGTAATCAGAGGTTCTTCCCTGAAACCCTGAGTCACCTGCTTAAGCCCCAGGGTGGGGTGGGTCATCAGATAAACCCCGGTAGCATTTTCTACCAGCAAGCTTTAAATTGCTCTCAGCTCATGGTGTTGTCTCTTTGGGGTCCCCTTCTGAGGTATCTAGCCCTTCCCATGCATAAAGCTGCTAACTTTCCCTAGGCCAATCCAGTGCACATCCTCAGCCTACCAGAGTGATGGAAATAACTTGGTGGTAGGTTGGAAATAACTTGGTGCAGTTTAATACCAGATTCCTATTACAGTTTTGAAGAGAAAATACTGTGTTTCTCTATTTTGGCAAAATTGGGCTAACACATTTTCATAAAGCACACGGTAGTTCTCAGTTCTTAGCTGAGCCACCCAACCAAATAAATCCC
Source organism: Alligator mississippiensis (assembly GCF_030867095.1). NCBI lineage: Eukaryota > Metazoa > Chordata > Crocodylia > Alligatoridae > Alligator > Alligator mississippiensis. The sequence goes on from NC_081829.1 coordinate 11,361,836, forward strand.
TCCAAACAAGGACAAACAATAGCAACATGTATAGCTGAGAGCAAACCTTTTTACAGATGAAAATGGAGCCTCAAACATATACCAGATGCTACTGAGACACAGACAGTTTGGGTTGCTCCACTGTCATAGCCGAATTTCCGGAGAAGGGATATTTTCCAGAGGCAAGTGCCTTATGGAGGGTATCTTGGGTTCGTCAGCGGTTTGTCAGGAAAATCAGAACACAAGTCTTTGAAAATCACTTTGGGCATCAAGCTCATTTTATGGATTGACACTTTGAGGTTTGTCTTCTCTTCTACCCACCGCTCACTGGGATTCAACATACTTTGGTAAAACGTTTCTGTATGAGATTTTCTTTACTCTGAAGTACCTGAAGATGTCCAACCATCTCAGAGGTGGCTTAGCCTTATCACTCTGGTAGGTTGAGTAACTTAATACGTCACACTTCATCAAATACAGTGCCATTATCAAGAGACAGGTTTATGTGAGCAATGACAAAGAAGTTTAGTCCAGGGTTGTTTCAAAAGGACCCAGGAGGAAATCCTATATCCCCTCAGTGAGTCCCATTTCTCCAGCTACTTCACACGCAGAGCATGTCATGCTTGGAGCACTCCTACCAGATAATATCTTCAGTGCCCTGAGTTGGATAAATCCTTGTCTTTGCTTTTGCAGCTTTTTTTTCCTGACACTTTGCAACTCTTTGGCTGCTTTAGCAGCTGTATCATTTTCTTGATGCAATCTCTTGCTAGCTCAGATGAGAAGTATCAGCTGACCATGCAGAAACCACAGACACTTCAGAAGTTTGCTCCTCAAAACACTTCTGCAACAGCACTTTTCTTGGGACTTGAAGCATGAATTCAGATCATCATCAATTTGCAGGATACATTCAACAGCCTACAGCTGCAGTAGCCAAGGGTTGCTATGCCCCGGCACATTTATATAGCACAGACTGGAGTTTGCAGAACTGCTTCAGTACTTGTACTTGAGTGACATGCATGTAAAAGTACTTGTGCATTGCCACAGCTATGCTTTCCATGTCGACTGGCAACAAGTCAGCAGCAGTTTGCCTGGCAGTACAACCAATGCCATGTGTCTCTTGTGATAATTTTCATCATGTACAACATGTTGTCTCTTCCAATTTGAGTTGCCTACCAACATTTAAACTGATGTTATCGCTGATGAATTTCTCAATGAATTTTTCAGTGTTGGCGCAAGGACATTTACAAGCAGCATTTCTGTTGTGTTCTCTGACAGATCGGCAGCCTCCAGGAACTTTGTCCAAACGTCACTGGCAGGAACGATGCATGCACAAGAACTAAGGCCTTATTAATGTGCTTGTGGTTAGGTGTCTTTATACAACTACTCCAGGACCTTTATTGTAGCTCTGGTTTCTTCCTAAGCAGAAGGAGCCAGTAAGCCAGTTACGGCTGTTTTGTTTTTAGTACAGACTGAAATAAATTAGGTTCACACATCTTCTTCACCAGCTTTATGGTGCAAAATATTCAGGCAACGAGTCACTAGGGAGTCACTGGTGAGGAGCATCAGATTGTCTCTTCTCCACTCCAGCACTCTGTGATAATGCCCGTTTCCTTTTCTGTGCCCATTCTAGGCCTCTGTCCAGTACTGAAGTTCTGCTGGCAACGCTGCGAGTGCATCCTCAGTGCCAGCTCCCCTGCAGCAGCAAGCTCCCTCCTTTCTTTCAGCAGAACAATACCAGCTCTCTGAACAAAAGAAGGCTTTGGCAGCCTCCCAGAAGCAGACAGGAAGTCAACTTGTAAATATTCCCACATCTTAGGCTATCTGCTGCAGCCCCTCCGATAGTTGGGCCTCTCCAGGGTGGACTTCGTTGCCTGGCAGCACAGTTAAGGAAGAGGAGCTAGCAGAAGCCATGTGAGTCTACACTTGTTCTGGTGGCTTCCCTTTGGATGGCAGAAGCAGTCTAGCAAAGCACAACCTTGGTTCTTAGATACCCTGGAGGCTAAAGAAAGCAAAGCCAAGGCTTTGAGGAACGGATTCATAATCGTTTCAATAAATAGTGTCCAAGGGTGACCTAACTCCTGTGTGGATAGTCAGACCAAGGCTGATGTATCACTTATCTGTGACTCAAGATAAGTGACGTATCACTTATCTGTGACTCAAGTTCTCAGGGCTTGCATTACCAGCCCAGATAATCAGCATTGCTGCTAGTTCACAGACTCCATCCCTTCTCTACTTCTGCAAAGCCAGGTATTACATTGAGATGTTATTCTTTTTTTTTTTTTTAAAGGAGATGAAAAGCAGAGCTCTCCAAATTCAAAGTGGGTGGGAGCCCCATGCCTGCAGGCAGCATCAGCAGAGGCCACACTCCATGCCGGCCACAGTGGTGAGAGTCACAGGCTTTCTGCATCACACGCTGCACGGGCACGCAGACCCACCCTCGGCTCTCCGGCTGCAGGATATGGGAGCGCAGAGGGTTGTGCTGCACCATGCTGTCGCCCACTTGGGAAGGAACAGGAAGTGGAAGCCAGAAGAGAGAGGGGAAACCCAGAAACCGAAGCTGCTGCTGCATCTGGAGTGATGGAGGCGGTGGCAGACGGGTGAGAGCCCAGGGTGTGCAAATTTACCCTTCACAACCCTGATCTCAATAATGTACTCAGCATTTACATTTTTACCCAAGCACAAGAGGCAATGACCGTGGCTTTGGAGGGTTCTATCCTCCTTCCCACGGAAAAATTGGGGGAAAACAACAAACCCTGTTGGGAATATTAACGGCATGTAGAGGTGGCCAGTATCGTCAGCCAGTGGTAAGAGAGCTGGCCACTGGCCACCGGCCAAGACAAATCGAAGTCAGACCAAACCAACATGCTGCATCCCTGCAGCTCTCCCAAAGGATCCAGGTGTTAACAGGGTGTCACATTTATCTAGCAAACAGCTGGCATTGCCGATAAGAATTAATCAGCTTTAAAGAAATAATAATAAAAAATGATGTATGCTAACAAGGCTATTTGTACAAATGTTTTTTTCATTCTAGTTCTTATCTTTCACAGGGAAAGAAAGAAATAAAAGAAGAAAGGAGATAAAATATCAAGCAAATCCACCATTGCTGGAATAGCCTATAGGACCTGAGCATTTCAGTGTTTTGGAGCATACATCTGCTTGGTGCTCCTGGCTGATAGCAGACACAGGAAGTTTTATCACTGGTTCTATTTCTAGGCAAATATTTCTTAGTGCCCACAAAGTCTTTTATAGCTCTGTGCGTACACAGCCACACGTACACACAGAACCTGCGTCTGAAAGCTACGGTGCTGGAGGCAAGTTTGAGAGAAGCATGTTTGATATAGGGGTTGTTAGCTGTTTGATCAGAGCACAAGACAATCAATAGAGGCACCTGGGATTCAGTGAGCCCGTCTAGACAAGAACTTGTTAAATCTTATCATAAACGAAATTACTGTATTTTCTCAAATATAAGATGACCCTGAATATAAGGAGGCCCCAATAATTAGATTCTATGCATGTAAAAATGATAAATTTATCTTAATTTTCCAGGTGTAGAATCCAGTTATTGGAGGTTTGCCTTGAATTTGCTACAGCAGGGAAGACACATCTGGGCAGGGTCCAGTGGTCCCCTTGCCATCTGTCCTCCCAACTTCTTCCCTCTGCAGCCCTTTCGACCCCCAGCTTACTGTCAGACTCTGCTCTCCCTGAGCACATGGAAGTGAGGTGCACATTTGAAAGCATTGACTTTGGAATAAAAATGACTATAGTAATTTAGTTCATCCAGAATTTATACATTTTACTTTTTTGAAACTGCTGCAAGCTTTAGCAGAGGTACTCTGGAAACACACTTTTAAGCAGCCTTCAGATAAGAGAGAGAGAAAACAGAGTGCTAGGGATCCCGTTGAATGCTGAAGGGGAAGGTAATACAGCATGGGAAAAGGTGAGGTCAAGGATACAGCAAATAGTCTGGTTATGATCCATAAGGACACTGTCCTTTGCTGGAAAAGTGGCAGTGGTTAAGGCTGTGCTACTGCTGATTATTCTATATACGGGTATTGTATTCCCACTGATGTGGCAGAAGATAGCAAAAGTACAGAGGGAAATATGTGCGTTCTTCTGGAATGCCAAAAGAGAAAGGTTGGCAGGAGCTGAATTGAACAAAGCAAGGGGAGGGGGGGGCAGGGGGAGCCTGCCAAACTTGGGATGGTTTATCTATGTGAAATATGTAACCATGGTATGCAAGGTGGTAATGGAAGGAGAGTGGAAAGCAGCACATATCACCTGATTTCACTCAGCAGCAATTTTAAGGAAATGGGAAGCATATCAGATTCCTTTAAAGAGTCTGTTAACCACTAATTCATTACATCAGGAGGGAAGGTTTCATGTGGAGGTATAAAATAGGGGAGGCAGAGCTGGAGGTCCTGAAGGATCATAAGAAATTGATGAAAGTGGTAAGGGAGAGAGACAGGTTGGCGCTGGTGGGAAACTTCACAGAAGGACAAGTGAAGAAGGTGTGGGGAGCGGTGGTGGGCAAACAACTAAAAGGGGAACATGCTGACTTAGTGTGGATCGTTGTAAGGAGCATCTTGCTCATGCAAGATGTGCAACACAGCTTGATGAGCTCAAGGTGCCCATGGGAGAGGTGCAGGGAAGAAGAAATGGTGGGATACGTGTTTTTGGAGTGTACATATGCAAAGGGGATGTGGGAAAGGGTCTGCCACTTTCTGAGTATCACCAAAAGAAACCTGTTGTTAGCATGGGAGATGGTACTATATGGACTCATACCAAAGGGACTGGAAAAAGTGTTATTAAGGTCTTTATTACCATGGGCATTTTTACATGTGGAAGTGCTGTAGAACTGGGCACTTTGAAAAGCACCCGGTGTTGCAACTCTAGCAGTTGTATAAGTGGCGAAATGCACGTCAGCACTAAGAAAATGGCAGCGGTGGACTTCTGAACTAAACCACCTCGGAGGTGCTTCAGTTCAAAAGCGCACTGCTGCCATTTTCTGCGTGCTGATGTGCATTTTGCTGCTTATGCAACTGCATATGGCACAGTGCAGAGCGCATCGGCTCACGTGTGGAGCAGGCTTGATTAATTGAGTCTGCTCAGAAGCAGTAGATCTATGGACCTATGCCAAACAAGATGTGTATAAATGCCCCCTGTGTTGAAACAAGTTTATGGAAAGTAAGAAACCTCTGGGTTTTTAAGGGATTGGCTTTCATGGAAAGAGAGTGCCTGAAACTGGGGCTGTGTGAACTGAAATACTACACTCCTTAGGACAAGGAAGAGGTCGGAGAAGAAGCAGAGAAAAAAGCACTGAACACACTTGTTTCACTGAACCAGCAGAGAGGACTGATGGGGTGGGGGGAGTGTCAAGTGGTTTCTGAGATAATCATTTTTCATGGGGTTGTGTACGAAGAAAAAGTTCTGTAAGGGTTTTTTTTTGGTGGGAAGTCAATATATGTTGTTTAAGGGTTTAATATACCTAGCTGTATGTTTTTGGATATGTAGTCATTTTTGTGATATGAAGTTTTGTTAAAACCAGGATGTTCCACTTGTGAAGCTTTGTAAGTGTAAATAAGTTTTTAATAACATTTGAAAAAAAAAATGGTTCCCATCAGTATGTCTCCCCAATATGGATATGGGCCACGTGTTTTATAGACATGCTCAATGTTGGTTGCATTTAATCAACTTCAGCTTTCCATTACTGAATGCATGCTGCTTTTGGCAGCAGCTTAATGATAGACAATGTATTAATGAGATTTTCTTGTACAAGACTGTAAAATGGGGATCTGTTTCCACCATGCTGATTGGGGGGAAAAAAAACTTATCTTATATTCAAGCAAATACGGTAATTGGCCCACTAATTCACTAATATGATGGTCAATGCTGAATCTCAATGTGGTTTCAGACAATCCTGTTGGCAATGGACATGATCTTTGCTGCCCACCAAATCCAAAAATAGCGTCCAAAAAAAGTATCGACCAACATCAGGATCTGTATGCAGCCTTCACTGGCCTTACTATGGCCTTTGATTCCATCACTCATGAAACCTTGTGGAAAGCACTGGCCACATCTAGATGTTCTGAAAATGACTGTCCTCCATGACCAATGACTGCAACCATTCTATGTAGTGGATCAGAGCCAAAACCAAGCAAGGTTGCATAGGTTCATAGATTGTAAAGCTGGAAGGGACCTCAGAAGATCATCAGGTCCAGCCTGACTGGGGGCCAGGTGACCCCAGCAAGGTAACAGTCTAGTCTCCTCTTGAAGATCTCCAGGGTAAGTGATTGCACCACCTCTGGAGGGAGCTTATTCCACAGTCTGGACACCCTGGCTGTGAAGAAGTTTTTCTTAATGTTGAGCCTGAATCAATCTTCCAGGAGTTTGTGGCCATTACTCCTGGTTTTCCCCTTGGGTGCCCTGGTGAACAGTTGCTCACTGATGTACTCCTTTAGTGTAGCCTGAAGAGTCCCAGGTCCCTCAGTTTTTCCCTGTATGGCTTGCCTTTTAAGACTCTGATCATATGGATGGCTCTTCTTTGGACTCTCTCAAGCTTGTCTGTGTCCTTGTTTAAGTGTGGCGCCCAGAACGGGATGCAGTACTCCAGCTGCAGTCTCACCAGTGCTGAGTAGAGCAGAAGAATCACCTCCTTGGTTATGTTGGAGATGCATCGATTGATGCATGCTAGAGTATTATTTGCTCTGTTGGCTATGTATCACACTGCTGGCACATATTCATCCTGTGGTCTATTACTACCCCCAGGTCCCTTTCATGGTGGTGGTGCTAGTCAGTTTGGTGCTGCCAAACCTGAAGGTGTGTTGGGGGTTGCTCATCCCGAGGTGGAGCACTTTAGATTTCTCAACATTGAACTTTATCAAGTTGTGATCCGCCCAACTTCCTAGCCTGTCTAGGACCACCTGTATTATCACCCACTGTCTTCTCCATTTTTCTGACAGTCATCTTGGGTCTCATTTAGGACCACCTTCTTTCCAGAACTGACACTGAACAAAAATAACTCCAATTGAAAAGGCCTCTATCCATTCAGTTTTCAAAGATGAGACTACTCACAATAACCATCCTTGACCTTCGATATGCCAATCACTTCACACTGCAGTGTGAAGTGTACACACTGGGGAAAACCTTCAGGCTGTGCTGGATCTTTTTTGCAGAAGCCTACTGAACTTTGCTCCTATTAACATCAAGAACCCAAAAGTGCTCTATCAGCCTGCTCCGGGCCATGAATGTGACCCTACACACCAAATTACCATCAATGGAAAGACTTTGGAGGTAGTCAAGCACTTCCCCTATCTTGGTAGGCACCTCTCTCAGAGAGTGAACATTGATGAAGAGAGACAGCACAATGTCTCCTTTGGGAAAGTTCTTCAGTGCTCTCTGGAAAGACACTAAGATCCAGGTCTACAAAGCAGTCATCATCCCTGCTCTTCTCTACAAATATGAATTCTGGGTGATCTACCATCATCATCTCAAGAGCCTGGAAAGGTATCACCAACAATACCTCCAGAAAACCCTTCACATCAAATGGAAAGATTGCCACACAAAGGCCAGCATCCTTGCTGAAGCCAGTGTTACCATTATTGAGTTGGTGTTCCTTAAACATCAGATTTGCTGGACTAGATATTGTGTGCAGATGCCTGACTCTTGACTCCCAAAACAAGTGCCCTACTCCCAGCTTAATAATGGCCTGAGATCTCGTGGTAGCCAGAGGAAACACTGTAAGGACACATTAAAGTCATACCTCAGAGCAGATGCCAACATCAAAAGTTGGGAGGAGCTGGCTGCTGACTGACTCCAATAGCTCCACAACATCAACCAACAGCAGCCTGTTCTGAGGTAAAATGCTTTGCCCTCAAAGCAGAGAAGAGAGACCAGAGGAAGGAAAAGGAGAGGAATCCGAGCCTGCATCCTACTGTCACCTGTGGAAAGACCTGCAACTTCTGCAGACAGATCTGTAGCAAAAGGATTGGACTCTTAAGTCATCTCAAGACCCATTAATGAGCCATGGCAGAGATCATCCTCAAATCAAGGGATTACCAATGCTAATGCTAAATGCTAATATAGATGCTTCACTGACATTTGTTCCACAATACAAATATTTGTTACTGTTCATTGTTTAGCTGAGCCTATAAACCAGGGGCGGGCAAAATGTAGCCCACCAGGCTATTCTATGTGGCCCACTGGGCCCCTAAAAAATTTGGAAAATTAATATTTATCTACCCTTGCCTATACGTCATGCAGCCCTCAATGGTCTGCCAAAACTCAGTAAGCATCCCTCCACCCAAAATAATTGTCCACCCCTGCTATAAACTCAAATTACAGCCACAGAGAAAGCCACTTGTAACTGCTCTTATACCAAAGAATAGGCAATGTCACATGATTGCAATTGGTAGAGTGTCAAATACTGAGCTTTCAGTGGTGCTATTGCATGTGGTATGTAGGAAACACAGCGTTATGATACAGCTGTCCATTGGCAGGAACACGACAACTGTCAAACGGCACACACCAGCAATGCATAATTGTTTATGATGGACAAATGGGGAGGAACCCTATATTGAACTGAAACTATGGAAAGAATTTGGCTAGAACAATCGACTGAAGATGAGTCTAACAGGAGACCCTAACCTGTTATGAAGAGGGGGCCGGGAAAGGCAAGGCAATGAGGCCTCTTTAACCCCCAAATCTTTGTAGCCCTGAGAAGGGAAGGATCACCTGCTGTAAGGAGAGCACGTGCCAGCATGGACACGGTGGAGGAGATCCCTGCTGCCAAGGGAAGCTGACAAGCGGGGGAGCAGGGACCCCAGAGGAGAGATGCCTGACCCTAGGTTGGGGGGCTCACACTCAATAAGCTCAACCCTCGCTCAGCCAGGAGGGAAGGGAGCAAGAGTTTGACCACACCTGTGTCCAGAAAGCACGAAGCCCAATCAGGTGACCATGGCTGACTGAGATATAAACTCTTCCCATGCCAGAGGAAGGGGGCTGGCCATGGCAGTGGAGGCAGAGAGAATCCTACATGGAGGGCAAGGGTGGGTAGCCCTCTGGCCAGGAGAGCTGCTGCCTGAGAAGAGGGACTACTGTTGACCAAGAATGAAGAAGTGAGTGCTTGGGATGTACTGAGGATCTCCTTATTTTTCCTCTCTCTTTTTTGTGCCTTGGAGGGTGTTTTGAAGGGGATACAAAGACTTGAGAGTGGTTTTATGTTCACCCCAGAGGAGCATGGTGGTGGTGGTGGGACTGAGTATACCCCAATAGACTAAAGACTGTTTGCATTGACACAAGAAGGGTCTGGGAGAGTGGGATGCCCCGAGGAGAACGGACTACTTATGAGAGCCCGATACGGGCCTGCTCTTTTCTTTTTTTCTGCTCATGACAGTAGTAACATCTGGTGACCTGAGGGAGCTGTGAGGGAAGGCAAGGAGGCCACAGAGCAGAGCCCAGGGCACTATGATTTTTCCAGCTGAGTTTTTTTTTTGGACTTACTTTGACGGTTTGGGGGTGAGCAACCTGCGAGGGGGGTAGAGCCCAGACTGGCCAAAGCTTGGACAAAGAGGAGAACTAAGACAGACTGGAGCCTGATAGGGATGGGCATCCACCCACTGTTGGGAAAGGGGACAGGAGAAAGAAAGCGGGGGCAGAGCCCTGCACTGCTCAGTCAGACTTGAGGCAGGGGACAGATAGAGAGACATGGTGCCAATGACTCAGCCTTAGGTTTATTAAAGGCAGACTGTTGAGGAAACAGCTCAAAAAACACTAAGAAGTGGCAGGAAAGAGAGAGAGAGAAAGGAGCTGGGCTAGGGGACCAGAGTAGGTACCTAGGTACCAACTCTGCTAGAAGGGCATGCCTGGTTGTCCCTGGAGGAGCACCCTATTACATGAGGGCCTTGAAAAAAGTGTTCACAGACTCTTTAGAGACCAAAATAATAACCTAAATTTTAAAACTAATTTGAACAATGACAGTCTCCAGCAACACCATGTCCCTAACCTTTGGCCATGACTCTACATTGACTTATGGAGACAAATGCCCCTTTGTAAAATTGTGCATCCAAAGATGCATCTCAAGCCAGTCCAGAGAGGTGATACTCCCCCTCTACGCATCACTGGTCTGGCCTCAACTGGAGTACTGCATCCAGTTCTGGGCACCGCACTTTAAGAAGGATGTGGCCTGCCTTGAGAGGGGTCAGAGGAGGGCCACCCGCTTGGTTGGAGGGCAACAGGGCAGGCCCTATGAGGTGAGGCTGAGGGACCTGAACCTGTTCAGCTTCAGCAAGCAGAGGCTGAGGGGGGATTTGGTGGCTGCCTACAAACTCGTTAGGGGAGATCAGCAGCAAATAGGAAGGGTCCTATTCCCCCCAGCAGCACCTGGGGTGACGAGGAACAATGGCCAGAAGCTGCTGGAGAATAGGTTCAGGTTAGAGATTAGGAAGCACTATTTCACTGTCAGGGTAGCTAGGATCTGGAACCAACTTCCAAGGGAAGTGGTTCTCGCTTCTACCTCGGGTAAATTCAAAAAGAGGTTGGATGAACACCTGTCTGGGGTCGTGTGATCCCAGCGTGTGCTCCAACCAGTGGCGGGGGGTTAGGCTAGATGATCTATTCAGGTCCCTTCTGACCCCTAACTACTATGAAACTATGAAATATTAAAAATCCTGGGAGCACCACTAATTTGTCTTGATGGTCTTTCATTTTAGCTCTGTTTAGCAAATCCATTGTGGTAGGAACATAGCTCCAGGTGGTGTATCAGTTAGAATATTTCAGTCCTGGGGTAACAGTCATAAGCAAAATCACATTTCTGAGTGTCCAATGAAGCATACTGTATTTTCTTATTAATATCAATGGGATCTTGTCTGTTAAAATCCTGTCTTCTTAAGCATATAATTTTCCTGAAGTCAGAATCTATTAGTAAAATCTCAGCCCCTGTGACAAGATAACAGAATTCTCAAATTAAATAGGGTTTCCTCCATTACAGACTTCCCTCTTTCTTCCCCAGTATTAACACTATAAACGTTGCTGTCAAATAAGATAAGATCTGAATTCCACCCTGACAAGGGAAATGTTATCAGAGATCAGTTAATTATGCAATGGATTTGAGCTCAGGCAGTCAACACCCTTTAGGCTAGGGTGGACTGGAAAGTCCTCTCACAACCAACTTGTGCCTGTGCCTGTAGGTATGTTCTGCTCAGTCCACTTTACCTCACCTTTCAAACAGGCTGGTGTAATGGACTCCACTTCTTTAGCTATATCTTTACCTAGACCTATAATGGGTATTTTACCTAAGCCACCTTCAGCAGCCAAGCAAAAGGACAACAGATGAGGTCATTGATTCCTGGTTTAAAGAGACCGAGAGTGACTCAAGTGTTACTTGCAGACAAAACATCCCCATGTGCCTCCTTGGCTGAAGGAAAAACCCCAATATGAAGATACAGAACCCAGTTTGGAAGAATCCCTCACATTAGGACATGGTTTTGTCTCTGGCTTTCAATACAGGGTTGCGTTACAAGCATAAAGTTCCTCCTTCAAATTTCTCCCCTATTCCATCAGAGTGAAGGTAAAACTTAAACCAAAGGCCTCTGCAGTCAATGGAAAGACTGCCACTGATTGGTGTGGAATGTGGATTCAATTGTATTCAGTATGATTTGATGTCTTAATATTACATAGGGTGACTCCACAGAATGATGATACTTCAGTCCCATTTCTGCCCTCAATATGTGGTTTACCTGGGATTTATATAACATAGCTCCAGGGGTATGCAGTGCTTTGCTAAGGGGTACATGCTTAAATTTATTAGTGGTGGTGAAGCTTCTAATTGGTCAAGGTGGTGGATAGGAATGGCATTGCCACATGTTGATGTTGGCACCAACAGTGGTGCAGGGGGTATGTGAAGCAATATTTTTTATATAAGGGGGTATGTGGCCAAAAATTTTGAAAACTGCTGATCTAGACAGTAATCCAGTCAATAAAGTCCCACAATCATCTTCTTTTACCAGCAGCTAAACCCCTGCAATAGTGGACTCTCCATTGCTTGTTCTGACCTTTTATTGAATCCCTTAATGTTGAAGATGTTTCTTCAAAAGCTAGCTTGAACTCTTCCTCCTTTGGTTTCAAGATATTTCTCTTCATTTCTCCTTTGAGATAGGGAAGCAATTCTTTCCCTTCACTTACACTGTTACCTTGAAGGTTTTTGCAGTTTGTTGCATGCTCTTGAGCTTTCTCCTTATGAGACCAGTGGGTTTAGTTCTTCTGACAAGTTCTGCCAGGCTTTCTCCTCCATTTGCTGTATCAGTTTTTGTTACCCATCTTTAATTGCTTTTATGGATCTTTGTGCATTTGAACTGCACACAGAGCCACATACTCCACTGGAGTGAAGTGGCATAGAGCCAGTGACACCATACTGTTTATACTAGCTGTGGATCTGGCCCAAACATTTCTTCATCAAGGTGCAGGCACACGAACGCTGTACAGATAGTGAACCAAAGCTACAGAATGTCACTGCAGGTTATAACTCCTCCCCACCTCTATCATTTTAGGCTTTTTCCTATTCTAGTTCTTCTGTCCTGCAGATGTTTAGGGGTCCCTGCAAATGGCAAGGTTTACTCAACCGCTGATAACTCCAATCTATTCTAACAAAGAAGCAAATGCACAACGACATCTCTTGCGCAAAGAGCTGTCATAAAGCGAGGCTGGCAATCCAAGTGGTATAAATGCTCTTTCGATTAAGTGCCTCATTGAGGTAAGTTGATGATGCTCCATTAGGCTGATGTGATAGACTTCTAGTTCTTGACACAATCGGTGGGGAGAAGGATTCGTTGTTAGAGTCGGCAATATTATGCTCTCGGCTGTCATCATTTCTATGCTCCAGACAGATATACAGCAGTGTGCTTGCTGCTCCAGAGACTAGCAGTCTGCCCTTAGTTACTGGCTATCTGTTATACTATTCTAACTCAGGCCCCAGCCCACCTGTTCACTCACCCCAGCAGGTCTCACACTGCTTACCTGTTCTGCTCTTGTATTTGTACCCCTCTTGGTTCTGAACCTCTCCTACGCCTTTGTGGCTGTTGTAGTTGTTTCAAAAGCCAGTTGAACACTGCACCTTGGGACTAGTGCCCAGAACTTGACATTTCTCAGTTGAATTCACTGGAGGGATAACACAATTACACCAACTGGATGAATATGAGACATTCTCCAACACATGAAGCTTTGTCTTTCTGTGTGCCAGAAACATCCAGTAAGTAACCAAGGATGGTTTTGTGGATATGCATAATGGGTTGGTCCATTCAGGTGTAGCTGGAACAGACAGTAATACATTAGGTGGGCTCTCCTTGGGAATTCCTGTATCGTACAACAGCACAGTAAGCACGTTTGACCCCGCAGTGTACAGACTGATGTAGTCAAGTAGGGAAAGGAGTCACCAAGATGGAGTAACCTCTTGAGCTTGTTGCTTTAAGTCTTTTCCTCCCTTGTTCCACCTACTCCCTCTGACTTAAATGTAGTGATCTAGTGAAAGAGGCTGATATTCCAGAGTCTCTCCAGGGCAGTGACTCTAGAGCAGATCCCTGGCTCAAGGAAATTGTCAGGGCTCTCTTCTTAGGATCTACCTCTGTTATTTCCAGGGCTGTGCAAAGCTTTGGGTGGTGATTCAATTCGGAGGAAATTCAGCCCAATTCGATGGCCAAATCTCTGAATCCAAATTAAATCAGGGGACCAATTTAAAGGTCTGAATCAATTCAAAGCTCTCCGAATCTTCGGAAAAGATTCAGAGAGCTTTGATGATTCGGGCAGTTCCTGGTGGCTGCAGCTTATAAGTACTAGGGGCAGGGGAGGGGACCATGGGGGGACTCCTGCCAGCCCCGCTAACCTCCACACTCCCCCAGCCCCCCAGATCCCCTCCCGCTCCCCCAGCCACCCCATGGCTGCCCCTGCCTGCCCCAGCTCCCGGTACTTTAAAAAAAAGCCCCAATTCACTGGGTGCTGCTGGGCAGGGGAGGTGATCCCTTCTGCCCCCCACTGCCCCATGCTGCATGGGGGGCTCTGCCACGAGCCCTCCTCCCTGCTCCCCCAGCCCCGCCATGGGTGCCCCACCCGGGCCAGCTCCAGCTCTTTAAGAAAAAAAACAAGAAAAACCCTGGGACTTACTGCTTCTTAAGCACCAGCAAGTACAGTGAGTCAGGGTGGGATTGTTTTTTTTTCTTTTTCCTGCTGGGAAAAAGGGCTGGAGCTGGCCCGGGCAGTGCAGACATGGGGGAGGTGGGGGGCAGCTGGGGGAGCAAGAGCGGAGTTGGGGGACTTGTGCAGAGCCCCCCATGCAGCATGGGGCAGTGGGGGGCAGCGGGGATTGCCCTCCCACCCGGCAGCACCCAGTGAGTTGGGTTTTTTTTTTAAAGTACCGAGCTGGGGCAGCTGTGGGGGAGCTGGGAGAGGGGCAGGGGATGGGCCTGGCTTGGCTGATTTGGAGATTCAGCAGGAGCCAAATCTCCAAATCAGATTCGGCCAAATTGAATCAGGACAGTGATTCGAATAACTGAATTGCATCACTGTCCCCCGAACCCGCCAAATCCGAATCCGAATCCAAAGTGAATATTAGCTGCTTTGCACAGGCCTAGGTTATTTCCATTTTATCCTACATTAAAAAAGTGTCCCCTCCCCAAAGGATAAGATGGATAATGACAATACTTTAGACTTGTGGCCTAAACTCTGAGTTAATGAAAATGTAGACCAGTGATACTCAACCAAGGTGTGCAGCAGCCTGAGGTGCTTTGAGGTCCTTTGAAGGGTGCCACAGGTGCTACACAGAATTAGCTCTGCTAGCTGTGTTAATATGTTTCACAATATAAATCCAGATATTTCATGTGGAAATTCATGGTACTAGAAATATTCTGACCTGTTGTAGTCTCTCTGAGTTCTTTACAACAGATAAATCGCTGTGTTATTTTTTTGTACTGAAAAAATGAGTGAAAACTAAGAGGGGCGCTCAAGTCTCATGAAGGACACCTTAAGTCTAAAAAGGTTGAGAACCAGTGATGGAGACACACACAGTGACTTAATTCTGCACATTTAGATGGCCATATGTGATGACCTCAGAGGAAAATCACAGACACAAACATCTCTCTGCCAGGATGCCTTTCCTTTGTGACTTGGTTTCACATCTGAGCTGTCCTTCAGCTTTGCACATGGATTACCTTCCAATCTCAAGACAAGCCAAGCCCAAACCAAATGAGGAATTAAGATTCTCATTATTTAAAAAGAAGCAGATCCATCAGGGTGAACATTGCCAGTGCCTCACTATTAATCACATGGGTTTTACTTGTGATGGGAGACAGTTACTGTCATGCCTGCTGAGACACGGGAAGAGCTCCATCCATCACCAACCTGTTAGGGGTGCATCCTGGGAAACATTATGTTTTTGCATGATTTCTCCCTTCCATTCCAAGCACGTGACTCTTTTTTCTCCTTATTAAGTAAGAAAAAGTGGGAGAATGAAGTTGGACTGTGTATAATTGTTGTGTACGTTTTCCAGCTGAATGAGGTTCCCCAATTGGTTTTTTACCGTGTGTCTATTATTGTCATTCCCCACACTTGCCATAATTTTCACTTTCTCATTGAATGATAAAATATAGCCCTTCCCTCTATCTTCCGTACATTATGATGCAATTTGCTTAGATGGTTAACAAGCCCCAGGCAACTGCCATATTGGCTACGTAGTCTTGACAATTTCTTGGCTGGCGGGTTACTCACAAAAGGATATGTGCAAAATGATCAATCCTAATTTAGAACAATGTGATTTACACTGACATATTAGTTACACAATGGTAAAGATCTGAGCTGAATTGCAGAAGAAAATATTGGTAAGGGGACGGCAGGGAAACTAGGGTTTTAATTTGCTCACAGAAAGCAAGGGAATTGGGTTCAGTGGCAGGCACGGAGACATCCTATCTGGATTCCAGACAGGGACTTCAGAATGATTAATGGAGCAGCTGCCAGCGAATCTACTCCACATTTTAAACTAACCCCTGGAAGGAGAGCAGAACTGCATCCTTTTCAATCTGTCAATGGTGGGTAGTATACGTGGCTGCCAACCCACTTTCGGGCTCACTTTTTAGAGTTAACAGACTTCCTGTATGACCTTGGCCAGTCATAGTGTTCCTCTCTTCTCTGTCTGGAGGAAGCTGTGGGTTTCGATTACCTGAGAAGTGCTCAGACACAGCAGCGATGGGTGGAGTGAGTCAGTTTTGTTAAATTGTAGGAAGAGATAAGGGATTAATTTGGTGCACCAGTGGAGAACCAAGACTGTGAGCTGAGGGTCGGGCTGCTACTAGATGATTAAAACAATGGGGTAGCAATGGATGGGGTAAGGAATTGTGTAAGAACAGATTTTTTTGCAGTATTTGAGTGCTTTCCAAAGCCAGGACTAGCCAAAAAAGATAGAGTCCTACTTTACTTACTCCAAAATGGCAGTATCCCAGCTACATAACAGCCATTTTTGGCCTCTGTATACAATTTGCCATTCAACTTCATATACAGCTTGGATGAATCCATGTAACTGTTGAGCACATGCAATCGGCTGCCCTCTGGCCAGGCAGGTATGTGGCTCTGTATGTATGTATCTGAGCATTAGTCCTGAAGTTATAGTTCAACAAAAAGGGGAAGGAGAACAAAGAGACTGTCCAGTCCCTACCACCCCCATTTTGAAGCTCAGCCATTTCACCTTGCAGGTGGATAAAAGGGGTGGAAAGCCCTGAGAAAACTTCCATCCCACTGGGAGAAAGGATCCACGCTAAATCCTGTGGCCTTTTTTGAGAACAGCATCTATCTCACTAAACCACACAAATCTAAACTTACACTTTGCCTAATGGCCCATGTATCTCCCTCTCTTGGTTCTTAATGAGACAAGCTTCAAGGGGAGGACTGGAAGAGGGACTGGTGAATGCATAACCTGTGAACTAGTGGTTAGAGCACAGTACTGGGATGTTAAGAGAGATATAGATTCAAATCCCCTCTGGGTGGGAAGTGCCTAGACCTTAAGTCTCTTGTTCCCTGAGTGAGGGTCCTAGCCACTCAGCTTTTGGGACTAACACATAAAAAGGCCATTCTTTCCCTCTCTTTAATAACTGCTGGCCTGGATTTTTGTCAGGTACAGTGTTGTGATATATGCTCACCTAGGGGGTGTGTGTATGGATCTGCATTCCTGCCTGGCCAGCAAGCAACCTACTGTGCATGGTCATTAGTCATGCAGATGCTTATGCATCCACATTGCACATGGAATGGAATTACAAACTATACCTAAGGGTGCAGTTACACATTACACTTAGCCCATACTAAATCTGTGGAATGTCATGTGGTGTTAAAGTTAAAATGTGCTGTGAGCAATCACACCTTAAGGGTTAATACTAGTTCTTGCTGGCACAGCTCTGACTTGCCACTAGAGGGATGGTGCGCAGGGGCATGGTTAGGAGCCAGGACACCTGGGCCATATCCAGACATGCCGGCACGTATTGTTTGTGGCACTGCAAACCTTTTCGGTGCGTCTAACCACACCCCCAGAATGTTAAAATGTGCTTTGCACTGCAAATTTGCAGCACAGGGGCAAAATGTTGCTACTGGGATTTCCCAGTAGCAAAAAAAAAATCCATCGAGAAAAAAAGTTGCACAGCACACACTACAATAGCATGTAGCAGAACAAATGGAGGCTTGGTCCTCCAGGGAGATGCACTAGCTGCCAGCCAGAGTGTCTCTACTATTTAGTTTGTGCCCCGGGGGGCTCCAGCACATTGGGAGCTGGGAGGAGTGGGGAAAGGACAGTTTGCCCAAAGCAGGGCAATTTGCCCCACACCAAAGTGCACATGCAGGGGTTTGTTTGCATTGTGACAATGTAGCAGCACAAATTTATGCCGCTTCTATTTGTGCCACTGCAAGTGTACACCCCTGCACATCTGGACACGGCCCTGGGCTCTCTCTCTGCTCTGCTGGAGGGAAGGTCTGCAAGCTGTGCATCCTAGGATGTTGAAGGACTGCAAATTATTCATTTTATTGCCATAGAACAGACTGAAGTTACCTGAACATGAGCTAGCTAGCACAGCTGAGAGTTAACCCTTGGCACAAGTGGTGTAACTTTGAGATGCTCAGAGGGCACTTAGCATGAGTTAATGAGCTTGCACATGTGGATGCTTGCATTTTAAGTGTCCCTAGTATGGTCTAAGTGCAATGTGTAACTTCATCCTAAGTGCCAAAAAGTGCAGTTCCATGGCTAAATAATGGCCATTTTGGCATGTAGAGTGAAACAGGATTCTGCCCAAAGTGTCGCAATGCAGGGGAGCTTATTTATTTATTTTGCTCCAAAAGAAGAGTAATCTTTTCTGAAAGTTTCTTTCAAGAGGTTGCTTCCATTTTTCTCTTTTATCAGAACTGCTTTATCCAATCCTAGTTGTGGGGCTATGATCCTACTCACACATTCATTGCTTTTGTAGCTGTTGCTTCTAGCAGTGAGACTTTTGCAGTAACACTTCTCTTCGGTTCAGGAAGCAAATAGCCACAGGCCCTGAATGCACTTTGACTCGCTCCTGCCTCCCCATCCTTGCTCCATCTCTGATTTGCATGGAGTAATTCTTGCTTCTCAGAGCTCCATATCAGAGCATCAACAGGGAAGGGACACTTTGTGCTGCTGATGTGTAAGAGGCAGTATTGAGGACATTACTGGCTGTCCCTGGAGGATAACTTTTCATTATTGATGTGGAAAGTGGAAAATAAAATAGACTATTACACTTTTTATCTTCAGGGAACATTTTTTCCCTCCCTGTAGATATGAAAGCATTTGAATTCAAGGAATCATTTTGAACACAATGAAGGGAAGACAATTTTGAGAGCAGCAGGCACATTTATTTACAGCACAGGTGACTTGCAACATGTCTCCACCATGTATGCTTTTATTTATTTCCTGACAATCCTCAAGACAGGATGTCTCATACCTTGAGTGCTACAGTTGTGTGTCTCTTTACTGTCACTGGATCTGGCTTTGAAGTTGTATGAAAAACCCAATTCCTCCAGTTCAAATAAGCCTGCAGATATGGCACATAAAGAAACTAAAACAGCACCACTCAGGCTGAAGCATGAGCAGGAGGGAAGATCAAAGGACAACGGCGCAAAGTTGAAAAGTTCTTTCCAATTGTGTCGGCTCTACCCACTTGTTCCTCCTGTCCAGCTGTCAAGCCACTCAAGGAAAATGCCGTAAGTCTGATGCTGCACGGGTGGCTCAGCCTGCATACATCTGTGCACAACTGGCACACACATGGGCCAGCTAGCCAGCTGACTGGAAAACAGGTATTTGTAAGTACATTTCCTTGGATTTTCCACTGAAAGGAGGTGGGCGCACAGGCAGATTGGGTGTATATGCAAGGAATTTTTACAGATTAATAGAGTGAGCTGCATAAAGGGAAACAACACTCCTTATGTATTATCTTCATGTATGCCTGCTTGCTTATCTATCTGTCTGTCTGTCTACCTACTTACCTAGTCACCGAAGGCATAACAGGGCAACTTTGCACCTTGGGCAGCAGTGGCGGTGTGGTCAGCTGCCAGGTGCTGTGATGGCTGCTTTTGTGCCCCTCTCCAGAGGTGGTGTCCATGGCTGCTTTTCCTGTTGCCCACCCCCCTGCCCTGCAGTTACACTGCTTTTCTTTATTCTGCTGTATGCAACAATTTGGCTTTTCAGATAAGTCGAAGCACATTTCAGAGGGATTATTACTTTACTCATATCTCATGCAAGCAAAGGTGAATACTGCATTAAAACTGAAGAAAATAACTCAAAGCCTTTGCACAGGTAAGTCACTTTTGCTGCAGTCAGTGAGGCTTACTGTAATGTGCAGGGAAAGGATAGCAGCCTTGAATTAGGACCATTATAACCTCAGTGATTTTGTTAACTCTGCTTGTGCATTTTAGGCCTCGAGCAAGAAGGAGTTATCTTGATGAAAAGTGATTCCTTTCAAGATGTGGGCTGTCTATAAGACATTCTCATGCAAGATGCTGGATAACAGTTTCCAACCTGTTTTAATAGCATTTTAAGGGCCCAGAGTACATTATTTGGTAGTGAAAGAATCAATATGTTGTTAAATGTCAGTCCTCTCTTTGAGGCTGTTACAGCCATGTAAGCCACTTGTGTAGGGAGCTCACATGGTCAGTGTTATATGATTGCGCTTTTCTGCAAGGTGTTGGCCTCAGTGTGGGGCTTGGAAGGGTGAAGTGTAAGAAAGCCTCACGCAAATTATATTTCATAGTTTGCCACTTGGAGCAGCAACTTCATATTCAGGGTGGGCACAATGCAGGCCATGGGCCAGATCTGACCCACCAGACCATTCTATCTGGCATGGGCAACTGGTGCCACCTTAGTCGGCGGGGTACATGCAGCCAATCTTATTGATGGGGGGGGAAGGGGATGTCTGTACGGCCAATCTCGCTGATGGGAAGAAACCATGGCCCTTCATCCAGGCGCTCACAGTCCGCAGCCAGCACTTGCAGGGGGAGCACTGGCACTCCCACCTGTCCTCCCTGCCCATAATCTAAGTGGGGAGCACGGCCTGTCAGGGGGTGCACCAGCTCTCTCAGTGGGTGTACGTGCACCTCTGCACACTCCCTACACATCACCACTGCTATCCGGCCCACAGACCGCCTCCAAAATACAATTATTACCGGCCCACGGCTGCCTCTGTAAAAGCCAGTGGGAAGCACAGGCTTTCAGAGGTCATGTGCCATTGGGCTGGGCCATGCCGGGTTGGGCCACTCTGGCCTCCACCTCTATGGGGCTCCTGGCACTGCAGCCTGGATCCACAGGGAGCCCCATGCAGTCAGGCTGGGTGGGCTCTGTGTAACCACGTGATGCTCCTGGCACTCCATCCAGTAGCCACGTGCCTTCAGACTGAGCTGGGCTGGCTCCATACCAGCACGTGGGGCTCCCAGCACTGCAGGCAGGAGCTGCATGCCACTGGGCTGGGTTAGACTGGCTCTGTGCATCCATGTGCTGCTCCCTGCTGGAGTGCTGGGAGCCCCACATGGAGGCATGCAGCCAGCCCAACCCAATGGTGCACGACTCCCCATGGCTTCTGGTACTGCAGTGGAGAGCTGTGTGCCATTAGGCCTAGTTGGACTGGCTCCATGCCACCACATGGGGCTCCCAGCACTCCAGCTCATACCCAAAGGAGCTGCTTGCTATCTGGCCAGGCTGGCCTGGGCCAGCTCAGTGCCATCACGTGTGGATCCTGGGACTTAGCTGGAGCCATGCACTACCCAGGGGCTTTGCCTGCCACAGGCCACGAGCACCCCAAGAGTCCACTGCCTGCTGCTGCAGCTGCCATGGCTGTGCCGTGGTGGGGTGTTCCCCCCCACGCCCTCCCACTATACCCCCCACACCCTCCTACTAACACCCACAACCCCCCATGCCCACCCCCCAACACATACGCTCACCTCTCCCCCACAAACTCCACACGCACCCACATACATACTCCAGACACATAGCAGATGTTTGATTTTTAGTATATGATTTGGGTTTTTTCCAGTTCCAAGATGGCAAACCCTCCTCCTAAAAGGAGTACTTCTGGCAGCAAGGGGAGGGACTTCTGGTGACAAGAGTCAGGGCTTAGGGACAGGACTTCCAGTCCCAAGATGGTGACCAGTGGGTGGGACACCTGTCAAGGGGCAGGGCTACCCTTGCAGTCCCCAGCAGCTCACCAAAAGTCATTAAGCGGCCCTCCAGCTAAAATAATTGCCTCCCCCCCCCCCGGGTTCTTATGTTAACCACAAACAACCCCCACTCCAACCTTATTTGGGGTTCACTGGTTACAGGAGCTTCTGCTGCTCTGAGATGTATGGAGAATGTCTACACTTCTTCCTTGGCAATCCTGAGCATGCCACGGAGAAGCAAGCAGGAAGCACCAGCTCCAACCAGGCTGCAAAAAGGGCTTCAGTACCTTATTTCTGACGTTGGGTCACACAACGTCAGAGCGGGTGGGCAGGGCTTGCTTCTCAGGACTAGTGCTGGGAGTACTGTGGCTGTGCTGTAGACATAATTGTAAGTGCCCCATCAGGTCTAAGACAATGCTAGCTTCAGCAATGTACTTTACTCACAATAGTAGCTTTCAGAAAGAAGCAACCCCTCCAGTTTTTCTGTTACAGTAGACTGTTACTAACTTTGATTATGTGAAAAGCAAAGAAATCCTTGAAACTTAGCTTTGTTGACCTGAAAATCACTTCACCTCTGGCAGCAGCTGGTAGATAGTAGGCCCTGGTTTGTTTGTTGTATATAGATATATACAGGATGTCACAAACTTGCAGCAAGCTCAGGAGGCAGGGCAGTGCTGTTATCTCCTTTGTACACAGTGTAACAGAAAGACCGGAGGAGGTGATTCCTTTTGAAAGCCAGCATTGTGAGTAAAGTACATTGCTGAAACCAGCAGTGTAGAAAAAAAATTTCAAACCCTGACAGGGCACTTATAATTATGTCGACACCACAGCCACATGTGTGTACAAACTCTAATTGACCGTGCATTTACCGGAGATACTGCACAGTAGCATTGCTGAAAGGCTTTTAAGCAATGCTGACTGTGCAGTAGCCCATTTGCTTTATGCCACACTTTGTGCCATGCAAAGCTGCTGTGCAGTAGTAATGAGCTACTGTGCAGTCAGTGTCTTGTGTAGATGTGGCCAGGAAATTGAGGGATCCTGGGCGTCTACATGGGATGCTATGTCGCCATAGCGACGAGCTACAGTGACATACTTTGTTGCTACGACAATGTAGCATCGGCAGGCGCTAACTGTGATGCCGCTGCTAATATGCAGTAGCAATGAGCTGCTGCTCAGTAACTTGTTGCTACTGTGCAGTAGGGTTGGAAACAACCCCTGCATTGCTGGGATTGAGCAGTACCGATGGGTACTGCGCAGTCATTTAATAATTGCTAAAGCAAGTACTAAATGACCGCGCAGTACCAACTGCGTAGTGGGGCGCACATGACTCAAACCAAGGTCCTCAAAAGTTTTTTAGATCCTGATTAAGGTTAGTGGAACTAGGCATCTTCATATCTTTGAGGATTTAGGCCTATGCAACTTGCCCACGGTCAGCCAGAGAATGTTAGGTATTAGGCCTCTAATAACGACTTCTTTAACCACTGGACAACACTCCTTCAATTTTGCCAGGCTGTAATATCAGTCTTTCAGTGGGGTGTCAGTATTTAAGAAGGGGCACTCGATTTGGCTGCAGCATTTCATTTTCCAACAAACAACAGGGAACAGTGCCTTTATTTGGAGTTGCTCTTCACAGTAGCTCCTTTCAGCCGGACACCCAAAGTGCTTTACAAACACTGATTAATTAAACCGCAGAATTTCCTTTTTAAGTCAGTAAGCAATGTCTCTATTTCATGGGAAAGTAAACATAAGTACCAAGAAGCTAACAGGCTGGTTCTGGGCCAATGAAAAAGTCATGAAATCCCCCCCAGACATTCCTTCTAATTATTCATTGTAAGTAAGTAATATCCAGGGACCCTGCTGTGCAAGATGCATCCTGTATATATGCAGAAGGCAGGACGGATGACTTTGGACTAACAGGAGGAACTACATCTCTTTATGTATACACAGTAAGAAAGGATTTCTACCTCAAAGACTTAAAAGCAAAAAAGGAAGCTTTATTCTCCGTTCCCCATTTGTAACATGAGAAATTAAAGCCACATCCACAAAGATATTTAGAAGCCTAATTTCTGGGTAGGGACCTAAGCTCCTATTGATATTAATGGGAGTTTAGGCATCTAAATAGGATTCAGGCCTCCTTGTGGATGTGGCCCTTAGGGCATCTTTATACATGCTCTGGGGGTGGGCACTATAATTAGAGTGGCTTTTGGGAGGTGGTCTAGTTAAAGCATCTACAGTATTTTGTATATTCAGCACCCCACACTTCAAAATGGTAGCGGGGATGCTTTGTCTAAAGCTTGCTCCATGAGCTTTAGTGAAAGTGCCCCCACTGCCATTTTGACCCTGAATACCAATCCTGAGGCTGCTGGAGTTTGCTAATTAGCATGCTTGATTAGTTAGACTTGATTAATCAAGTCTGCTCCAACGTGCTGTAATTACAGCGCATCAGAGTAGGTGTCCCACGTGTCTAGACACACCCTCAGTGATGTGCACATAGTTGCACTGGAGAACTGTGTCAGAGGGAGGCACTGAACAAAGCTCTTTCAAATTGTATTGTCTTTGCTGCAAGCTCATCCAGCCTTGTTACTAGATCTAATAGAAAGTGTGTCCCTTCCACAACATGTGTGGAGAATTTTTGCACAGATGCACCTGAGGTTGCCAATTCTTGAAAGTGCTTCTAATGCCCGTTCTAAAACAAGACTATGAAGAAGGGTGAGTGTGTGTGTGTGTGTGTGTGCACATGCGTGCATGGCGGGCGGGGGGGCGAGGAAGGGGTTGGTGTTATGTATCAACGCTGCATCCTTGATGTCATTCAGTTGAATCTTCCCAGGCAGCCAACTTCACATTTATGTGCAAATGAGGAGACAGTCACAGTGAACTGGAGGAAGAGAATGCTAATGAATGTTCTTCTAGGCTTTAAGCAAAAGATATTGCCCAATGCTGTGGAAAATTAAAATTTGTTTCTAATATGTATGGTAAATTTAATGCTAAAGACCAAAGATAAATGGGAACACAGTTTAATCTGAGCTGACCCCATTTTTTGCTGGAATGTCATTTGCTATGGTTTTGCTACCTCGCAGAAAGCAAGAGAAACACTAATTAGTTCTGGCATGATGCACATAAATTATTATTTCCAAATACTTAAAGGGGAAGACAAAGGGTGTTGGGAAAAATGCTGAAGATTCATGGTGGGGACCATATGTTGCCTACAGGCCAAATGAGCTATGAAAAAGAGAACATATGATGTCACCAACCTTGCCAAAAACCTTTGAAGTCATAGCAGTTCCACCTCCAAATGTGTTGGCCATTGCTCCTGTGACACCGTACACCACAGCAGATTAGACTAAATCAAATCATATCAAAGGCGGAAGGGGTCATTGACTGAAATAGCTCCCAAAGGATATCAGGGTTTGCCTAGGTCTTGGTACTTTGGTGTGGAACCACCATGTAGCCCCTCTAGTAGATCTGCTTCCCACTACACAGTCACACAAGTACACCAAACAGGAGGTTGTGTTTGGAGTAGACTTGCCTCAAACTGCTCTAAAACAGCATAGAGACTTTTCTTGATAAGCAAAGAGTAAATGCCAATCATTCATCTGTCTCCCTTATTACAAAAAAGGACATGACAATGACACGGGTTCTTTGAGATTTGTGCAAAATTCTCCCCAGAGAATTCCATAGGTTTGATCCTTGCCTGAACTTTCTCCCATAAGCCATTGCTTCTGGGAGCTATGCCAAGGATTGTGAGTAGGTCCCCAAAAAGCAATGCAATTGCAGCTGGGCAGGGAAGTGCCAAAGGTAGATTGGGGAAAAAACTGAACTCAAGAGAGCTGGGATAACCTTGATGCACTGCATAGGCAGTGCTAATATTGGCCCTACCCCCCCAGTTCATTTATCAGTGTTTTGCTTCTCTTGAGAAGAGCAGGCTTGGAGAATGGAAACGAACCTGTCTTCAGCTGACAGGAGCTCAGCAGAAACTCATCAGCTGATGATCAAAATTGAGAGTTCAGATGAAAGGCCTTACAATTTGTCTTGGGCGAGTTCTGGGCCCTTCATGCCCTGTGGATGGAATTTCATTACCTTGTAACTGTGACAGGTCATAATCAACCTGTCCAATTTTAATCTTTGGAGTAGCTGTGGTAATTTTTGTAATTTCTCTTATTTGAATTGTGCCCATACCCTGTTTAAATGGAAGGCCATCAAGCCCACTTCCATGAGGACTTTGAGAAAAAGATCCTCAGACAGACAACAGATGGCTTATTAAATTGTTAGTGAACAAGTAGTTTCTCCTAGTAAAACGGGGAAAATATTAAGGAACTGTGCCTAGCCAGCAAGGGTTAATCACCAGTGTTGACTAGTTTAGGGGAAAAGGGCATTATGGAGTCAGGATTATTATTTTTATTACAGAGGAATATAGGAATCCCTGCCCAGCTGGGGGTTTCCTGCTAGCTGCTCCACCTATGGATCAGGACAGGGGGCTGGGACCTGCCTCTCCCCCGCAGCTCTTCCCAAGCCCTATGCCCCCAGGTGGGGAGCTGGGGCCAGGAGCCCCTTGCTGCGGGGAGGGGGACATTGTCCCTATTCAGGATCTGGCATGGGAACCTGCCCTGGCAGGAGGCAACTCTCGGGGACAGGGAATCATCTTCCAGCCCCTGCCAGGAGACAGCTGTCTCCTGGCCCCTTGCTCTTTGCCAGGCCCTGGGCTGGCACCTGGGGGGAACTTAGGACTCCTCCTGGCTGCTGCAGGGAGCCGGCGCAGTGCCGGAGGGGTTGGGAGCAGACTACTGCTTGGAGCAGCAAATCTAATCCCAAACGTCTGGACACGTAGATGCCTGCCCAGGGTGGGCTTACTCCAGAGTAAATTCCAGGAAAAAAACCAATCTGGCTTCTGCTGTAGGCCCTATTACCACAGGCCTTAGTTAAGAACAGGGACCTGTTGTGCTTAGCACTTCATAAATGGTTAATAAGAAAAAGTTCCTGCCCCCAAATGCTTAAATAGACAAGTCAGAGAAACAAAGAAACATGCACTAGGTCATTGGTGTAGAAAGGGGCTGAATCAAGGTTTTCAAGGGGTAGAAACAGAAAGCCTCTCCAGGAACCCACTGCCCCAGTTAGGGTCAGTAGAAGTGGGTGAAGTGATGCTACACTCAGCCATAGACAAAGTGTTTCTAAAGAGAGCAGGGGGCAGATTTACAGAGGGATGTACTGTATTTTCTCACATACAACATACCCTGGACCACAATACACATCTTGTTTTTGAAAAGCAGAATGAAGACTTTGTTTCCCCAGAGTTATGACTACATAGAGCAAGGACAGAGCCTAATCTTCAGCTGACTCACCCTTCGTTTCCTGCTTAGGCCATGAAATCAGAAGCAAAAGTACAAGAGCAGCTAGGAGACAGTGAAATTGCCTGAAAAAAGGTTCACTTGATTAGAGGAACTGATGATAAGATCATAGGAAAGTAGGGCTGGAAGGGATATCACAAGGTTATCTACTCCAGCCCGCTTCTCAAGGCAGGATCGTCTTTGACTAAACCATCCCAGCCAAGTGTCTGTCCAAACTTCTTGTGAAAGTATCCAAAGATGGAGATTTTACAGTTTCTCTAGATAGCCTGTTGCGATGCTTGACCACCCTCAAAATCAGAAAATTCCTCCCAATCTCTAACCTAAATTTCCCCTGGCTTGAGGCCGTTATTACTAATTCTGTCTCCTACAGTTACAGAGAAAAGCCCATCTCCATCTTCTCTATAAATGCCCTTCAGGTAATTGGAGACCTTTATCAAATTCCCCCTCAGTCTTTCCTTTCTCAAATTAAATAACCCTAGTTCTTTCAACCTTTCCTTATGAGTCATACTTCACAGGACCATAATTATTTTTGTTGCTCTGTGCTGTTTCCAATCTGATCACAATCTTTTTGAAGTGTGGGGCCACAAATTTGACACAGTACTTCACACGACAGGCCTCACAAGTGCCGAACAGAGCAGCAAAATCATTTCCCCTGATTTGCAAGTGGCACTTGTCTGCAATACTACATCCTAACCAGTTATTCTCTAGGACAGTGGTTCCCAAACCGTGGGTCCTGACCCCAAATAGGGATGCAACATCAGAGGATGGTATCATGGGGGTGAAGGACTATGGGATGGGAGTGAGGGGTCATACATAGGATCATGCTGAGGAAAAGTATGGGAAGCACTGCCTGAGGATATATTTGTGCATACAGTTATTTTGTCTCAACTGCAGGACTTCTCATGTGTCCTTGCCGAATCTCATGTGATTGATTTCAGGCCATTTCGCCAGTCTATCCAGGTCATTCTGGATTCTAGTCCTGTCCTCCAGAATGTCTGCAACTCCATCCAACGTGGTGTCATCTGCAAATTTACAAAGCATGCACTCCGTTCCATCATCCAAATCATTAATGAAGATGTTGAGCAATACTGAACCCAGGACAGAACTCTGGGGAACCCCACTTGATACCTCCTCCCAAGTAGACATTGAGTCAATGACTACTTATTGAGCATGATGATCCAACCAGTTATGTACCCATGTTACAGTATTTCCATTTAGTCTGTATTTTCTGAGTTTGTTAATCAGAACATTGTGGGGGGCAGTGTCAACAGCCTTGCTAAAGTCACAGTATATCACATCCACTGTTTTCCTCCCACCCCATTTTACAGACCCTGTCACATTTTCAGAAAAAGGAAATCAGATTGGTCAGACATGATTTGCTCCTGGTGAATCCATGCTTTCTGTTCCCAGTCACCTTGTTCTTCTCCATATGCTTCACAATAGATTCCTTGAGGACCTGCTTCATGATCCTTCCAGGTATCAAGTTCAGGATGACTGATTTATTGTGCGTCTCAGCTCCTTGTTCTTCTCTGTCTTAAATGGGCTATATTTGCCCTTTTCCAATCATCTGGGACCATATCAGACCTCCTCAAGTTCTCAAAAAGGATAGGCAATGACTCTGAAATTACCTGAACCAAATCTTTCAGTACTCTAGGGCAGTGTTTCTCAGCCAGTGGGAAGCATCCCACTGGAGGGTATACAAAGGTCTTGTAGGTGGGACTTCAACTCATTGCCTGATTGAAAAAAATCAGTTGTTAGCACTTCAAAAAGATGAATCAACAGAAATCTTGAACAGTGTAATTTTGTGGGGTTTTGTTTTTATCATGGTGGGACCAGGGTTTTTTGACAAAATGGTTGGTGGGATGTAAGGTGCAAAAGGTTGAGAACCGCTGCTGTAGGGTACACTCATCATCTGGAGCTGACCCTATGTGTGAAGAGTGAAGAAAAAAACACATTAAATACTTTAGCCTTCTCTGAATCATCTGTAACTAGATCACTTTTTTCATTCCACAAGGAAGCTATGGTTTTTGTGGTCTTCCTCTTGTTTTTGACATACGTGCAGAATCCCTTTTTATTGGCCTTTAGGTCCCTTTCCAGTTGTATTTCAGATCATGCCTTGGTCTTCCTAATTTTCTCCCTGCATGCCCATGCAGCACTCTTACACTCTCTCTGGTACTATGACAAAGTTTCCACTTGTTATAGGATCCCTTTTATGAGTTTCAGCTCATTTAAGAGATTAGTGTCTCCTGTTACACTTTTCATTCTTCTATCATATTGGGATAGCTTGCTCCTGCACCCTTAATACAATCTCCTTAAAGTACAACCAGCTTCTCTGGACTCCTTTTTTTCACAGATTTGCCTCCCAGGGGATCCTGTCCACCAGTTCCCAGAATTTGTTCAAGTCTGTTTTTTTGAAGTCCAACATCTTTATTCTGCCCTTCTCCTTCCCTCCTCCCCTCAGGATCTTAAATTCTATTATTTTGTGGCTTCAGTGGGCACATCCACACATGTGCTTTAATGCATATCAGCCTATTTTAATGTACTTAAAGTGTCACTAAAATGCACTATTTAATTAATGCTTATTAAAATAGCCTAATGTTCATTGTCACTTAAAACTGTGCTCTTTAGTTAATGCACATTATTAAGACAGGCTGATGCACATTTTCCTAGTATCTCACAATGGAGCTACTAGATTTAATGCTGATGAACTAAAGCATGCTAATGTGCATGTAGACACTCCCACTGTCACCCAACTTACCTCCCACCTTTACATTCTCAAGCAGTTCATCCATTTGTGAGCAACAAGTTGAGAAGAGCTTCCTTCAAAGAGCTTCCCTTTCTACCATCTGTGTCAAAAGGTTATCCCTAAGCCTCCAGCATCAAGACCATTAAGAAGAAGAGATGGTCATTAACGCTTGTGGAGAACAATAAGCCATTAAAGTAGCTGACACTTTCAGCTGCCTGAATAGTCATATCACAGTTGCTGCACTGTGGAACAGGAATCAAAGTAGGTTGCCTCTGTCCCAGGCAGTCTATCCACTTCCCAATCAATAAATGCACCCCACTTTCGGAGATCTGATTTGAAGGGAAAGGGTGTGTGTTGTATGTTAGAAAATACGATACTTTCCAGGTGCTATTTCAGAGAGAAAGCCCCTTGCAAATACTGCAGTGGATCCACTGCTTCATCCTGAAAAAAACAAAACACCCACAGTATGTAGGCCAGAAGTTTCAGGAACAGGGTCTCCAGGAAACAAAGCCTAAGAGATTGTCCATTTTCCCTCCCCGCACAAAAGGCAGGGCATAGAGGAAGGAGCTGACCCAAGATCAGACCTGAATGGGAAGCCTGTGATTCCTTTTGTGTCTTTCACACAGCAGCTGCTTGTAGGGGCGGTTTCTGCGCTCAGCCCCTCTGACAAAAACAGCTTTCAAGACTGCCACATTCACAATAAAATCCCTTCCTTCAATCTTGAATCCCAGCCTGAAGCTCCTCCAGATCTGGAGAGTGTCTCCCTAGCCTCTTGTTCACAAAAAGGGTCGTGCTCAAGCACACATCCTAGTGCATTAACTCAAGAGAAGTGGTCCTTACTGAGTGAGATTTCCAAGCACTTGGATGAGCCAAATGGGTAGCAATTTCTTTGCATTATGAGCTGGGTTGTGTAGCTCTCTGGTGAGTGTGGGGCAGACATCCTCTTCCCATGCCCAGTCCATGTAGAGTCTTTTCCTCAAAAGCAAAAGATTTCTGTTCAGTGTTTTTTTCTGACAGAATAGTTTTCCAATCAGGAAATAGTGGTTTGATGAAAGCAAAACATCTTGCTGAAACACAATCAGGTTGAACCATATAGTTTTGGCCTTATCCAAGCATTTTATTTTGATCAGGATATTTCAATGTTTCTGAAATGAAATTTTAAAAAGTTGATTTCAGGTGAAATTTTGGAAGTGTGACTTCTTGTTCTCGTGGAATGGAAACTCCACGTTTTGAGCAACCTTTGTACAGAGCTTTAGCTGCTTATGCATTTAGATCCAGAGGTCCCTGGTTCAATACCTGATCGGTTGAAGAAGACAGAAGCTGTCATATATGCAGAACATGTTTTTCTGGTGCTACTTTTGCCCCTCTTATACTTTCCACCCCTGTCTTCATGTATATAATTGATGAGGATGTAGTATTCATAAGTCTTCCCAGTTTCTGGGAAACCTTTAATGACATACTAGATGCCAGAACACAGGTGAGCATACCAGCTTTTATCACTGAATGGAGAGTACAAGTAGCTAGAAGTGCAACATGGGAGTTAAGAAGGATAAACTGATTAAAATTACTTATTGCAAATGTGGTTTATGTAATCTTTTAAAGCTCATAGGTTAGAGATAGTTAAAAGAAGTTTCCACCAATAAAGCTATGAAATAAAATATGCTGCTTCTTTCTCTCCTATTGGTATTAACTTCCCGTCAATATTTAGTAGGACTCTGTTAACAAAATCTTGAACTCCTTTCTAAGAAGCGAATCTCAAGGAAGCAGGACACTGCAAGCTAAGCATGCATACAGTGCGTGTCTATGGTGACTTTTGAGGAGCAGCATGTGATGATGTGGCAGGATTTGAACGGTCTTTGCAATAAGTATGGCTTGGGAAACATAAGCAATCAATACTGAAGGCTTTAGATTTGCCTTCTGGTTTAAGAGTCTTCTTGGGGCACAGGCTGAAGCTTTCTTTTATAATCATAATGCCTATACACTTGCTTGTTCTTATAAAGGAACATTGAGACTATTTGCAGGAATTTGGGCTTTAAAAATAAATGAAATATGATAAGAAGTGGGGTGAAATCATGAGAGTTGGCAACATCAATCAAGTGGACTTCTGCTCCTTAACCACACGGGAAGTGAAAGCTGAATTAAGCTTCCAAGTGCTTTTGTGAAACAAATCTAATCCCGAGGAATAATCCCCCCACCCCTCTTCTGGCCTCTTTGTCCAAAGTTGCAGGGAAGGAAGAAGTCGAAGAACGCATCCCAGTGTCACACCAGCAGGCTGCGGCTGCTTGCGACTGTATCGTGCTTCCTTTATGGCAATTACTCGAGAAGCCTTTCAGTGACACAGCAAGACGCATAAGCTCTCTGGGACACTGCTTCCCCTGTGCTGATCTGAATTTGTCTGTCATCAGTAGGGCATTTCACTTGACAAAATAAGTTTGACACAACTGTTTTGTTCTGAGGGGACAAAGAGATGATACAAGAGGCCATTTCTCTGAGTTAGTCCGGGTATGCCCCACTTACCCCCCTGGTTTTTTGGGTTTGTGTTTTATGCAGAGTGAAGAGAGAGTAATTCGAGGCCTAATACGTTGGCTTGGAAGAACTTTGTTGGTTCTGGGATGTGTACATGGCAGCTGGGAGATGAGAGGAGCTTTGGAAATGTCAGGCTGCTGACTTTAAAATAAGGGAAGTGAGGGAAGAAAATGATCCTGAATTTAAGGCTTGGAATACTTATAGGTTTTGTACTGGTATAACTACTTTATGATGAGGGGAGATGGGTGGGCAAGGAGGAGAAAGTATATTAACCAAGCAGTCACAGGGCACATCTACACATGCACTTTAATGCACAGTAGCCTATTTTAGGTTCGATATTAGGATATTTAGGTTAGATATTAGGAAGCACTTTTACACAAGGAGGGTAGCAAAACAGTGGAACAGGTTACCCAGACAGGTGGTGGTATCTCCATCCTTGGTAATTTAAGTGTCACGTAAAAAATGCACAGAAAAATAGACTACTGTGCACTAAGCATCACTTAAAAATGTGCTGCTCACTTTTGGTACTGCTCATTAGGGCAGACTAATGTGTATTTATTCAATACCTCACATTGGAGGTACTAAATTTACTGCACATTAGGAAAAGCGCATTAATGCACACACAGAAGTGCCCATAGTGATGCAAATCCTAGTGAGGATTCAAGATATAAAAAGGTCTTATAAATACTAGTATAGCATGTTCCTCTTCCAAGTATGTCAGCATAAGTACATTTATCCTAATCTACTTGCCCACACTGGGGGACTTGTATTGCTTTAACTTGGTAGGAAAACATGGCCAAGGAGTCCTGGGTGGCTCATGTGGAAGCTTCTGAAACAAATCTTCAGCTGGTGAAACCTGGCAGAGCTCCCTGGGGCCTAATTCTCTGCAAATTTAGATTGGTGTAAATCTGGATCAATGCTGCTGAATGAAAATGGAGCTACCTCAGCACAAATCAGGCGTAAGCACAAGGGGAATCAGGCTCCTTGGCTTTAAAGGAGCACTGAAAATGTAGTCCATTTGAAGGTGCTGCCATGAACTACCCTATGAATCCAGGGAGGTTTCCACTCAGCTTTTAAAAGAAGGATCATTTCCATATCCTTGTTGCTCGCATGGCTCCCATATTTGGATGAGTTGTGCGCACATTTATCTTACAGAATCTCCATCCTGCACTTTAGGTGGAGCTTACAATGCAACAAAAAAAAAGGGCTTTTTTAGGGCTTCTCTATATCCAGCCATCCACGACAAATAATCTGAATTAGCTTTTAAAGGGAGCGAGTTGAACTGAATTAAACACCTGTGTGGACACTCAAAATCAAATTGGTACTAATTTAATTTAGCTTACTTTTTTCTGGCAGTATAACACAATTGAACTAATCTGTCTTCAAATCACCCTTTCAGATCACTGCAACTATTTGCTGGTGTGTTCTTATACAGACAAACCAGCAGTGAAGTTAAAAAGGCAGCAGAGGTTTGTCCCTCGCATCTCTCTTTGTGAGCTGACTCACAAGGGAAAGATAGGTTTGTAGTTAAAGTAATGGCCCCTAGCTTGAAAAACTTGGACCCTGGACATCCGGATTTCCTCCTTGAACTGCATAGAGAAGAGAGAATCTACTGAGCGATTGAGAGGGGCCAGGGTTGAAGATGCTACAGTGAAAATGGCTACCACTTGCTGAAGAGGGTTCCCTGGAACCAGTTGGCACCAGTTGGTCTCCTGCGTAGACGTGATGGCACTTCCAGAAACAGTGTGCTACAGAGGGTTTTCTATTTCCTAGAGCTCAGCAGTTCAGGCCTGCTGGACAGTCAGCAATCCACCTTTACAACCTTTTGTTAATGCCTTTAATTAATGACCCTGGGGGCTCGGCAAGTCTATGGCAGCACAATAACAAACTCCATAGCAAAAGGACCTTACATCTTATAAACAATTTTCTTCTTATCACATTGCCAGCCTATAGCATCTGGTATTAAAGCAGCACCAGTACAATGGCTCTGAGGTCTTTGAAGCTTTCTGGGACTAAAGAATTGCGTTTTAAGGGCTCATTTTTCCATAATGGAGCTCAGCGAAACAAAAGAAACATATTCGTGAATATTCTTGTGAATAAAAGCCATTTTGCTGGTATATACCATGTTGCATAGACATGCCAGGCTGTTCAGAACTAGCATAATCTTATGTACATGGTGCTGTATCTCACTGTAGACATTATAAGTTGCAAGGCAGCAGAGATGCAGGGTAACTCTTTCTGCCCAAGTTAAGTCACTGATGGGCACTGCAGGGTGCTAGCAAGGAAAGCCCAATCCATTTCCTTCCATGACTCATAGGAGTCAATTAAATGACACAGTGAAACGTACTACATTTGCATCTAGCTTCCAGGGAACTTAACAGCATTAGGCAGCTCTTGTGCTCATTAAGTGCTTCTGTCTAGAAGGATGTAATGAACCAGTTTTACTACAATAGTAATTTTTTCCTAGAGCATTTGGTGGTTGTGTTTTCACGGGGCATGGAGGAAAGACAGAAGAGCAACACAGGTTCATGTGCCAAGAGATACTGATTAGGGAACAGATGACACAATCATGTGCAACAAGGACAAGGGATGGTAGTGAGTAGGCAAGAGACCTAAAGGGTCATTATAAACCCATCAGATTACCCTTTGAACAAAGCCCCCTGTCCTTGGCTTCTGTTTCTTAGTCAGCCCTGAAATTTATTTAAATAATAGGGACCATTAGCTTTGATGGCCTGAAGGAGTGGTGGCTGGGGTGCTTTGTATTTACCTTATTTCCTCCTAAGCACTTTTCTGTCCCAGTCTGACCTGCTGGTGGGCGTATATTATCTCTGTTGATCTACTAAGCATATGCTACAGCTGTAGCTAAGATACTTTGGCTTATTATCTCACACTGTAGCAGTTCATGCTTTTTGCTTAGTCTGTCTCTTCTCAGTCTCTATCCATGATGGCAGCCTGCACCCTGAAGCACCTCTCTTGGTAGGCAGAGCTCAGAACCAAGGTCATAGGACATCTGAACATCAGCTTGGGTGTTTAATTGCCAGGAGGGTGGATTTTTTTTTCCATGTTTGCTTGGGCCAAATCAATACATCTGAGAGAGAGCACGAACACTGGGGGAAGGACTGTGTTTTTATTTTATTTCCCAGTATATGGCCTTGTAGGTAGGTGAGGGGGTCCTACACATCCCTGTTTTTTAGGAGTATGTTCCTCAACCTTAAATGATGTGGAAGCTCATATCTCACAGGGCACAGTGAGATGGCTCCCTTGTGCTCAGGCTTTGGGGTAGTTTCCTTATGTATTTTCCAGTCTGCCCTGGAAAGAACTGTTTGCAAGGGGGATTGGATATTTGAGTCTGGGTTTTTATTCATATCATGGGCATGCTTCAAAGCCAAATGCGATAAATGGAGAGACTCCCATTGATTCTATTGGCCTTGGACCAGGCATTATATTCTTTCACAATGAGAATATAGAGTGATAGCAAAGGGCTTCCCTCTTTATTGTTAATGCATGGTGATGCACCTTTTATTTTCCTTTTAAGCTTCTGGGTGTAAAACATCAAGGTTTGGAGATGTCTCCTGATTCTCCAGTAAACTTTACTAACATGACAAAAGCCAGCATCCATCTCTAGGCTGAAATAAAGCAGAGACCCCACAAAATGTTGCTTGTGACAAGATTCAAGGGGAAAGAGCATCTGAAAACAACAAAGCTCTTCTCCTTCAGAACTCTTCCTCCTTTAACCTGCAGCTTGTCCCCGGAGAAATGGCCCACAACAAAAAAAGCTTGGCAGCTTCTATGAAGGGTAGACTTTCAAACAGATGACCTTAAAATGCACCGAGATGGTATGTTCTGCAATGTGAAACTGCACACCCAAAGTAGAGACTAGTATAGGGAAGCTAGAATTAATAAGGTTTGTTGGAAAATGAGTGATGAGTGACTCTTCACAGCTTCAAAGTACAGCTGGATGAGTAATTCATAATAACTAATTTATATAATAATAAGGCCTCATTTTCTGTATATGGAGTGTTCTTTGAGTGGAGTATGAATGTCAGGAATGAATTTGCTGCTAGATAATAATTCTCAGTCTGTCTGTCATATATGCACATGCTACTGTAAGTATTCAAGATCTAAAATCCAGGATTTTCTGATTGGTCACTTGATAGTCTATTTTCTGTTCCTTGATGGGTTGAGTTTGACTCTTAGTCTCTGTTTTCTGGGAAAAATATTCTGTTTTTTAGGATAGGCAGTCTGTTTTCATCAAATAATTAGGTACCCTTTCTATTAAAGATATATTTATAACCACTAAATAAGGGGTTAATAATTGAATAATAGGCCTTTTAAAAATGGTTAACCAATTGGTCTAGGTTGCTAAAGATTGCCATAAATCAACAACTTGATTATAACCCTGGCTTATCTTTATCTGTAATATCTTCCACTGATTCGGTTTCTAACATTTGTGGCACTGATTACTCTGCCTGTAACTTACTTATAACATCAATTAATCTTTGATTAACCTTCATAAATACAGTCTTAATATAAAGCATGATTAAATATTCTTGGGTATTTGCTGTTCATTTGACCATTCATGGCAGCAAATTTGAGCCAATCTAAAGCTCACTGCAGTCAATGAAAAACGCCCATTAAATACAGATTTGTATCAGAACCATGTTCACTATAATAGTTGAAGAAAATGAGTGCAAAAGGTTTTGATCATCAGCAAAGTGAACTGATTAAAAAAAAATGCAAGCATTTTCTAGCTGCTGATCAAGTTTTTGGATCAGATGAGGGTCCAGATATTTAGATACTTAAAGCATAAACAGACTGTGATTCTGCAGAGCTTATAAAGGAATAAGATTTGGCATATTTTGGATACTGCCTGGTTTATAGTGGATCAGAAGTACCACAAGAAGACTCCTAAGCATGGAAGTTAGGCCAATTTTCAGTCCATCAAAGTGCCTTTCAGGAAGATATTGACTGGACTGTAGAAGTATCTCTGGTTCATGACTAAGGGCTCCAAGATCACCGGACAGCTCCACTGCTTCTCCACACATGATAGATGCACAATAAAAAGGCATTGGGCCCAAACCTTTAAAGATTTGGGCCCAAATTCCTGGAGATATTCTGGTGTTTTGGAGACCGAAAAATACAGTGTTCTCTTGAAAAATGGAAAATAATGATACTTTTAAAAGGGAACCAAAGCATGATTTTGCTTTTTTTAAAAATTTCATGGTTATTTGTTTTTTTTGAATTGGTTATAGTTTAAAAAGGCTACCCCCTACCATTGAAACCCCACCATGGTGTTACATGCAGAAACCGGTCACTACCCAAGAAGAGCCACATGGTGACTTCTGAAAAATGCAAGCCCATAACATTTGACACATGGCCTCTTATACTCAGTAAAAATCATCTCCTCGTGGATTTATTAGTCTTAAGCAACAGCAGTTGGTCTAAAAAGAAAATGTATTTAACCTTTCTCTTTAATTGTCACTCTGTTAACCTGTCAGTTCTACATGGGGATATTAATAATTCTGCTTGTAACCTTTCAGAAAAGAAATATTCATGTTGAAGTATTAAACATTTAAACTTGGTTACAATTCGGAAAGAGTTGCTGTAACACTTTAGCGCCTTCTGCCCCAACATGACTTGATCCAAAGTCCATTGAAATTCATGGGAATGATCAGATGGATTTCAATGGACATTGGACCTGGGCCAGATTCTGAGGCCTAACATCAGAAACAACCCACAGTCACCACAGTAGCGGCATTATCCCCATTAGGGCTGAGCCACATTTTAGAGCCATGCATGAGTTTGGTTTTCATGTATGTAAGAGTATATTAACCATGAAAAAGAGAGATTTTGTTCTTAAATCAGGTTGGTTTACCATCTACCTGCATTAACCAGCTTGCGTTAGAATAATGGCAAAGAAAAGGCAAACTGGGGTTTAAGCCAGATTAATAGCTCAAGTTCACCTCCAAGCTCCCTGTAGACTTCATGTATCTTGTCTTGTCTTCACTGCTATTTTCACCCAAGTTCATCAACAAAGATCAGGGCCACAGATCTTTTTTCTGTGTAGATCTAGTTTACATTGTACTGACTGGTTTAAAATGATCTAGAACCCTACTAAGCTTAAAACAGGAAATAAACAGCAAGCAAGTGTTGCGATGACTACCTACAGGGTCTTTTGCCCCAGGGTAAATTTTCATCCTCATAAGGATGTTTGCTTCTCTTAGTTTTGCAGAGACTAATCCAGTTAGGGGAATGCCAGGTGGAATCTGTTCCAGCTGTTGCCTCTCTAGACAAATTTCCACTTGAGTTCTCTTTACTGAATCCTTTAGTATAGGCAGATGATATGATAAAGGGTGGAAAGGCCCCGGATCTAGAGGTCAAGGTGAGTTTATGGGACTGGCTTTTATTGGGGCTTTTATCTATTGCCTTTTGGCCTACCAGCTTAGACAAATTGTCTCTGAAATCACTTGAAGGGACTACATTCGACCCTCAAGCACTTTCCAAGGGGATGACACTAAGATGCCCATTAACTATGGAGCAGATGCCAGTCTCATAAGCACTAGAATAACCATGAGCAGAGTCAATTCTGCACTCTGCTTCAGTAGCAGGGAGTGGAGATGGCATTTAAGAACACATCTAGGGCTCATCTGAGAATGCATGTACCACCACCAGGTGAGGCATATGGCAATGCTACCCCAAGAACAACACCAAGAAGGAAATCCAACTTTGCAAGAAACACACAGGGCTAGATCCACAAAGCCACATGAAATGCCTACTAGGTTCTTCAGCCCAGTATTTGGGTGACATTAATTTTTCCAAAATCTCCCACTTGGCTGCCGTCTAACCCTTTAGCCCCTCCATGCTGTCAACCAGCATGCCCCAAGCCACCTCAGTCTTAGAGCTGCCTGTCATGAATCCAGAGTCCTATGCAGAAATATTTGTCCAGAGTTTGATTTAACTACTCTCATGCTTGATACCTTCCAAATGCTAATTATAAGCTATATTTATTTGCATCAATCTTATCACTGTATGGAGCATGTTATTCTATATGTAAGTCTCTTTGCAATTTTATGTCATAACTTAATCAAAAGGTTATAGCCCAATCCTTAGTTCATGGCTAGTTATATATTAGCAGAACTATTGTCTGGGATGATCTAGTTGGGGATGGTCCTGCTTTGAGCAGGGGGTTGGATTAGATGACCTTCTGAGCTCCCTTCCACCCCTAGTCTATGATTCTATGATGAGAATTATGGTTTGGAGGCCTAATGAACAGGGGGAAGGCAAAACTACTGGTATAAGGTATTAATGGCCAATTGCTTTAGAAGGACAAGAGCTATTGCCACTCAGAGGCACATGGCACAAAGGGCTCTTGTTGAGAGGGGCACCCAAAATATTGGGAGTATAGATTTGCCTATAAGGAGAAACATAAGCCTCTCAATAAGAACTGCATTCCAGGGGATGGACAATTACCCAGGAGAATGCCATATGCCCCAGGAAGGAAGGATGTTTCTGGAGGGCTCCCAGCCAATAGCTAGGACAGTAAAGATGGGGAGGGGGCTGTCTTGAAGCTATTTAAGAAATATGTGTTAGGTATAAGTGGTCTTTGGATTTTCCCCTGACTTGCTCAGCTAGGACTGTGTGGTAGTCAGGAAAGAGGGTGAGAAATGTTGTTTCTCTGTACCCTGCCTCTAAAGTATGTGGTCAACTTTTTCTTGTACAATTATTGTCTTCTTTATGTAATAAGCTTGAAAGAGTCCTTAGAAGTTTGAAGGAGTCCAGAAGAAGCTTTAAAGAGTCCAGAGGAGAGCCACATGCATGACTGGAAGGCAAGAGGACAGGCCTTATGAAGCGAGGCTGCGAGCTATGGGACTCTTCAGCCTGGAGAAGCGCAGGCTCAGGGGGGACTTGGTGGCTGCCTATAAGTACATCAGGGGTGTGCATCAGGATCTGGGGGAACACCTGTTCACCAGAGCACCCCAAGGGATGACAAGGTCCAACAGTTACAAACACCTCCAAGACCATTTTAGGCTGGACATAAGGAAAAACTTCTTTACTGTCCGAGCCCCCAAGGCCTGGAACAGACTCCCCGCAGAGGTGGTGCAAGCACCTACTCTGGACACTTTCAAGAAACATGTGGATGCTTATCTTGCTGGGATCCTTTGACCCCAGCTGACTTCCTGCCCCTTGGGCAGGGAGCTAGACCCAATGATCTTACGGGGTCCCTTCCAGCCCTAATGTCTATGAAATCTATAAAATCCTTTTGCAGTGTTGGTGCCTTACTGATTGCCTGTGATAAAGTATGATCTCAGAGGCATGGCTCTG
This sequence comes from Alligator mississippiensis, assembly GCF_030867095.1. NCBI lineage: Eukaryota > Metazoa > Chordata > Crocodylia > Alligatoridae > Alligator > Alligator mississippiensis. Next base: position 11,402,426 of record NC_081829.1, read on the forward strand.
GAGCTGGCAAAAAGTATCCTGTTGCAGCTGTAGAGTCTGGTGTAAGCACAGGTTGCTCTGAGGCTTGTTGGGATGAGGAGTCATCCTAGGGGCAAACTGTAGTCTATTTCTTGAGACAAACAACGGGACACTGGGGAGAAATTGGGGGCTTTGGCGGTATGCTGCAGCCAGGTCTGTGATACTCCCAAGCTGCTTGTTGCTCTGATCCTGTACTATTAAAACTACTGACTGGGAATTTTTTCATTGCTCCCAACAAAAGCAGAGCTGAGCCCTTTACTGAGCTTAGGATGGCCAGGGAACAAAAGACCAGAATAAAATAAAACACTTTCTTTGTAAAAGCACTGGCTCATTACCTCAGTTCTTGGCTCTACTCCCTACTATGACCTAGCAGAGAAGTATGATACACAGGTGTATGGTTAATTAACGAGCATTTCCAACTTGATATACTGTGGATTGTATACAATAGATTGCTCAATGTGCTGTGTGTTTGTGCAAAGGATTGTAGCAAAGTATTATAAATTTTTCCCTTTTACATTTATGCCTATTGCCTGCAGTGCTTTAAACAGCACATTCAACACAGCTTGCTGTTTAGATTACCACAGTAATACTGTTGGTGCTTACATGCATTAATGCAGAGATTTTTTTTCCTCATTTTCTACCCTAGCATTGGCTTTTCATGCTTATTTTAACCAGCTTTGGAATATTCTGCATGCTTGTCACTAGTGACACTTAGTACAGTGACGAGCATGCAAGTACAAAATCCGAAGACATTCTCCTTAAAGGGACAGGAAGGAAGAATGGTTGTTGGGATTAAGCTACTGGGCTGTCATTTGCTTTAATTCTCAGCTTTTCCACACACTTCCTTTTTTGACCTTGGGCAAGATACAGTCTCTGTGTCCCATCGTCTCCAATTGCCTCCTGAGGCGCTGTGGTAAATGAAGTCTCTTTGGATGCATACAGAGCTTAACACAAAGGAACCATGATCTCATTTAGGAATGCTACTGTATCCAAGTCACTACTTTGAGAATGATTATGGATCCCCATGGGGGAGGGAGGTGGATGCATTTATGAGATACTTAATGACCTGTGACTATGGAACTTTTCTGTTTAAATAGAGGCACAAAGAGTGGTTTATATAAACCAACCCATATCAGTGCTGTAGCTACAAGAGCCTGAAGGTCATCTGTGAAATACCACATAGTGGTGATACTACAGAGGGAGGTCTGACCTGAGCTCTGGAGCAAGTGAAGGTAGCACCAGTTGTCGGAGGATCAAGGCTGGTTTCAATGAATGTTGGGACAAGGCCTGGTGGAGACCCCGGGAAACTCATGCAGGGTGGATGTGTGTAGTAGAGCTGACTGCTTCTTCACTCTCAAGTTACTGTTTTCAATCACGATGCTATTAACACTCAGGTATCCCAGAAAATGAATTCAGGGCTGGAGTCTAAGGTGGTATAATTTAAAGCATCTTAGACGAGCTCAAACTCCCTTTGACCTTCTTGCATCCTCTCTACCAATGCCTAAAGGAACCTAAGGGCATACATGGTATGTACCAAGGAGCTGGGAGGAGGAGCAGATTAAAGCAGCCCCATTCCAAAAACAGCCGAAGAGGTGGCAGTAGCAATGGCAGTGGGAGGGGTTGCCAGCTTGTGACACCTTAAATGCTATCTCTGAATTTGACTCAGAGCTTCAAAGATTTTAAAAGAGGAGGAGAAGGGGGAAGATAATCTAGATGTTTTTTCTCTACAGACCGGACGAATCCATGATATGGAAGTGCAGTCTCTCTTTCCCCTACACCCATGCATGAAGCATCCTCTACATGAACAAGTACTGTCAAAAACTAGGTGGTCTGGAGCAGTGCTCAATCCAAAGCTTGGTGAAGCCAATGGGATCCTTTCCCTTTAGGGAACAGGTGGAAGATGATGTTGGAATCTCAACAGCTGCAAAGGTGAATGATCACTGCAGTTGTCTTGTGTTGGTCTCCTTGCTATTGAATCAAGGTCCTATTGTGTGAAAAGTCATGTGGAAGCTGATATGCAGCAGCTTCTCTACAATAAAAGAAGTCACACACAGGTGCCTTCCATGAAAAGATCTTTTCCAGCACATTCCTCAAGGCCTTTGGTGACCAGCTAATGGTGACGGGAGCCGAATTGTGAGGTCTGGAAGCTCCTATTCATGAACTGGCATGAAGGTGGCAGTTATAAGAAGGTTGTCTAACACTTGGACAAGACAGGAGTGCAACATACCAGTGAAGACACACCATCATTTTTGGACCTGGAACATCAGGACCCTCATGGACAACCCCAATAGCAAATGCCCAGAGTGCTACACTACATCAATATAGCTGCACTAAGTGAGATCCAGCGAGTGGGAAATGGGCAGCTCAAAGAACAAGGAGATGGCTATACCTTCTTATGGAAGGGTAAACAGGAAGGAGAACATCAACTTCATGAAGTTGGTTTTACCATTAAGAATGAACTCATAAACCAGCTCAATGAGATCCCTATAGGAATTAATGAGCAACTCATGACTTTCCATCTTAAACTGGTGTGGAGCCAATATGCTACTGTCATCAGTCCCGCATACCCGGACTCTTGACATGGCCAATGAAACCAAAGAGAAATTCTATGCTAACCTTAACCAAGTCCTTTTTGATGTTCTAGAGGGAGACAGACTTATTCTTCTTGGTGATTTCAATACCAGAGTCGCAAGGGACTTGAACCTCTGGAACAGAACCATCAGCAAGGAAGGAGTAGGAAAGGTCAACTCCAGTGGCATCCTCCTCTTGGCCAAATGTACAGAACATGGACCACCACCAACACCCTGTTCCACCAGAAAAAAAGGCACAAGACATCATGGAAATACCCACAATCTAAGCACTGGCAGCTGACTGACTATGTCATCAGCTTGCCCCAGAATCCTAAAGATGTCCACATCATGTGAACTATGCTAGGAGATGATGATTGCTGGACTTGCCACCAACTCATCCAGTCAGTTATGTCACTCAAACTGGCTCCCAAATGATGGCTGCAGCAGAAGCAATGCTAATGCAAGATCAACATTGAAGGACGCAAGGACCCAAGCAAGCCAGACCTCTTCTACTAGTGTCTCAATGAAAAACTGGTAAATTCCAATCAACAACAATGGAAGAGTGTCAGCAACATATGGGGTACTTTGAAGGAGTGAGAGAGGGTAAACAGAGCTCCCGGGGTGCCTTATGTGCCGGGAAGCTGATATTAAGGGAAGAAGAGTGGCTGGCAGTGACAGAGAGGGAAAATGGAAGTGAACACAGTGTGGCAGGCCAGTAGGGGGTGCTCCTGCACTGGGCCACCTACTTCACTGCATCCGACCGCCTTCCAGGCTCCAAGTGCCTCCCATGAGGTGCCTCACATCTAGTTGACCTCCTTCCTGGAGCAGACCTGCTAGCTTGGGGGTAGTGCCGCCACCACCCAGGGTCTTGTCTGATCCTGGCACTGTGCCCTGTGGGAAACACAGGCCTAGTAGTCCTTGAGGGTACTCAACCCACTTCAAGAACTTGGGGTGCTTCACTCAGTCTGAAGCATAAACAGTGGTCTCCTTCAGTTAGCCAAACCAAGGGGACCCCAATGCAATCTAGACCCAAAGGGGACCCCAAGGCAATCTAGATCCACTCTTAATAAGTCTTCCATGCTAGGTACAAAGGAGAACTTTATTGGTTACAGGGAGTAGGTTTAGAATAGGGTACAGGGTTGAGCAGTATCACAGAAATCCCATAGAGCAAACAGGATGGCTGGGGTAGCCTCTGATCACACATCTGAGTTACTGCAAGATATATATCTAGTTAGATCTCAGGTAGCTTACTCATGAGTATCATCCAGAGGCAGGTGGATATTCCCTCTGGAGGCAGGCAGTTAATTGATCATGAGTTTCAAGAGAGAGAGTAAGTTTCCGATGGTCCAGCACTTCTCTCTCTGAGTTTTCATCATGGCTACTCCTCCTCTTCCTGAGCAGTCCTTAACTTATATAGCCCTTATGACCTCATTTACCTGGTCCAATGGAGGCCAGAACCTGTTGGCTGCCAGCTAACCAATTTGAAATGCATCACTGGTTGCAGGGCAGACTGGCAGGGTCTCTAGAACAATAAGGCACCCAAGCCCCTCACCCAGCTATGTGATACTAGTCATGTAGTCAGAGGGAGCAGGTTCCTCCCTCCTCAGGAATGTATCCAACTCAGGGGACCTAAATATATAGGATGTCTACTGTCTGCAGGGCCCATGTTAACCACATTGTCACAGAGCAGAGTTTTTGGGGAGAGACAGAGGTGGTATTCTGCCACACAGAGCTTACAGCATGAGCAGATGGCAAGGCTGCAGCTGGAGATCAGAGAAGAGGAAAAGCAATCACAGCAACACTTCCAGAGCAGCATCTCACTCTGGATTGGAGGAGGGAAGTTGCCAGGAGGTATTTCCAGCCCTGGAGTGGGGCAGAGGGGGTCAAGTCTCTGCAAGCTGCTGAGAGGAGCAGCTGAGTGTTCCTGCAAGCAGGTATTGCTGACTGCCAGAGAAACACTGCAGGAGTGACCAAAAGAAGGAAGCACTTGGAGGTATGCCTATGAGAGGATTTTGATCAGTACTAAAGTGGACCAGCTGCTGAGGATCCTGGAGGGGAGCATGGAGGACTTCTCTCAGGTTAGAGCCTCCGTGGTGGGGCTTTGCTGTACTTGGAAGAGAGATCCTTCTGGGGACTGTGCATGCTCACCAGTAGACTTGCGCAAATCTGTACTGAGCAGTAGGGCTGTGCAAAGCTGCAAGTGGTTATTTGGTTTAGAGGAGATTCAGCCTGATTTGGTGGCTGAATCTCTGAGTCTGAATTGAATCAGGGGACCAATTTAAAGTTCCAAATTGAGTCAAACCTCTCCGAATCTTCAGAAAAGGTTTGGAAAGCTTTGATGATTTGGGCAGTCCCCGGTGGCTACAGCACTGAGTTGCAGCTGGAGTTCGAGCTGCTTAGTACTAGGCACAGGGGAGGGGATGCTGAGGGAGTGGGGAGGGGACCATGGGGGAACCCCTGCTAGCCCCCACAATCCCCCTGCTCTCCCAGTCCCCCCATGGCTGCCCCACCCGCCCTAGCTCAGTACTTAAAAAAAAAAATCACTGTCCCCCGAATTGGCTGAATCCGAATCTGAAGTGAATACTAACCACTTTGTAGAGGCCTACTGAACAGCATTAGATTGACTTGTTTTTGTCAATATAAGAGATCGATTCCCAGGTAAAGGGGACAGGGACTGAATCTAAAGAGAGACTGAAACAGTTATGTTTTGGGGTGTTTGAGCCCAGGCTAAGGCCATCCCCTGGATAAGGTGTTTGTCAGACTAAGACTACAGTCATCCAGGTGGCAGGCTACAGAGGGCTGAGTATTAGATAATCGGGCAGCATCAAAACCAGGCTGATGAGAAACTTTGAATTCCACCTGGAGTGGCTAGGGTGGGGTTAAAGGGGAGGTTTGGACCCTGACAGAAGAAGACAGAGATTGAGACCTGAAGGGTCACCTCGGGGTATTGCCTCCTATTAACGTACCAATAAAGTTGTGGCAGGAGAGAAAAAGTAAGATCAATTTCCTGGCAGACTGGGTGATCCAGGATTGAGGTCCATCCTGTCACCACCTGTAGGTAAACGAACTCTCAGCAGTGGTAGTACTACAATACCTACAGTCATCACAGGTACCCTCAAAGTCATCATCATTAGCACCTGTGAAGAGATACTTGGATTCTCTACCAGGAAACATCAAGACTGGTGTGATGAGAACAACCAGGAGATCCAAGAATTGATCAAATCACAAGTGCAAGGCCTTTTGTGCTTGGCAAAATTACATCAACTCCAAGCAAAAGAAATTGAATATCCAACAAGCCAAGGCAGAAGTCCAAAGGAGGACCCATCATATGAAGAACAAGTGGTGGGAAGACAAGGCTAAGGAGATATAACATCTTGCTGACATCCATGATATGCAGTTTCTTCAGTGCCACAAAAACCATCTAAAGTCCAAACACTCACGGACCAACCCCCTTGAGACCTAAGGATGGAGGAGACCTGATCAAGTAAAGGGTAGCCGTCAATGCCCATTAGAAGAAGCATTTTGAAGACCTTTTCAGTTGAAACTCACCAAAGCAGGATAAATGCTGGGAACAACATAAACCTCTCTACATGGCCTTCACTGACCTGATGAAAGCTTTCGACTCTGTCAGCTGAGAAGTTTTGTGGAGGAACCATCTGAAGTACAGATGCCCACCAAAATTTGTCAGTATTCTCTGCCTGCTCCATGATGATATGTGAGTGGTGACTCTTAGTAATGGATCCTTCACAGACCCCCTTGAGGTTAAAACAGGAGGTTAAAATAAGGCCATGTAATCGCTCTAATACTCTTCTCAATATACCTTGCTGCAACGCTACATCTGACCACCATCAAGCTTCTAGCCGGAGCAGAGCTAAACTACCAAATGGATGGTAAACTGTTTAATCTCAGCTGACTCCGAGCCAAAAACAAGACCACCCTGACCTCAATCATTGAGCTCCAATATGCTGATGATGTTGTAGTATGTGCTTACTTGGAAGCAGACCTTCAGACAATCAGTGACATCTTTATCAAGCCGTAAAAGAAAATGGGACTGACACTTAACATTCAGAAGACTAAGGTCCTCCAGCAACAAGCTCCTAATGAACAGTCCCCAGTTCCAGTAATCCAGATCCACGGTGAGACTCTGCAGAAGGCTGAGTGTTGCCTGTAGTAGTCTGTCTATCCTGGATAGGCCTCATCAGCCATCTGCGGACACACAGATAAGACAATCATTCTTGACTGCGGGGGATTGCCAAGGAAGAGACACTTGTGTAACAAAGCCCTGAGTAATAGAGAATTGGGCCCTGAGGATTTTGAATGTTAAGCTGCCTTCTCTCCCTTTGCCACTCCATATACACATAGAACAAACTCTTATTAAGGTAGACAGTTTGTGTGATACTGTGAGGGTGTGAATTTCTTGTTAGCAATACTTTCCAGTTACATGTGTATTTCCAAAATTTGTGTCACCTGGCTTGACATGAATTTAATGCTTAATCATCACCAGAGGCAGCTGCAATATTGATACTTTAAGACCTGATTGTGACCCAGACCAGTTGATAGCTCCATGATGAGCTCCAGCAGCACAGATAGCGCTTGGTATGGTAAATGACACTTGTGAAACTGCACTGATAATATTATGTGCTACTGACATGTGAATCAACCTCAGGGTTAGTGAGCTGATTGGATTATGATGAATAAATATCCTTTGTTTTTTTTTCAGTTGATACTGTCAAAGGTTTTCTAATAATAGTTCGCAGTTGGTACTCGTCTCAGACTTGTTATTGCTTGTGACACTCTCTTAGAAACTTTAAATCACCATGGACCAGATTGATTGCTCTTAGATAATTCTAGGCCACATGCTCAATGCCAGCTCGGGCTCATTTATACTGCTTTGCTGGCATAAAAGAGCTGTAATTCAGCTGCAAAATACCTAACAGAGGTCTCTAGCATAAAGGAATTTCCTGATGATATATCTACATTGCAACTGGCCCTTGCGCCTTTGTTGATATACCCTGATAGATAAAGCCATGGTCTTAGACTCAGCAGTGTTAGGAATATGCCCCAGATCATCTCTAAGCCTGTTAGGTGATTATGGGGACTCCTCTGTTTCTCACTTCTGCCATTTGTTAAATAGAGGTAACAAGTGCAGCTGGGTAGGGAATGGCTCTCCCATCTTATTAAACTTTTCACAGTTTGGGACATGTTTCCTTTCCACACTGGGATGAAACCGAGACCCTTTAGATTTTTTTAAACATTTTTCTTTGGCAGTAGCGCCTATCCTTTGCATTCCTTCCTCTGCTCTGCGCCATTTACAACAAGTGATATTTCTGAAGTGCCTTTGGTTCTCCAACCTCTGTGAGACTCACAGGTGCCACTCTGTAGATGAGAATCACTTTACCTGCTGCTGAAACATAGCAACCTCTGCGGTGATCACAGCTGCTATTTAACAATGTACAGCAACAGAAGCAGGGGGTTGGTGACACGGAGAAAACTCTCTCTCCATTTTAAGTGTTATTTGAGAGAGATGTACCGCACCAGACTTCTTTGACTGTTTACATTATCTTGCAATGAGATGACCCAGTTTTGATCATGATCCTGTTTCATTAGAAGCAACTCAGAAAAAGACAGCAGAGGTCTTAGGGGCATTACCTGGGCCCTACATGGCTGTATAACTAATGACTCTCTTTCAGTGTGCTGGACCTTTCAATCTCTAAAGTGACTGCCAGTCACTTTGTGCTTAGTTCTTTGCAGACTAACACGGGGACATGTCTGCTTAGCACTCCCTCCTAGAAAATTTGTGCTCCTCTTTGTGGGCTTAGTGTCCTCTCGTTGCACAGCCATACAGGCTGAAAGTAATGCTGTGATCCTGTGGGGAAACAACCGGACTGAGCAGAGGTGTAGCAAGCTCCTTTAGCACCCAAGGGCAGGAGGGTGCGGGTGGGGGGATATGTCAATGACTGGAGTTGGGGAGTGGATGTTGAGGGGGAAGCAGGGACTGTGAAGTCTTAACCTGCTGCTGCTCTCCAAACAGTGAAGGCAACTGTTACTGCTGCTGTAGCAGTATTGGCTTGGGTGGCAGTAGCTCTGTGGTGTAGGCCCCCTGGGAGCATCTCCTGCTGCCCATTTTTGTTTCTCCCTGTGCTCCCCAAGATATTTAACTGGGTACAAGGCTATGCCTCCTGTGGCAAACACTCCCCAAGGGATGTTTGGTGGAGGGGTAGAGGGGAGAGCACTATTATCTTCATCACATTCATCAGTTGCCTCCCCCAATACACTACTGGAAGTGGGGGTGCACCTGCTGGCTCCTATGGGTGGAAGTGCAGGGCTGCCCCTTCTGTGGCAAAGACTCCTTGGTGGGTGGACAGTGGACGATCTGAAACCCTCTTAAAAGTCAGCACTCACGGATCAGGCCCCATGCACCCCGTCCTAGCTATGCTACTGGGACTGGAGGCTGTTTTTGGCTTGGGACCTTACACGGACAAAACGAATAAAGAAAAGCTCAGATGTCATGTTATGCTGCTCCTCTGAAGTGTGGTATTTAGTTTATAGCTTCATAGGTGATTCACCTTTTGGACCAAAAGTGCCTTGTGAACCTCCCTTTAAATAGTACAGGCCATGAAATAATCCGCAGTCTTCATCTAAAAGGCCTTGGCTCCATGAGAAGGATGCATCACTATAATTCAGAGTCCTGTTCCCTCTCTTTCCTCCTACCCCTGGACACTAGCTTAGCTGCACAAGTTAACCTGGATACCTTTCAGTTTCCACATGCCCTGGATTCATTTTCAAAATGAGCTGAGTTTAGGGCACCATTGATGTGAAAGGTCAGTGACAGGGTACAGTATCTCACACGATGAATTTGGGAGCAGGAACAAGAATAGCAAAGGGTACTGGAAAGCAGAATGGAGATGCATTGCTAGAATTGAATGGGAAGGCTAGGTAGAGCAGATGTGCTACAGTTTATCAGAGGAAGGCATCAAGAAAGCCACATGGGGAAAGTTGCATAGTACTTGCCTGCCAGACTTGGGACCTACTCTGTATTCTTAGGCTCTGATCCAAAAATTAGACTCCTATTGACTTCAATAGGCTTTGGGTAGGCCATTATCACTCACTTTAGGCTTCAGGAAAGCACTTGAGCTTATATACAGCTTTAAGCACTTGCTTAAGATATTTTTTGCAGATGAGGGGCCTTAAAACACACCAAATTCATCCATCTCCTTTTTAGGATTGACATTAAAAATATTTTGTTTCATAAAGGGTGCATCTCCAAGTGCTTTTACATGTGCCTAAACTTAATGTGCATTTACCTAATACGCATTAAGGTGATTTAAGTGTGCCTCTACACGTGCATGCGCTGAGGCACATTAAACAGTGTGTGGATTGACTTGGGACTTAAGCTAGTCCCAAGTCAGTCGACAAACAGCATTAATGTGCCTTAGCATGTCTACACATATATTAAGGTGCTTTAGCTATTTGTGCCTAAATTTGATAACTGCTTTTGTAAGTATCAAATTTGGACATGATAGCCTAAAATCACCATTTTTAAGGGGCATTAAGAGCACACACATGTAGACCCACACCCTTAATGCACCCTAAAAATGGTTAATGGCTAATGCACCTTAAATTGGCACATGTAGATACACCCAAAGGAAAGTAAACAAACTATAACAGCTGTAATGAAGTAGAAAGCCCAGAAGTAAGTTCAATAGAAAGCCATATACATCATATCATAATATTTTACATTTATTTACTGCTTTATGGTTTAAGAAAACCATGGGGGAAAAAGGGGAGAGAAAAAAGACATGGAGAAAATAGTGCATAAAACTGAGAAGAAAATATCATAAGTAACCCAGAGATGTTACCAGTCTAGAACTGTCTCTAGTCTTCAACTGCCTTAGCAGTGATGTTCTGCTGTTATCCGCCAGCTGAACAACTCTAGACAAAAGGTATGGCAATGCTGCAGCTGATACAGCCGTACCTCCTCTACTAATAAACTAGCCAGCTTGGATACTTCTGGCAACTCATTTATAACAGCACAAACCTGACTGCAGAATGTATATTTACTTAGCTGTGCGGAAAGACTGAAAGAACTAGGATTATTTAGCCTAGAGAGGAGAATACTGGGGGTAGATTTGATAACAGTCTTCAACTACCTGAATGGTGATTATAGAAAGGATGGAGATGGGCTTTTCTCTGTGGCTGTAGAGGACAGGACTAGAATCAATGGCCTCAAGATGCAGCAGGGGAAATTTAGGCTGGACATTAGGAGGAACTTCCTGACTGCTAGAGTGGTCAGGCATTGGAACAGGCTACCAAGAGAAGTTGTGGATTCTCCATGCGTGAAAGTTTCAAAAGTAGGTTGTACGGACACTTGGCTAGGATGGTTTAGTCAGAGGTTATCCTGCCTTGAGCAAGGGGCTGGACTAGATGACTTTGTGAGGTTCCTTCCAGCCCCATAATCCTATGTGTAGACTTACCAACAGTTTGGTAGTCAGACATATAACATTTTCTCCCTTTTCTTAGATGCAGTGATCTCCTAAGACAATGGTGCCGATTCAGTTCTGGGACGAAGTAGTAAAGTCAACAGCAGATTCTTTGGCACTTGAACTCTTCAGATTAAGGTTGGAGGTCTTCCTGGAAGTTCTCATTAAGTCAAATACAAATGATTGGGCTCAATTCAGAAGTAAAAGAGGGAAATTCTCTGGTCTCTGGAGGTCAGATTAGATGCTGTCCTAGCTTTAACATCTATATCAACTTGCCTTGTCAGCCAGTGTACTTTGCCTTTCTTTGATGCTCAGAAGTAAGTAGGTAGGCCTGCAATATCAGAGATTTTACCTGCCTAAGAGACTCGTAGGAAGCTTTCCTGTGATTCAGCGGACTCTGTGAACCCCAGCATAAAAGATTCAGATTAGAATAAATGGGAATTTGTTTAGCTTAAATCAGTTTTTAAAGGTAACTTTCCCCAAAAGATCTTCTAAAAGTATTGGCAACTGCATTGCATTGGTTTGTGAGTGAGAGAAGTTTTCATTAGAGAGCAATAAAGTCAAATTTAGTGTCTGGTGTCTTTGGCTATAATAAAATCTAAGTGCTAGATTTTCAACTTGTGTAAATTAGGGTAGTGCAACTGAAGTCAGTTTACACCAGCTGAGAATCCTCAAAATTTTCTCCTCCTGTATGAATATTTCCTTGAAAACATATGTTCCTTAGTTCTTTTAAATATATTTCAGATGCTTTCAAATCATGCTTTTTTATGGTTTTTGCACACTGGCAAGAGATGATCAGCTATTTCTACTCTCTGCAGGATGAGTTATATATTTCTGAGGGGACTGAATTAAGTTTGTGTGCTAAGAGAATTGCTGGATGCTAACACCACCGTGCAATTTTTATATGAAGCAGCTTTCCAGCAGGGATCCCCAAACACTTTACTAGCTTCAGGTTAAGCTTCACAACTTCCCCACCATGCAAGAATGAACATAGGCATACCTAGAAAGGAGAAATGATCTTCCCAAAGCTACCTAGCAGGGGCTCAACAGGGAAAGAAAGAAATATGAAAATTCACATTCATAGCTCTCTCCTTTAACTGTTGTACAACATTCCCTTAAAAGAACATGTACAAGAAAACCTCACTCCCTGTTGGCTGAATGAGATTAGGGGGTGAAATCCAGATCCACTGAAGCTGTTGGGGAAAACATCCATTCATGGCAATGGAGCCAAGACAATTCTTTTTAATAAACAAATGAGAGTGTTCATCACTATCTGCAACTAGCTGAATGCCACACTTTGTTCAGGCAAGGTACTTTGAGTAGATGTGATATCTTTATTAGACCAACCGAGTTGTTGGGAAAAAGTTCTTAGCAAGCTTTCTTAACAGCAGAGACTTCCTATGCCTGAAGAAGGATGATTGCACCTGAAAGCTTGCTAAGAACTGAGTAGACCAACTACTCAGTTGGCCTAATAAAAGATATCACATCTGCTCAAAGAACCTTGCCTGCCTATATCCTTAGACCAACAGGTCTACAACCAAAAACCCATCACACTTTGTGCAATCTTTTGCAGCTCTTTGGAGCAGAAAATATTTCCTCTTCTCTTTTCTTCTTCCTATTCCTCCCCATTCACCCCACTCCCTACCCCAAATAGTAATATGGAGTCCTGGTCAACAGTTAAAGGTCTACTGAAGTATCACACCCAGTATCTCTTCCATCTGCTGGATAGAATCAGAGCTGCTCAAATGTGTGCTCCTATCTACAGTTTCAATCTTTCCCTTCGCTCAAGTGGCAGAAGCCTGAGCTTTGCTTACTAGGACATTCTTTGGGTAGACACTACAGCAGTAGCTAGGGAGTCTGGGATTCATTACAGTATTGCATAATGTACTATAATGCTTTATTTGATGTGGAACAAGTGGAATCTTGGGGATAGGAGAAGCGATAAACAATTCTGAGTAGGTTTTCTCTCAGTGGGCACGCCTACATGAGACAGTACTGCACAGTGGTTACTGCACATTTATTTTGTATTTGTATAATCAAGTACTAAATAAATGCACAGCAACCCGAGTTACTGTGCAGGTGCACTGGTGAATGCCTTTTAAGTGACGCTACTGTGCAGTAGCCTAATAATATTGTGCAGTAGTGTATTGTCACTGTTGGTGTTGTGACACGCTGTTGCACAGTTTTATTCGGCTACTGCACAGTCATTGTCACATGTAGACATTCTCAGTTTGTTCTTAGTTGGGTAATTATTCTGCCAGGTGCTATCAGTGGCAAAAAGGGCCAAGTTCATGTCTAGGTCAAAGATCCTCCCAAGCCTGGAGGCTCAAAGGGCTAGAGTCTGTAGTCAATGGTACAGCAGGGAGCGATGCAGCAAGAATCATAGCCATCTGTGACTCCCCAGCTTTAATGACCAGGTACCCAACTACAGCTGAATCAACTTAGGGAAGCCTTTGGCACAGAGCTGGGATCAAACTCATGCCTTTTGGAGCTGTAGCATGATGCAATATCTGTTCTGCTACTGCATCAGAAATACCTAGGGCTTCCTATTAAAATGATCATCTACTGGACTGAGCCCTGACTCGGATACCTGGAAAAGTTAAAAGCCTTCAAGGAAGACAATGCCTGGTTCACATAGAGCTTGTGGCAGGTAGAACAAAACCCTCTGTATGAAGAAGGATAATGGACAGCATTAGGTGGAGGAAATGCAGCAACAAGTTAACTCATGGTCTACGAGGCTATTAGGGCCCCACATCCCACAGTATTTTGGGAGGTTGTCCTTTGCCTCAGTTACTCAGTATTCAGTGCTAGCCCTCAGTGGATGGACCTCACTTCCTCTCATGTTCCCCTCTGCACCTCTGTCATAGTTTGTCCTCAGCAGTTAACAAAGCCCCAGAGCCCATCACAAGGTCTCAGGTAGACTGCTGCCTCCTGTGCATCACCAGTTCACCAGTTACTTTATGAACTTTGTACCATCACATCTGGCCAGGTCCCGTCACGGGGATGTTTCCAATACCATCTTTTGCTACAGTGTTGTTTCTGTTTATCTTTCACCATACTGTTGCCTCTAGATGCAATATAACATTCAGGTCCTCTGATCCTAACCCAGCTGGAGATGTTCTAGTTCTAGACCTGCTAGGCAAGGGCACCTTTAACCTCCTTAATTTTGCTTCTTGCCATATCCTCTGTCTCTTAACTCAGTACTAACAGCTAACAGCTCCTGTGCTACAGAGCTTAGGACATAGGGAGAAGTGAGCCAGAACAAGGCCAGGGATCAGACTGTACCTCCCTGGCCTTGTCCTGGCTCCCTTCTCATATAGCTCTACAGGACAGAGCCAGAAGTGGGTACGCCCCAACCTAGTGCTACCCCAATATCTTGATAATGGAGAAGAGAACTCACTTACACAGCCCTTCCATACTCTTTTAGGATAGATTCATGTGATTACATTAACATGCAAGACCTCTCCCCAACACTTTTACACTTCACCTCTTTCTCTTGCTTAAATCACAGTTCCTCTAACCCTAATAATGCCAGACAAAGGTTCAAGTCAGTGTGACTCTTGCTTCAGGGCTTATTAACATGGTTCTCTTGCTTTTGCCACATAATAATGAAATAAGGTTTCATTACCCCTGCACACAAAGCATATGTGTATTTTAAAGTAAAGCACCAAAAATATTCATACTAGGAGGGGAGGTTCATTCATTCATTACAGCAATATATTAATTTTGTCTCTTCCTCCAGTTCACTAATGTATGGATGGCAGCAGAGTGCCCCTTCTGTAAAGCTTCAAAACTGCCATGTTTCCATTAGCAGTTTTCATAGTTCTTCCTGTCAGAAAGAGAATGAATTTTGTGGAAGGAAAGGAACATGGAGGTTAGCAAGGTTTTGACACGACATTTTAGCTCCAGGCTCTAGGTCACTGAGAATGCAGCCACCCAAGTTTCCCCACTTCCATAAGCCATGTCACTGGATGTTATCCAGCCATGGAAACTGCCAATCCAAGTCATATCTATAATGATTTATCTCCAAATGAAAGTTAGGATTAAGCAAAGAAACTGGAGATTGAATTCATTTGAGCAGCTCTTCTTGTGCAGAAGTGTTCAATGAATGAATTCTTTCCCAGAGAATGATCAAACCAATTGCCTCCTCTTCTGTTTTGTAGCTGAGTTTTCTTTATGCATATAAAGGTGAAGCAAGATTTAGCCCCTACACCTCTGAAAAAAAAAAAAACACTTAAAAACTTTTAACCCACATTTTTGCATCTCTGTAGTTTAAACACTAGTGATCAATTTAGTACATGTAGGGAATTCCAGTCTGTGTCATGAATGGAAGTCAGACTCTCCCTGCATTCACCCACACAGAACATCAGGAGGCTGCCATTGAAAGCAAAGACATGGAGAAAAATACCCTATGTTGTTCTCAGCTATTGTTTTAGAAATTTAAACTACATCTCTGTATTTACCCATGCATAAGCAGGGGGCATTCTCCCCCGAGCTGATGATCTGAACAAAATGTGCAAACACTCTGCATCAACACAAAGGAGCCCTTCTTGGGATTCAGTCATATTAGTAACTCTAATGACAACTGCGGAACTTCCTCCTTGGTTTGTTTCCTTCTCAGCTGTTCCTACAGTTTCATATCAAGATTTACCTGTCTCTATTACTGTTCCCTTTTGCCTTCTTGAGGGTCGCTAGTACCCTTCTGCTTCAGATTGATGCCAACCAGAACATAGCACAGGGTGAGATAGCAAGCACCACGGTGCAGGTGTTACGAACTTGATGTCATGAAGATTCAGCAAAAGAGTCTTGGTCTATCATAAAATTGCAGACTTATAGAAAGTTAGGACTGAAAGGTCATCTGGTCCAATCCACTGCTCATGGTAGGAGTACCCCAAGCCAGTCCAAAGAAATGTTTGTCCAACCTGCACTTGAAAACCTTCTAGGATAAAGGTGGTTAATCACTGCCTTTATGTTATGAAGCTCTGTCTCTTCTCTAAACTAAATAATCCAAATTCTTCAATCTTTTACCATATACCATGCTTTTTGGACTTCTCAGTTTTTTTAGATGCTTCTGGACTCTCTCCAATTTGTCCAAATTTTGCTTAAAGTGTGGTGCCAAAAACAGGATGCAGCACTCCAGGTGAGCCCTTAGTGCCAAGTAGAGGGGAATTATTTTCCACAGCTTGCATACAACCTTCCTATCAAGCACTCCACTCTGCTATTAGGTTTTTTTTATAACAATGGGTGCTGACAACAGTGATGTTTTGTCACTGAAAGTGCTCTACAGCCATGCCCTGACATAAGTGCATAGCTGCAGAGCACTTTAAAAGTGCTCAGTCACGTGACAAAGTAGCCCTCATTACCTGAGGGTTCAGATGAAGGTGCTCCAAAGCAGAGTGCCTTCATTAAGTTGTGTCAGTCCCTGCCCAGGAGCAGGGCTGGGCTGATACAACCTAGCCCTGTCCCTAGTGCTATCTTCGGAGTGTGGGGAGGGGGTGGATTGAAGCCCTGCTGAGGTGGGGGCCTCCAATTACCTGTGCCCCGCTTCTAGAAAAGGCTGGGCAAACCCCAGACCAAGAGCCCTTGCCACCTTTCTCCCTCCTCCTACCTTAAAGACAGCACTGGAGAAAGTGGAGAGAGGCTGTAGACATGCAGCTGGCTCCAAACTACAGCTCAATCCCCCAACTCCCTGGACCCAACAGAGAACATTTGTTGGGTTGTGGGGATCGCTGTAACTCATGGTGCTTCCTGTGAAGTGCCATGAGTTACAGCAGGAAACTATACATCTGTCAGAGCCCAATATTACATTGCTGACTCTTATTCAGGTGCTGATCCTCTATACCTCCAAGGTATTTTTCTGCAATAGGCAGTCATTCCTTACTTTCTATTTGTGCACTTCATTGCTCCTTTCTATTTATTTCAGCCCATTTTTCCATCTTATCAGGATCACCCAGGGCCCTAGAATGTTTTGCTTTCAGATGATCTCTTGCACAGACTCCCTACAGATAAAAAGGAATCCAGCTGTAGTAACATCCCATTCGACCCAAGTCTCCAACATCCTCAGCTACTGCTGTTACCACAACATCATCTTATATTTAGTCCGAAAGTTCTTTGGGGCAGAGTCCATCATTTTGTTCTTTGTTTGTACAGCAACTAGCACAATAGGATCATGAATCATGCCTTGGGCTCTTAAGTCCCATTACCATGCAACTGTACAAACAACAACAACCCTGTTCCCATTGTTTGCTTGGAAAAAAGTCAATATCACTCATTTACTGTAGACTCACCCTAGAATACTTTCCTTATTCAAATATTCTTAATGCCTATCTTCTTCCCAAAGAAAAAATTATCAGTAGATGTTCATGATACTCCTACCAGAGATTTGCCCTGACTGGTCAGTCCAGGTCATATGACCAGTTGCTTTTCCAAGCTAGATCATCACTTTGCTAAGTCAACACACTTGACAGCATAATGGATTTCATTCCTATATCTTTATAGGTCCAGGCCAGTTTTTATAGCACATGATATTGTCCCTCTCCTTCAGTTCAGCCGTGCTCCACCTGAGCTTCAGCTGGGTCAGAGATCAGTATTCCACTGGGCATTTTAATCAAAGAGTGATTTGACTGTCTGCCATGTATGTGTCAGAATGTGGGCAAAGGCATCAGGGAGAGCAACAGAGAGCAAATAAAAGACCTGAAATGATATGTGGTAATTAAGTTATTCTTCATCTTCAGGGTTGCTGCCGAGGACAAGATTGTTACAATAAGCCCTAGGCATTTCTCCCTTGATTCCTCTCCATCTCAATGCCTGTGACATGGACGATGAATATGCAGTGTTTTCTATTTGTGCTACTAAAACGCCCATTAAATGCCTGCAGGGAAAAGCAATGCATAAATACTAGACTTCTCCTACTCTCTGTGCCCAAGAGAGAGAACAAGCATCCCTCCTTCATCAGGAGAGGATGCTGATCAGCTGTACAAAAAGGGGTTTGAAGGGAGACAGAGACCTTCCATGATGGTAATGGGGGGGCCTGCTAGTCTAATACTCAGGATACTTGGCAGTTCACTTTTGAACCTCCAGTTAAATCATGGCATGAAGACATCCTGGAAAGTGGGGCAGTGTTGTGTTACAAGATTCCTTTACTACTAATGGTAATAATGGGTAAGGTGAAGCAGCAATGGGCTTGACAGCGTCTCTGCAGGCCTAACCATGTAATCATATATGTGCATTTCAACCAGGATAGCAAAGCACATGCCATACATAATGGCTGCCCACCTGTCAGTTGTTTTCCAGATTTGAATCCAGGACTTTCAGCATTCAGATGCATCTACATTTAGGAGTCAGAAGTGTCTAAAATTGAGGTATGCTGGCCTATGTGAACAATCAAATTTGATGAGGCCCTTAGGATCTTGATTCAGGCACTGCAGGACCTAGGTACCTCCAAAGAACCATTCAGTCTCACCCAGGGTCAGATATGCCTATATGCTGTATAACATAATAGGGTTTCTCCAAAGAAGGACTCAGAAAGCCTAAAGGCAGTCACTGGAAACACAAAGCATGGGCATGTCTGAACTCCCACTCCTCTCGAGAGTGGTGATACCAACGTTCATTTGCAAGCAGTATGCTTAGTCATGTTGCTGACACAAGTGACTTGCAACTCCAATAACTTGAGACAGAACATGTATTCCCCACCTTTGAGGGTAGTATCTGGGGTGGCAGTGCCCATCTTTAGCCTGCCAAGGGTGGGACCTACAAGCAGCCAAGTGCTTTGAGTACTTACTGAGGAGTTGAGAGAGGTGGTTTCTAGGCTTACCTCAAATGGAAAGGATTTGAGCCTACTTCTGGTTCCCAGGACAGAGTCATACTAAGCTACAGACTCCACCACTCTCACCAGCTATCACCACTCTCGAGGCCAGCTAAGACATGGGGCCGGATGGACAGCATTCCTCTGCAGCCTAGTGGCAATGATATGCCCCTGGGAGTGTGGTGTCTTGTGTGGTGCAATAGTTATTGCTGTCATAAAAGAGGTTAGTAGCAGGGTAGGAAACTGAGGATCAATTTCCTACCCTGCTAATGACTTCCTTTATGACAGAAATAACTATTGCACCACACAAGACACCACACTACCAGGGAATTGATCCTCAGTTTCCTGGCTCCTAGATGAGCACCTTTGCCACTGAGCCATTATTCCACCCAGCTCTGCAGTTTAAGCAACACAAAACACCTAGGGTACTCCAAATAGTATGGTTCTGTCCATGCATTTTCAGAGCGATTGTTGAGGCTTAAATTGTAGTTCCTAGTGCATTTTCTGGACAGGGTCAAATAGGATCACTCTTGCTGAGCTGCATCTAAAATCCAGCTTAATCTCATTTAGGTGCCTCCAAGACAAGACTGAATAGCAGTCTAAATCATTTCTACCACCTGAAGAAAATGGGGAAAATGCCTTTTGTTGGTAGGCATAATAGATTTATCCTCTTAAATGGACCAGCCACAAGAAGGAGACAAAGTCTCTCCACCTCTACATTACACATACCTATATAAGCCCCATGGAGGAACAGGGTGTTTTTTGCTGTTCTTCCAACATTGGGTCTTATTTTTTGTCCTTCATAATACCACAAGGGCTGCTTGCAATTTGTCCATGATAGGAGCTGCCTCCAGTGCCAGCACTGGTTTTGAATATCTCCCTTCTCACACCTTGCAGGGAATGCTGTTTGCCAGGAGATACTCATTACCATCCACAGTAATCTTGGCAACATCTAAATAAAGAGAACTGCTGGTGAAAGCTCCTGAGGAAGCCACTGGTGAGCAGATAAAATGGGACTCTGCTGATGATGTGTGATGCCAGGCTGCAAGCAATGGGGGAAGATTAGGATCGAGTTATCTGCTGTTATCTAATTCAAGGAAATAACCGTGCACACGGTACATATTATCAAATGCATGGAACGCCATTGTAATGATGGGAAGCTGGGAACTTCACGGTTCCAGCTGCCACTTCATCTTTAATTCGCTCCCTCTCCCCCACGTGCTCTTGGCTTGCTGGAGTCTCAGAACAGTGGGTGGTCAGACATTGCCATATGTACTGCATAAACCTAGGTGAGTTAAGGATGGTGTAAAAGCCTTTAATTCAGCATCACTGTGCTTTTGTCTGCTTAAGCATGAAGCAGCGCTCTTTTAACAATGTGTTTTTAAAAGGGAAGGAAATGCAAGTGCACGAGTGCGAAATATTAATAAGAATATATACATTAGGATCCTGATAAAAGTGTCCTTGTAAGCTACCTTCTTATTATATATCTTCTGGTGGCAGGTGGGATACCAGCTAAGGTTGGGATTGCATGTGCTGAGTTCTCTGCGAACACAGAGACCTCTTCTTTGAAGGGTTTCTCATTTAAATAAATGAGATGGGTAATTGAGATGGGACAAGAAACAGTGGCAAAATAACTTGCTCTCTTCGAAAAGAGAAGTGTGGGTTTCTGGGCCATTTAATAACATTCACTCTTCCCAGCATTCGAATTACACTTTGACTCTTGGCGGGGTCTGCAAAAAAAAAAATTGGAAGGAGCAATCAGATTGAAGAGTCCCCCCAGGTTATGATTTTCAAATCTTACAGGGGCCTTTCATCTCTTATGGGGGGGGCTCAGCCTCCCTGAGCGCCCCCCATAATCTGCAGCCTAACTGTTACTGTCAGTTCCTGCAGCTCCACTGAGATTTAGATGACAATAGGCCCCAGTCCCATATCTCCAGGTATGCTTCTCAAACCCTCAAGAACAGAAGTTGAAAGCAGAGGTGCATCAGAACCAAACTGTTGGTCTTTGTCCAGCTTTCAATCTCTGCATGGATTAGAGGAGTGGGGTGGGAGTGAAGAGATGCGGGTTCATACCTACTCTTTGCTGACCAGTGGGGGAAGAGAGAAAACTTGGCAAAATTCAGCCTGCCAGATTTTTAGTGCCTGACTGGTTATGCATGAAGATTGTTTTTTTATCACATGCAATATTATGCCCATAGGTCTTTATGCACAGGAAGTAACACCATACAAAGACTTAGGTGCATCACTTCATACAATGAAAAGATTATAGTGCAGTAAAACAAGCAGAGAGCACTTTGAGAAAACCTTTTCTTCTCCAGTTGATTTCCATTGTTGCGGAAACAGTTCCCTAGTTCATACAAAAGCCCAGGGACTCAGGAACAGTTTAAAATGCTTTGGAATCACCAGTGAGAGGAAAGCAGGGGCATAAAAACATCGTAGCTTTTTAGATAATACACAGGCTTCAGCTAGAAGAGAATGTGGCTGCCTGCCTTCTCCATGGCTTAGGCTGCCACGAGCACGTCAGATCCATGCTCAAATCCCCCCCTTGGCTCCCAGACAGCTTCTGATGCTGGTTGAAGTCTTTGGTCCTAAAATTTCAAAGCAATTTATGGATCACAATTATATCACAGGCTGAAATGTTGATCTTTGACCTAGCATGACAGCCACAAAATCTAGGCTGAAGAGCAAGAGCTGAGCACAAATCCTTCTCTTTCAAGGGTAACTATCTATGGAGCAGTCTTCCCCAGGAGATCAGGTGAAGCCAGGTTTTAACTATCTTCAGGAAATGCTGCAGAATCTTCTTTGTGACTGGCTGTCTGCCAGAAGAGTGACACTTCTCTTACAAAATCTCCCTGCTGCTCACAAAACCAACTTAGCAAAACCAAGCAACCAATATCCCTCCCCAAAGCAGGAGGTTTGACCTCCAAAATGTCAAAATGCCAAACCACTCCATAGAGTCCACAGGAGGTTTTGCTGTTGCTGTGGATTACATGTGGAAGGCACTCAGGGTGCCTGTACATGTGCTGTGTGGCTGCTCCAACACCCAGTAATTACAGCACATCGTAGCAGACTCAATTAATTGGGTCTGCTGGAGCATGGTAATTACTGCACTCCAGCCAGCCTCCGCGTCTCGTGTATTAGGGTCCCTGCGCTTCAAAATGGTGGCGGGGGCACTTGTACTAAAGGTCATCGAATAAGTTTTAGTTCAAGTACCTCTGCCACCATTTTGAAGTGTGGGGATATTAATGCATGAGACGCTGCGGCACTTAAATTAGAGCGGCTCTTGGAGCTACTCTAATTAAAGGGCGCCTCCTGCCTCCTCTAGCCTTGGAGCACATGTAAAAGTGTCATCAGATACTATAATGTATAGACTGCAGCATATAAAACACTAAGAGAGATGCTGGGAATGAAAGTCCATAGGCCAGCATGCAATCTATGCACTGCTTAAATCCAGCATTGTAGGGATGCAGCCAGGGGCCCTGGGCAAAGTGGAAGGAGTGACTTCTGGGTTGCTATCATAAATGCATGGTTTTTACACCCCTCCCTCCCCAGTAGGCATCTGGGGCAGTTACTCCTATTGCCCCCACCTCCCAATTATGCTACTGCTTAATTCTAGAGCTGAGTGAGAAATAAACTACCCATTATAAAGAGGTGCATGGCTCAGAGGCTGAAGCCCAGCTTCAGGGGGTTAGAGAAAGGAGCCTGCCTGCCTAGAAGCCCTGGGTTAGCTGATAAGGATGATTGACTGGCCAGAGGGGAAGTTAAAAGCTGCCATGGAGGGTAGCTGAGAAAGAGAGGAGGTTGGTATGCTGAGGGACAGGCACCAAGCCTGGATTGCCTCTCTCCTGAGGTCTGAAGGACGACCAGAGGTTTTGCCTGTTGCTTATGTGATTGTTTGCCTTGGTTGTTCTGGGGACAAGCATTCCCTTTGTAGAATAATGAACTGGGACTAAGAGGTGACTGGACTTAATGAGGAAGTGGGCTGCACCCATCCTGCAAGAATTTTAATGATTGCAAATTGGGAAGAAAATGTCAAATCTTGAAAACAATAGATTATCATGAACTAAAAATTCAACCCCCTCCCATCCCCAACCCTGCCAAAAAAAAAAAAAAAAAAGAAAAAAGAAAAAAAAAGAGAAGAAATTCTCATCAGGTCAATTAGAGTATTTCATTTCAGTGATTCTCATTTTGAAACATTTGGTTTAATTTGTATTTAAATTCTAAATTAACCTAGCTTTCTAAATGAAAGTCATTTTTAGCACGATCAAAATATTTCATCCAAAGGGTTAAAATGGGATATTTTTAATATAAAAATATTTCCCCAAATTCCTCTAAAGATTGGTCTAAACCAGTCATTTTTGTAAACAGTTTAGGATGTGATGGATGAGAATTTTTGATGATTTTTTGAAAAAAAGTCAAGCAGCTCTGTTGAAATCCACAGAATCCCTGACTCCAGCCAGTTCCCAGTTCCCTATACCACACTGTCCCCTAGTCCTGTGCATAACTTGAACCCCTGTCTTTTGGGAGGGAAGAATGCAATAGAGGGAAACCTAAAATCCAAGACAGCTGTGAAAAGCTCAATTATATATCACAGAGGCAGAATGAGGGAGTAATTAGATGCATATGTCTTTGAAAATGACAGAGAAGCTATACAGGGGACAGAATCTGGCACCACCGAGAATGTGGCAATGCGATGAAATCACCATCATTAAAAATAAATTACTTTGTTTTATTTATTATTTGTGGACAGTGCAGGCAAAAATAATAAAAATGCAACATTTCAGCCAAAGAGCTTTCTGGCTAGAATAATAGATCTCCCCCCCCGCACTCTTCCTGGACTATTTACAGATGCTGAATAAAATCTAGCAAGTCCAGCTTGCATTGTACTGTGTGCTTTCTCTCATATTTTGCTAGCTGTGCTGGACTCCTGGTGATATGCTTCAGGGGTATATGGGATAGATATTGCCTCTGGACACCCTACTGGCTTGTATCTTGAGATATTTGGATTTTAATAATCAAGTTGGTTTGGTGCCAGGGTACTTTGGATGATGTCCACACAACTACCGACCTGCATTTATTCAACAACTTTTCTGACCAGTCACAAGTTCTTTCTGTTTTTTTTCACAGCATTAGATTTAGCTCTGGTGAAAGATGCCACATTGACTGTTTACAACAAGAAAGATATGAGCCCTCCCCAGTCTAAAAGGTTGCTTTCAGCCAAGACAGGATGCCTCCTGTGTTCATTACCTCCTGGTCTGGTGACTAACATGGGGACACAAGACCCAGGTACATTTTGCATCTGAGGCAGGATTATTCTGTGATGTTGAAAAGTACTGGTTGAATATTTTCTGTTTAAAAAAAAAAAGGTTTTTTTAAAAGGGAAATTGAATTGTAGACTCAGTGATTTTTTTTGTTGTTGTCATGCAAAGTATCTGCTTCCCAGCAAAAAGCTGAAGAGGAAACCATAGTGCTTCATGGGAAATTTAGCTTGACTGGATGGACCCAGCAGGATGCAACTTAACATCAAACCACATCAAAAGAAAGCTATTTTGTTTGGCTAGAAAATATCTGAACCACATTTTTCTCTCTCAATCAGAAGTGGGTTTTTTTTGTAGAAAAATACCAACCAACTCCATAGGGAGCCAGTTTTCAAGCCAATGAGTTTCAGCAATCTGTTTCAGGGTGGTGGGAGGTGTGGGAGGAATCCTGTTTGATCAAGCAAGTACATCAGAGACCTGAAACAATCAATTCAGCTGTAATAGTTTCTGATCAGCTTTCACAGCATTCCTGAAGACATGGTAGAAAGCCATGCCCTATTGATAAAGGGCTTTGAACTGAATGATAAACATGTCCTAGCCCTAGCTGGACAGATATGATGGGACCTGAGGGTAAAATGTGTTTGCCCTCTGCTGTATCACCACTGTCCCATTTCTGGACTTGACTTATATGGTACATCAAGAGAAAAGGACAGGATAATGACTTTATTAGATAACATATATCTCTGCCCTACATTTGCAGAGATGTGCAAAAGAGCCATGCGTATCTGATGCCTCTTGCTACATGGTATAACATAGTGTGGGTGTCTGTGTGTGTAATTTTTTTTCTAATATCTAACTTAAACTTCCGTTGCTGCAACTTGAGCCCATTGCTCCTCGTTCTGTCCTCTGCCACCACTGAGAACAGTACAGCTCCGTCCTCTTTGGAAACACCCTTCAGATAGTTGAAGGATGCTATTAAATCCCCTCCTAGACTTCTCCTCCCCAGACTAAATAAGCCTAGTTCCCTCAGCAGTCATGTCTCACAGCCCCCTCACCATTTCCATTGCCCTCCACTGGACTCCCTCCAATTTGTCCACATCCTTTCTGTAGTGGGGGACCCAAAACTGGACACATTACTCCAGATATGGCCTCACCAGTGCTGAATAGAGGGGAAGAGTCACTTCCCTTGATCTGCTGGAAATACTCCTACTAATGCAGCCCAGTATATCATTAGCTTTCTTTGCAAGAAAGGCACACTGTTGGGTCATATCCGGCTTATTGCCCACTGTAACCCTCAGAGCTGCTGCTTAGCCACTCGGTCCCCAGCCTGTACCAGTGCATGGCATTGTTCCATCTTAAGTGCAGGACGTTGCACTTCTCCTTATGAACCTCGTAAGATTTCTTTTCATCCAATCCTCCAATGTGTTCAGGTCTTCCTGAATCCTAGCCCTACCTTCCAGTGTATCCATTACTGCCCCCAGATTAGTGTCATCTGAAAACCTTCTGAGGGTGCATTCTACCCCATCTTCCAGGTCATTGATGAAAAGATTGAACAAAACTGGTTCCAGGACCAACCTCTGGGGCACTCCACTTCATACCAGCTGCCAACCAGGCATCGAGTACTACCCTTTGAGCCCAGCGAGCCAGCCTGTTTTCTATCCACCTTACAGTTCATTCATTCAACCAACCTGTACTTCCTTTGCTTGCTTGCAAGGATGTTGTGGGAGACTGTATCAAAAGCTTTACTAAAGTCAAGGTATATTCTGTCCACTGCTCGCTCTGCATCCACAGAGCCAGTCATCTCATCATAGAAGACAATCAGGTGGGCCAGGTATGACTTGCCCTTGGTGAATCTGTGCTGACTGTTCCTAATCACATTTTTGTCCTCGATGTGCTTTGAAATGCATTTCTTGAGGACCTGTTCCATGATTTTTTCAGGGACTGAGATGAGTCTGACCTATCAGTAGTTTCCCAGATCCTTCTTCTTCCCTTTGTTAAAGATGGGCACTATTATTTGTCCTTTTCCAATTATCCAGGACATCTTCCATTTGTCATGAGTTTTCAAAGATAATGGCCAACAACTCTGCTATCACCTTGGCCAACTCCCTCAGCCCCCTCAGGTGCATCCTGTCTGGCCCCATGGAGTTGTAGATGTCCAACTTTTCCAAAAAGTCCCTAACCTGTTCTTTCACCACTGAGGGCTGCTTGTCTCTTCCCCAAACTTTGCTGCCTTGTGCAGTAGTTTGGGAGTTGACCTTGCCTGTGAAGAATGAAGTGAAAAAGTCATTGAATACATCTGCCTTTTTTGCATCCTTTGTCACTAGGTTGCCTCCCCCATTTAGTAAAGGACCCACACTTTCCCTGATCCTCCTCTTGTTGCTGACATACTTGTAGAAACCCATCTTGTTACCCTTTACATCCCTTGCTAGCTGAAACTCAAATTGTGTTGGTCTTCCTGATTTCATTCTTGCATGCCTGAGCAACACTTTTATACTCCTCCCTAGTCGTGCGTCTAAGTTTCCCTTCTTATAGGCTTCCTTTTTCTGTTTTAGCTTACTATAGAGTTCCCTGCTAAGCCAAGGTGGTCTTCTGTCATAATCACTAGTATTCCTACACATTGGGATGGTTTGTTCCTGCACCCTCAGTATGGTTTCTTTAAAGCACATCCAGGTCTTCTGGACTCCTCTCTCTCTCAGACTGGCCTCCTAGGAGACTGTGCCCATGAGTTCACTGAGTCTGCCAAAGTCTTCTTTTTTGAAGTCCACTGTCCATATTCTGCTGTTCTCCTTCCTTCCTTTCCTCAGGATCCTGAACTCAATCATCTCATGGTCACTGCTGCCCAAGTCGCCATTCTCTACTACATTCCTCACCAATTCTTCCTTGCTTGTGAGCATCATGTCAAGAAGAACACAGCCCCTGTTCTTGGCCTTTCCAACACTTCCACCAGAACATTGTCCCCAACACTCTCCAAAAATGTATTGGATTGTCTGTGTACTGCTGTATTGCCCTCCCAGCAGATGTCTGGATCCACCATTTTGCCCACCCCAGAGATAGACTGTTCCTAATGGTGGCAGATGTCAGAACAAGGATCAATGGTCTCAAGATGCAAGAAGGGAAGTTTAGGTTAGGAAGAACTTTCTCACTAGGAGAGTAGTACAGCACTGGAACAGGTTACCCAGAGAGGTGATCAAATCTCCATCCTTGGAGATTTTTAAGACTTAGATAGACAAAGCCTTGGCTGGGTTGATATAGTTGAGGGCGGTTGTGCTTTGAGCAGGGATTTGGACTAGATGAACTCCTGAAGCTCCTTCCAGTCCTAATTTTCTATGATTCTATGATTCTAAGACTGCAGCATCCCAAGGCAGCAGGGAGCTAGCCATGTAGTGTCTCACCAGGACAGAGAACGTGGCTGTTCAGAGTCCAGCAGTGTTACAGCTGTTGAGCAATCTATGCAGTGTGCACCATTTTGCTGCCACTTCCCTCTGGCCTTGGCTATCAAGTTTTCAGCAAGAGTTTACTGTTTAACTAATAATCCACTTCCTGCAGATACAATCTGAACTGGGACCTACCACACCCCCTTCTATCCTGAAGACCTCCTTGGTGAAAAACAAGATGTAGCAAAGAACTATACTTGGGGCTACTACACTATTGGGTTGAAAAACGGAAATTATAGATACTGTCTTGAGTAGAGTCTGTAAAATGGAAGTAGAAAGTATTTCATTTCCCTGCCTATCTCCCAGTAGTTAAGCACTTGTCTTGAATCCCAGCACAAATTTAGATTCCTCATCCAGAACCCTTGCTTTTGCTTTTAGTATGATCTAGGATAGCACTAAAGAAGGGACTCTGAAACAGGGCAGCACCACATCCTTTGAAGGGTGCTTCCAAGTGCAAGGAGATAAGCAAGGAGTGAAGAGATAAGTAGATCAACACAGGCTCATGCCGGCCTTGCCTGGCAGATCCCTTCCCACCGCACTGCCTGGGCCCTCTGCAAGAAAGGGCACTGTAATATATCAATTAGTTTTTGAAATTGCTTGAAACTCAATTCACAAAAGTTATGGAGGGGAGCCTCAAGTCCAGTGAGGAGGGCCTTGGGTCCAAAAAAAGTCAAGAACCACTTCTTTACAGAGTTATAAAACCATGGTATCCTTTTTACAAAGTGTTTCGCTCTGACCTGCAATAATCTCTTGGAGCAATGAGTTCTACAGACTAATACTGCATTGCATGTAAATCAACTCACTTTATTTATTTGGTGGGATGCAGCCCCCGCTAGACCCCCATGGGGCTGGTATCACCAGTGGCAAACTCACCTGGGGGGGTCCAGGCAAGCCATGCTTCCCCAGTGCACTGGAGAAGAGCTCTGGGGCAAAAAGTGCTCAGCGGGTCCAGGTGAGCCATGCTTCGAGCCATGCTTCCCCAGCACACTGGAGAAGAGCCCCAGGAAGAAAAGTGCCTGGCGGGGTCTGAGC
Organism: Alligator mississippiensis; assembly: GCF_030867095.1. NCBI lineage: Eukaryota > Metazoa > Chordata > Crocodylia > Alligatoridae > Alligator > Alligator mississippiensis. The sequence goes on from NC_081829.1 coordinate 11,431,022, forward strand.
AAGCTGTGCTGTGCAAGCACACTGGTGAAAAGACCCCTGGGAAAATTGGAGCGGCATTCCAGCTTCACGGTTGGAGAAACATATGCCCCTGGGAGCAGGTGTTTATTGGCCCAGGAGGAAGCCCAGACTGTTTAAAGGGAGTTGACTGTGCCAAGAAAGGCACAGTATCTGGTGTCTTCAGGAATAAAGGTGGTGCAGCAGGACTGGGAGGAAGACCTGCAGCACCACAGACTCAGCCAGCCAAACCCTTGTGGGACATCAGGATCCAGCAACCATGAGTGACCAACCCACCAACATGTCCAGTGAAATAAGTGGAGCTGGATGGCAGGGTAGTGGTGGGTGGCCCCACAAGCTGAAGGGCAGGGAACACACAGAGGGAGTTCCCCAGGAGATGGACAGCCAAGCCCAGAGGGGAAGAGGGCAAGAGCTGACCACTGAGTTGGGGTTAGCCTTGAGGGACCCCTGAATTAACCCAGACAAAGCAGAGATTTGTCTGGACGGACTGACTAAATAGTCACCAGGTTTGAACCAGCTACAGGGAGCTGAGCTGAACCTTCAAATCTGGAGGCCCAGGGTCTTCTTTATAGCCTTACAGAGTACTTACCACAAGTAAGGTGGGTAAGAGCCTAGTTCTTTTTATTTTTTATTTAGTACTCCCAAGCAAGGGAGAGACAGCAGCAGAAAGGAGGATCCCCTGTCATTTGAGTATAGCTTATTGGGTCCTAATCTGTACATCCGTACATCTGGATCCTATAAGATATTTAGTTAAGAGTCCTGGGGACCAGTGGGGAGAGATTTTACCATTCAAGACCCAGTAATCCAGGGAGAAGCACCAAATGGAGAGTTTCACAATAGAGAAATCAGAGGCTGTAATGAGGGGAGTGTGAGAAAGGTGAGAAGAAAGACAATTGCAAACTAGAACAGAACACCTAAACCTGAAGAGAGAGTGCTATCTCAAGGAGAGGGACACCAACCAGTTGTGGGGCAAGTGACTGAACCAAGGAGGAATTGAGATCCAGTGATTCCACATATGAAAACCAGAACATTATGACTCATCACCTGAGAGGAAGGGGGCAGGGTGTAGGGTGGAGGAGCCCCGGGGAAGACTGGCCTTTTGTCAAGTGGGCCAACGCACATGATACCATCCATCTTGCTGGTGATAATCATAACAACAAGGCATGGGAGGTGAGAGGGAGGGAATCAGAGGCAGAGGTGCCAATGATCATAACTGGACACATGGAAGTAAGAGGACGCACATGGCCACAGGGTGTAACATCAAACGATTGCAAATTACTATTACTGGCAATTCCACATGGATTTGGATACATACTCTACAATCACAGCTGTCCTAAAGTTGTCCAAGTCCATCAGTTGAAAGCCTCTGACCTGGTAACTGCAAACTACCCTACTTTCTACATACAGTACCAACAGATGATGTGAAACAATCATTAATGACAACTCCCCTCACCTAAGAACCAGTGGGACTTAGAATAATTCTGAGAAGAACAATTTTATTTCATGAAGAAAGAAGATAGAGCTATTGAAAACTCAGCTTTACCTATTAACACTTGAAAATTGTCCAAGTCATAACAAAAGAAAGATAGAACTGAGTGGGAGTTCTTTCCTGCTAGGTAATCATAGCTACATTATCCTAGCTGCTATGATTAAGTGCAAGATGATGCTTTTGTATATGTATTTGTTCAGATATTAGTTCAAATACGTTTTTGACAAGGGGGAAGAAAAAGCACCCCTTCTTTTCCCTCCTGCCCCTCAAAATATGCTGCGTTTATTCTAGTCTTATTGAAGGCTGGAGGAGATAATAGAGATCAGTTGCCTGGAACAATCAGAGTAAGATGGTGAGATTGTAAGCACAGGGTATGCACCTTGCATTCTTACAGCGTCTAACCTAGCCCTGATTGCTGTAATATACATAATAATTGGGGAAGCTTCATTTTGCAATGTTTCAGGTTAATTTGAAGCATTTCAGAGTCATGAAATATTCTAGGTTTGGGACAAACCTGTAAAAACTTCCCATAGCCAGACTCTGCCTCTGAGGAAAAAAAAGGGACAAAGGATATGGTAACATTTCTCATTGGTTATATATGTCCAGCCCAGGTTAATAATGACCAAAAGGCACTCCCAGCTGATGGCTATGTCATGGTTTATCTTAAAAGGGATAATGGCATCAGTCTAGCTCCAGGCACACTTACAAATGCCCATGGCAGGCTAATTTGAACATCCAGGTCTTTCCCTGCTAAGGAAGGTCTGATTGCACTGGGGGGAACATGGTTCAGTTAACGAGGCTAGAAGCCCAGAGACCTGGATTCTCTTCTTAGCTTTACCAACCATGCAGTATGTGACTCTAGTCAAGTTATGTCCCTTCTTTCTGCTTCTGGTTCCTGGTCTGTACTAAGTTTTTCTAAAATGCATGAAAATCTATGAATGACGAATGATTGGTTGGCATGCTGAGATACTCTTTTGCTGAAGCATATCCCCGAGGGCTGGCTTAGAATTGTGTAACAGTCACTTAGGAGGGAGGAAATTACAGGTAGAAATTGCTATCATTGAAAAATTGACTCCTGAGGGTGGGTGCAAAAATGAAACCTGGGTAATGGCTGAACAAAAGCTTTTAACCTGAGCCTTAATATTAAAGACCTAGCAGAGCTGTTAAATGTGCTCAGTACAGCTGGAGATCTGCATAAAACTAATTCTACTTCCCACAGGTTCGACATTATCTAGCTGCCGTGTTTATCCCACTGTTTCTACTCTGGCCGTCTTAAAGACCTGGTCAATGACATAAGAAAGATCCTTCAGGATTTCATCCTAGAGAAACCATTCCCCACCTTTATTACAAGTCTTGCAACAGTGTGTCCGTGCATGTGCGCAGGCGTGCACGCACACACACACACACACACACACTTACAGCCTAAGTTTTTGGTGTTCTGTGATTCTGTGAACATCTCAGCTTGCATTTCTTTACAGAAGTTAGTTTCCAGCTACTAGCTTCCAGAACCCAGAGAACAAATGCAAGAACCTGACATTTAGTGTAACGTAAAAAATAAAATGAGACATAACAAGAGACCCTCTTGATTTTAAAATAAATATGAATTGGGAGTGGGGAGAGACATTTGGATGCCTACATTTTTTAATGTTTAGACATGGAGCCAGAGAAGCTCTACATGTCAAGTGCTACATGTCAAGTGCCGACAAGGTTCTTTGGGTACATCTGAAATCTTTTATTAGACCAACTAAAACAGTTGGAAACATGCTTCTTAAGCTTTCAGGTACAAACACCCTTCTTCAGGCAGAGGAAATGCCTGCAGGTGCTCCTGCTACCTCTTGAGAGCCGGAGGTCCCAATGCGTGTATGGTAATTCCAGAGAAATTTCTGTGAAACAGCTGGAAAGAAGGGGTGAAAAGGCAGAAGGGAAGGGAGAGACAAACAGAAAGAGAGATGCCTGGGGAAGAAATCACACAGTTTAGCACATTGTAAATATATCTTACTCAGTGACCCTCATTAATAATTGCCATTTGCTTACATGGATTTTCTGTTATTCTGATGAGCCCATGTGTAATTCGAATACATTGTTTGCCGCCTAAAATTAATAGAGCATTAAAAACGTACTGAAACATCTTTTCTTTTCAGAGGTGATTTTTTTTACTCTCTTATCCTGATGCTTTCTATTATTAGTGTCCTAGAGTGGGATTAATTTTCATGTAATTGAACATGAGAGATGGCACGTAAAAGCAGCCGGTGCTTCTGGCATGCTATAATGTGCTACTACTGAGCCTGCTCTACCACCGATAGTCAGTTCCTACTCTTGGGTTCTTGTTAAACTAGCAGCTCTCACCACCTAATTGGCACATGCATTTAAAAAGAAAAAAAGCCTTCTCTGCCTTCCTCTGTCACTGCTACAAATCTAACTCCCTGCATCCTGTTGTAGCAATGGCCTTGTGTTTCTGGTGTTTGCTTCTTCTGTGCCAGAATGAAAGGAAGGAATGACAGGGCTGGGGAAGAAAAGAGAAAAAAAAGATAAATGGAAATAGAGGAAAAGGAATCTGTGGACATACGTGGAGGAAAAAGATTAAAAGGTTTGATGCAAAGCCCGTTGGAAAAAAAAAAGAAAAATCAATCCGTCCTTTGGTGGACTTCAATCAGGTACTATGGCAGGGAGGAAAGTTAAGTTGCTTTGGGAGATGAAAGAAAGCAGGACCACGGATAGAAAGGAGACCCTGACTGACAGAAGAGAGGGAACTGTCAATCTGGAGAGTGCAAAGAGTGGGGCTTTGGGCAGGATTTCTCAACCAGCAGGTCATGACCTCCAGTGAAAGGCATTCATGGGACTTGTGAAGGATTGAAAAATTATTACAAGTTAAAGCAAAGAAAATCTTGCTCTAGCTTGTCTCTTCAAGGTCAGATATTCTCTACTGACCCCCTGGAACATACAAGGAACTGATAAAAGCTAAGCATTGTTATTATTGACGCTTGTTTTACTCTTACTGTACAGAGGGTTATGAAAACAGAGGGGGCTCGCCTGTCTTGGCAGAGATGCTAGATCTCAGGGGATTGGTAATAGTCCTGGCTCTGCCGCTGCTCAGCTTTGTAACCGTGGGCAAGTCACTTCCCCTCTCTCTGCTTCTGTCTCCCCTCCCACCCATTGTCTGGCTTGTCTATTTAAACTCATTGGGGTCAGCACTTGTAAGCTGCACTAGGTACCTGACACACCCTACACCTCTTTCTGCACAGGTCCTGGGCATGCAGGATGCACTTGGCCACCTTATGCTGCTCCAGATGTAACAACACATGTGAAAAGCAACCAGTCTGGTGGATGTGCTAAGCCAAGCACACAATCTGCTTGCTCATTCTTCCACTATGATGGCTGAGGATAGTGGAAGAAAGGAACAATAGTGTACTTGGCCATCCTAGGTGGACTGAAGGCAGAGTAGGGTTTTACACGTTGTTATAATCCTTGCTACAAATGCAGCATATGGACAAGAATAGTCCAGCACAGATTTCCAGCAGGTTTTACACCCTTCATCTCCAAGTATAGAGTTGGACTACTCCAGCTAAAAGAGAACCCAATCGGCAGCTTTGTATAGATACTCCAGCTTTGGTATATGCTTATCCAGCATCTAACACAGTACGGTTGGGGACCTATAGCTGAAATTGCAATAGAATATTATTATTACTCTATGCTGTTGTCCCAGCAGCAGTCTCTCTCATCTAGGAGAGAGTGTGGCACCTCCTTTGCCTGGGAGCAACAACCTGTAGTCTTGGATTTTCACAGGAGCCTAAGGGACTTTGCTACCTGACTTCCATAGGACTTGAATACTTAACTCCCTTGGGCTCTTCTGAAAATCCCAGCCATATGTGATCTGCACAAAAAGAAAGCTTCACTACCTGAGGACCCCCGACCTGGTTAGAAAGTCTCATTTAAGCTGTTAAACTCGTTTTCTGTTGAGAGTATAACCACTTGAATTTATGCAGATTATGCATTCCTGCCAGGTGTTTATTTTATATTCTTTCTTCTTCTTTGCCACACAGAGAAAGAAAAATTGGGTAATATCTGCTAATGAGGCAAGTGGGATATGCCTGTGCCCCTTTAACTTATTAGGAATAAAATCTATTTTTTAAAAATTGCTGACCCTTTAAACCTCAATAGTTAGTTTGTCCCAGGGAGATGTTTCATAGTCAGCAATGGGTCGTTCCTGGAGGAGTTATTTGTAATTCATTAGTACAGGGGTAATGGCCACAGTCTTAAATAATTCCCATGCTTATAAAGTGCCATCTGGCATCATGGTTCTAGGGTCAGATGCTTCATTGGTGTAAATCAAGATAGCTTCATTGACTTGACTGAAGCTGCATTGATTTACACCCTGCCGATGATCTGGCCCACTAGGTACCTCTCAGAGGTATCATGTACCCTGTTTTACATGAGCTCTCACATTGTTTCCAAACATGGTGCACTGAAGCCTGTACTGCATAGAAAATGTGGCTGTGCATAAAAGCAGGGGGCTTGGTTCTGTTCCCACTGACTTCAAGGGGAAAGAAATCAGGGCCTGGGTTAAGTGCATCTTTTGCAAGCTGGATTTACAGCTATTTGCATTAGCCAGAGCCTGAGTGGCATATTTTCTGTTTTGATTAATAAAACTGTCAGAAAATCTTAGAGAGAAAAATAAGTTCTGATTTTGAAATCAATGCTTTAAAACTCAGAGTTGAGCTTAAGCAGTTTGTTGAATTAAAAGCCAGGAGATGGATTTACATATGTTAGAGTAGATTTACTGGGGTTGTTTCCCCCATAGGTTAAAAAAGTGGATTTACAGGCAACTTCTGATGAGAAAACACAGTTCATGCTAATCAACCCAAGTGGAAGCATTTTCCATTTTCAAAGCCTGCCTCTGAAAGCTGCACTGGCTTCAAAAGTCCTGGTTTGCACTGCTCCAGTCTAGTCAGACACAGGGATGATCCTGAGGTGAGATGTGGCCTGACACACCAGAAATCTGGCTTCATGCCTAGGTCTTTCCATGGCTTGGACAATGTTGAGATGCTCAATGGGGCTGGACAGAGCTGAATGCTTCAGACCAGTGGTTCCCAAACTTTTTTGTACCAGGAGCCATTTGTAAACATGGATGACCAATCCCGACCCAGTAAATAGTTTAAGTAGAAAGCAGCCTGCTGGCCCTGCCAGTGCCCCTCACTCTCAACGCATAGCCCTCCACCCCCCTAGCCCTGCCGGTGCCCCTCACACCCAACCTGCTGCCCCCTGCCCCCAGGCCTCAGTTCTCCAGCGTGTGGGGCAGAGTGTAGGTATGTGTAAGGCAAGGGGAAACTTGCAGTTTGCCATGGTTTTTTTTTCCTTTAAAGGGGAAAATCCATGATTATCGCCTTTAAAGGAGAAAATCTGCATTTTTCCATAGGAAACAGAAAACCCAGATTCCTGTTTATTAATATGCCCAGTGTTAACATAGGGTGAAGCGCAAGCAGCATCTATTTTTTCAAAAATGTATGATCCATTTTTAAAGTTTGTTCACAAACCTTTCATAAATTCTTGTGATCTACTTTTGGGTTGCAGCCTCTGGGTTGAGAAATGCTGCTTTAGACCACCCTTCTAAAAACCCCTGCCTCTGTCTTACTTTGTCCTTCTGTATAATAGCGGTAATAATCTTTTCTTTTCCCTACCTTGCCTGTTTGGATTGTAGGCTTTGTAAGGCAGGGAGCCTCTCCTATTATGTGTATGTAGAGAGCCAAGCACGGTGGAGGCAAGATCTCATTTAGGACCTCTTTTTGCTCCTTAATATAGACTATATGTTATACTGCAGTGAGGTACTTAGGGACCCCTGTAAACTGTTAAGGAGAGAGGAAGGGAGCTCAGCAGTTTGCAGAACTGGGCTCCTTTGTTCCTGCAGTTTTGCTCAAAATCTGTTTTTTCAACCCTGGATCTCTTTAATCTTGTCTCTGATACTCTCCAGGAATAAAGCACCATGAAAGATTGGGTAATTTGCATCCTGTAGTCTGATAGCCTGGCCAACCTTTTATGCCAGGATGGACAGCACCATACACAGCATATGTCTTTTGAAGCAAAGTGAAGGCTTTAAATCAGATCTCTTTATTTAGGGCCTTTTGTCAGAATTTGACCGGGGACAACATAAATCAACAGATTTATATATCAGCAAAATGTTTTGCAAGGGGAGGATGTAGTGGTAGGAGCAATGGTTTGTAAAATCCTTCTTCCATTTGTAGGGCTTTACGCTTCTCTCGCTTGCACTGAGACTGCAGCACTGGGCTCAGGAGACCTGGCCTCCTTTTTAAAGCACTTTCCTATGCATGTGCCGTATTCATGTTCTAATTAGAGTGCATCGGAGCAAATGAGATTAATCAAGTCTGCTCCGCTTTCTAATTAGAACGCTCTAACATTGCCGCAGTGTCATGTGTATAAGCCCCTGTGGGTTTAAAAAAGGCTGCTTCATTGAATGAGCTTCAGTAAAAGTGTCCCATGGCCATCTTTAAAAATGCAGGGGCTTAGTACATGTGACACTGTACCATTTTAATTAGGGCGGCTCCTCGGGAATGGGTCTAATTAAAACGCCCCCCTCCTCAAGCATGTGTATAGGCAACCTTTGAGATCTTCTGATGGAAGATTTCTGTAAAAGCCAGGTGTTTTTTACTATTCTCATTACTGCAGTAAGCCAGCAGCTGATTTACACCAATCAGTTGTGTTACTAATTGTGGAGATCCACACAGCAGTGATTTATACAGAACAGGAACATTGGGATACACACTTAGGCATGTCCGAGCGTGGAGAAAAGGTGTGTGTTGGGGAGGGGACTTGATCCGGGTCCAAGTAGGAGAAGCTGCAGGGAAGAGTTGTTCTCCATCAGCCCTGAAACCTTCCTGAGAGAAGGGGCAAAATTGAAAGGAGAAGGAGAGAGTAAAGGAAACAAATAGAGGGGAGAATAAAAAAAGAGGGGGAAAGAAGTGGACAATAGAAGTAAATGAACATTGATTTTGTTTGTACGACACAGCACAATAGAGCCGTGATCCATAAGTAGAGCTCCTGGATGATAAATAATAATAATCAGAATACTTCATTATTATTATTTGGGTGGGATAGAAAGAGAGAGAGAAGGGGAGATGAAACAAAGGAAAGCAAGCAAGGGGAGAGAAAAGTGACCAGAGAAAGTGTAAGCCGTCTGTGCTTCCCACTCTATTGTTCACCTGAATCCCAGAGAAGACTGTTTGCTGCAGCCTGACTTTTTCCTTTTCTCTGTTTCAAATAAAGCTCCATTCAGGTGCTGTTGTCATTGGCAATAAAGCCATGCAAACCGTGCCGATTTATTGGGGGCTTTTTCTTTCTCCTACGTCTTTCTCAGGAGTGTTCCAAGACGCTGATATTTGCAGAAGGTGCAGTGTGCCTGCTGGATAAGGCAAACGGATGAATACATCATAACTCCCCCGAAATACTCCTGACAGCTTTGAGTCATAAAACTCGGGGAGTGTGAAGCCTTCTCATTGAGACAGGCAGCCTCAAGAAGGCGGTCAATATAGCTTTGTATCCCATTGCCATTAGGACAAGCTTATCAGCAGGGTGCCAGAAGCACAGCGCACACAGGCTGACAGGAAAATCAAAGTTTTATTCTTTTAGCAATTCAGGTCAGGGCCACTTTTCCCTCATAGCGGGAACAGGCTCTGATCCTAACTTTAATGTGGGCCATGTGTGTTCTTGGTTTGCCCATGTCATTTCACAGAAGCAACACTCATTTTACTTGGGGTTTTGTAGTGTGCCCAACAACTCCCTCCACAAATTATTTCAATGTTATTTTTCACAAATGTCATTTTCTTCAGAGAGAAAGAAATGATTTAACCTCAAAATGATAAAACTGGGATATAGAAAGAAACCCTGGCTTGGGAATGAGAGAGAAAGAGGACCTTTGGAGGTTATATTGTCTCCATGGTTCTCACGCTATCAGCCCTGACCTGTTGAAATAAGCTGGGGTAGTTCAGGAGGTGCTCTAACTTGCTCCACCTGGCTCCAGTCTCCCAAGGACATTATGCCTGTTGTGAACTGGCACAGCACGGGGCCATTCTGCCCTCCACAGGCTCGAGGGGGTGGTGGGGTATAGGTATAGAGGGCTACACTGCTTTATACCAGCTCCGAAAAAGTCTGAGCAGCGGGCAGCACCCACCATGCTTTGTTTGGGAGTTTGTGTCGAGGGACCTTCAGCTCCGGAGAGACAAAACAGGCTCAGGAAAAGTGTCAAACAGGGGCTACCTCTGTGGACGGCATTGCCATCAAGCCTCATAGGCAAGAGTCCTTGTGATGGACACATCCTTACAGTGGGTTCAGGCTCTGCCTTGCTACTCACTTGTTTCTAAGCAGCTGAAATCTCTGGATTATCTGTGGATGCAATTTCTAGTGGGTCAGGTGGAGGCCTGTGCCTACTAGATTCTGTAAGAGCTGAAATCGCTGAGTTTGCTCAAGGTTTAAAAGAGTCGGGCTGCATCAGCAAGTGGAAATGGACCAGCAGCACCAAAGCAGTGCCCCCAGTGGTGGTGTGGAGCAGCATGCCCCCACCTCCCACACACACCCACACCCACTACCCACCCATGCGCACACACACTCTGGAGAGACAGCACCCCCAGGCAGCGATGAGGCAAGGGAAAAGGTTAGGTTGGCCACTACACTGGACCCACTAGCTACTAAATTCACCACGTGTGGGCCTAAGACTCCAGGCAGCATTTATTTCCCCAGGTTTCTAGATGGAGGCTCAAGTCAAGGGAGAAAAATTTGCATAAAACTTCTACATTGAACTCAGTCCTTGTTACTGCCATCCTGGGCCTCGAAAAAAAGGGTTACATATGCAAATTGCATCATTTTGAGCATGCAAGCTTTTGAGTCTACAAAGAAGAGGCACAAAGCCAGAAAGCTGGTTGGGTGGGTATGGTAAAATTTAGGCCAAGTAAGCAGAATACTGAGTCAAAGTAACATCACTGTACAATGCACACCAACAGTAAGAGGATGAAAAGAACCAGCAGAATTTAGATGAGGAAACGAAAAGCACAATTGCACATTACAGATCTCTGAACAATAGCACCAAGGCCCCCGACAATAATAAACCATCAAATAGTAAAAAGAAAAAAAAAAAAGCATAGTCACACAAAGCTCTGGCTGCTTCCACTGCCCATCTCCTCATAGTCTGAAAGGGAACTTTCTATAATAGATTTCAGATTGCTTATAATGTAATTCCCTGTATACAAATGTAGCTAACAATGCGTTATTCCACCAAAAGGACTATAACAACTTTCTTCCCAGTAATTAAAAGGCTTTGACAATAGCATCAAGAATGGAAATAGGCATGAGCAAAAGCATTGTGGGGGTTTTTTCTGCACCATGGAGATTTATTTTTGTCCTCACGTTTGCTTTTACGTCTTCTAAGAGAATTTTCTTGGCTGTCCATTAAGACCTCATGCTGTGCAGCAAAGACTCTCCTCCCACTTAGATGAAAATCAGTAGCATCTGCACTGATGCCAACAGAATTGCACGGAGCTAGAAAGGGTGCAGGGGAGAGGAGGTGTAGGCCCCTGAACTTTATTACCCCAGCTCTGCAATCTTGTTGTTACCAGATTAATGCAATTTTTTTCCTGCCCTCTTCTTTTTATTTATACATTACAGCTAGTTAAAACAGAATGTGCATGTGAAGGTGTGACATGTTGCATGCAGGTTTTGCTCTAAAACCCCCCCAAAACTTTCTTGGCTTCAGTGTCATCACAGTACTGCTCTCTGTGAAAGTGCAAGGACCTTAATTTCTCCACCTTCACCTTGGCTGGTTTAAATGATTCAGTCTCTATGAATCCTACGTGTAATGTCCCAATTTTACAATTTTCTTATGTTTGATGGGAAATCCCCTGGGAAACTATCTCTGTTCTTTTGTGTATCTAGGGCATAAGTGCTAAAACCCAAATTCAGTCTCTGGTTGGGGAGCCAGGCTTGTATTACACCACGGATGGGGGGAGGGGAGGGGAGGGGGAGACAGAGGGGGGAAGAAGAGATAGGAACAGATTGCAGCTGACTGCACCTTGCAGCAGGTTGTCTTTGTATTATTCAATATTTAAATAAAATTGAATGAATTGTTAAATACAGACTCGCCATACCTTAATTAGAACACCACACACTCTGCTGGGAGAGATAAGACAGGGAGGAATAATGCACCATATTAAAAAAAATGCATTCCTTTATTTGTAGTACATTATAAATGTAGTTGCTCTCACACACCGCACTAAAAGGTCCTGTGAAGACAGCAGCATTTAAGATGTAAAAACTCAGCGGCTGCCTCCAGAAACTGCCTGAGGACGTTCATTCGGGAGTCTGCGCAGCCAGCAGAACAGATCCGTGACTTCAGAATAAGGTTTTGGACATTTGGAGTGAAAGGAGTTTGAGCTCAGGGGCTTGCTGCATATTGCACCTGGTTGTTTTTGGTTTGGCAGCAAGACAGTCAGTTTGCTTTTCAGCAACGGATCCAAAGCAGCACTGATTCTTAGGATCTCGTTTTAATCTGTAGAGTTGGAAACTCCACGTACGGCAGTAAATCCTCCGCTGCTCTGAGAGGGCTTGGCTGGCTGTTCCTCCATTAATAGTCAAGGTCTCTCTTATCCCTCTATCCCCACAGACCCCATCTATTTAAGTCAATAGTCAGGGTCTGTCTTTATTTAATCTAATTTAATACATAACCCTCTATCTCTCTATCTCCAATCCCCACGGTATCTAAACTCTGCTTCTCTTCTCTCTCGCTTTTAACAGTGAAACTTATACTCCTGCAAAGTGCCAGATAAACAGCTGTGCAGCCCAAACTCCTTATTCCCCAAATAGCTTGGGTTCTAGCTCCCCAACATGCTCCCTGCCCCCAGCACGCCTGCATCCTAATCTGGAGAGACCTCTAGAGGTGAGATTAGGGTAGTACAGGCCCTACCTAATCTCAGGTGAATGATCATCAGGACTGCGCTTCCACATAGACACCGGCTCCTTGCCCTTAGCAGTATTTAGGCAAGTAGCAGCTCATAGCCTTCTGGCACGCCTGCAGGCAGTGCTTGCTCTTGCTCAGCTGAGATACCACTGTGACAAAGGGGGTTAAGAGGAAATGTCTTCCAGGCACAAGCAAAGAGGAAGGGACGACAGCATTAACTTGCAATTCTCAGAGGGAGAAAGCAAGCAGCTTGGATCTGAACTCCTGGGAGACCAGAGGTTTTCAGGAAGGCTACAAATGGGGTTAGGGTTTCTGGAGATCCCAGTTTCCAGAGAGGCCATGTCTATACTACTGCTGTTGCCAAGGGATGGGCAGGGATGTGATCTCAGACTGCTATCACTGTACCAACAGACTGCCCAGGACAGAAGCAATTATGACAGTTTTCTTTTGGTATCCTGTTTCAAGACAGGGGTGTTTTTATTGTACTGTTATACACCACAGATTTGTGGGTGTATTAACACCCCCAAAGCCTGATCTAGAACTTTTCATCAGCAGATCTCAAAGCACTGTACAAACGAGGTCAGCATCATTGCCCTCCTTTTATAGGTGGGGAAAATGAGGCACAAAATGATAAAGTGACTGGCCTAATGCCACATCGCAGTTCAGTTACAGAGCCAGGAGCATCACCCAAGTCTCCCAAGTCCCAGGCTACTGCTCACTCTATTACACCACACTGCGCGCATCCACACATGCAGGAACGTGTGCTTGCAGGAGCTCAAATAGCAGCAGCACAAATTTGTGCTGGAGATGTGTGCCTCAGTGCATGTGTCTGAACATGGACCTCGGTGTGGGGCAAACTGACCCTGCCCAGCTCCTCCCGGATGTTCAGCCAGGGGCAGCAAGAGGCTGTGGTCACCACCTGTGCTGGCCCTAGCAGTATATAACAGATGCCCCGGTGAGTAGCTCAGGGCTACTTGCCCTCGGGAGCTTCTGAGGCCCAGCCAGTTGATATCTGGGATCACTAGCCCCTTGTGCCAGCTGGACTGCTGAAGCAGCCCTGAAGTAGACTAGCCCTGCACCCTCTACCCACTGTGTCACTCTGGCTGTGACCTGTTGCCATCTGTGACAGCATCTGTCCCCTTGGACCTACAGCTCCATGGGTGCATGCCTGGCAGGCCCAGGTGGGGACCACATAAGCACCTAGGCACTGGAGCAGAGCATCCTGCACCTCTGGGCCAGTTGTCAGTGGGCCACATTTGTAAAGTTGGCCTTTGGGCAGCACTGCTGTCATGTCTTCTGGTGCCCTTGCTCTGCCATCTGGGCAGTTATCATCTAGAAGATGTGCTCGTTGCAGTGGCCCACTTCAAACTGTTAAAGCATGGTCTCCTGGCCCCAAATGGACAGGTCAGCTACTTCATCTGCCCTCCAGCTGGGTTCCCAGTGCTGGCTCTGGACAGGCTCCTCTGCCTGGGTCTTGCCACTTGTCTCACCAGCAGAGATCCTGGTGTTCCTTGTTTAAAAATTGCTAATTCTCTGATGAAAAACCCAAATTCTCTCATTAAAATACACAAAATCCAAGTTCTTCTGCAATTAAAATGAAACACCACTATATATAGAGAGATCAGTTGCGCAATGTTTTATTGATATATTTACAATTTTAAAGCAATTTGGAAGCATACCAGTGCCTCTATCATCATAATAAAATACATTCTAAATATACACTTTGGCATTTGCTTTTGGTCATTTTATCATAGAAAATCAGAGCTGCCCCAGCCACCTTCTCTTATGAGGATGTGGGGCACTGAGCAGCACCAGTATTGTGAGGGTGGGAAGGGGAGGTTGTGAGGGGGTGTAGGGGTGGGTGTACGGTTTGTGGGAGTGAGGTTTATGGGGGCATATGGAACTTGTGTGGGGGTTTGTGGGTGCATTGTGGGGGAGTTTGTGGGTGTGGGGGGACTGCTCAAGAGGAGTGGGTCCCCACCCGGTCCCTGGCAGAAGCAGCAGCAGGTTGTTGGGGCACTCATGGCCTACTACTGACAGAGCCCCTAGGCAGTGCAGCGTGGCCATAGCTACCTGAGACCCAGTGCTGTCTGTGCCACAATGAATTGGTGTGTACCCTTGGTCAGGGCTAGGCCAGTTCTTGTTGCTACCCAGGGCTCCCAGAACCACATGAAAGAGTCGTGTGTGAGAAGGCAGAGCTGGGCTGGGTCCTGTCTCCATGTGCCCCATGCACCATCAGGCTGGCCTGGCTCATGAAGGCAGGACCCAGCCTGGCCCATTGGCACTCAGCTCTTACATGTGGTGCTGGGAGCCCTGGGTGGCAGCAAGAATGGCCTGGTCCTGCCTGAGGGCAGATGCCAGGGAGCTGGGTTGGCTTAGCTCCATGTAGCACAGGCAGCACCGGGTCTTAGGCAGCTGGGGTTGCACCGCGACTCTACGGGGCTCTGCCAGTAGCACAATTTTTTCCCAGAATGTTTTTTTTTTTGATACTGGGATTTCCTGGCATCCAAATTAGAGCCTATGCTGTAAATATGTAGCCCAGGGAAAAACATTTCATTCTAGCATGCTTCTTGCAGTGTCTCAAACTGTTTTGAGGCACCACAACAGTTTTGCTTGTCTGGACATGGCCCCTGGGTGCATCTAAATGTGCAATTAATGCGAATGAATAAACTCCTGCACAGTTTGCATGGGAGTTCATTACTCCCAGGCACTGCATTTACATGAATGTCTGGGACTGCAGTATGTTGAGCTGGCTGGAGCAGCCCTGGCTGGTAGGGGGCTTGGGGAGTCAGCCTGCTAGCTTAGAGCTGCTCTAACTTGGCTCAACATGCTGCAGAGGGGCTGACTGGGGCACGAGGGTGCTTTATTGTGGGGCTAGCTGGCAGGCAGCCCCCACACTTAAGCACCTTCATATCCTAGTCAGCCCCTTCAGCATCTGCCAGTGTGTTGTGGCACACTGACAGATGTTCAGGACCCCACTCTAACTTATGGTGCTTTATATAAAGTGCCATGAGTTAGAGCGCCACCCCTCCCCCCACAACTCAATAGACATTCACCTGTTCAATCAAAGTTCAGTCAAAGCTCTACTTTGGAGCTGATCGACTAGAGAAGCCTGCCTGCAGCCTCTCTCCCCTAGCCCTGCCCCCTGCTCCAGTGCTGTATACAGGAAGGGAGGAGGGAGAAGGGACGGGGAGTCAGTTGTGGCTCAGGTTTGCCTGGCCTGAGCTTGTAGGGAGCGGGGAGGGGAGGTTAGAGGGAGGCCACAAGGTGGGGTAGGGCTCCAATCCACCTGCCCCGCCTCCAGCTCAGGCTGGGCAAACCCGAGCCTGAAGCTTGCTTCCCTTCCCTTTTCCCCCCTCCCTTCCTGCTGACAGAGCAGGGGTTGGGGTTGGGCTGCATCAGCCCAGCACCAATCGTGTGATGGATTGATCCTAGGGAATGGACGTTCCCCAAGGTGCTCCAAAGTGGTCTTCCTTCATCTGATCCCTCATTTGATGAGGGTTAATTTTTCACACAATTGGCCATTTTAAAGCACTCTGTAACTGTGCATGTGTGTCATGGCACAGCTATAGAACACATTCAGAGGGCCAATCATGTGACAAATGTAACTTCTGTTCGAGCCCTAAATAACACCACCGTAGGATAGTACTTGTGTTCACAAGTACTGATCTACAATGACATTTATTAGTTTACTGTGGCTGAATACGGTCACACGTACAGACGCTGAGACTTTACAGCAGAGCTAATTAGTCTACTCCGCAGTAAATGTATCATGTAGATACATTGTCTACTCAGAGTACTTTGTTGCTACAGTACCCTCATAATCCTGTTATGTGACAATTGGGTGTGCTTTGCATAGCTGTGGCCTAGAAGAAAGCTTGAGCTTTTGCAGCATGATTACTAATGTTGTGTAAATCACAGGGTAGACTGGAAAAGGTGTAGTTTCACCATGCAGTGGCTCACTGATATCCAATTTATTGAGGGGGCGGGGGTGGTTATTCTCATTTTTCATTAGCTGATGTGGTAAATAACATTTAGAAAAATACTAGTGAAAAAGAAAGCAATTTGTAATCCAGGTAAACCTTATGAGGGAGCCAAGTTTTACTTTTCCTCCTAACTTAACACTAATGCTAAAAGCACTCTTGTCTTCATAAGGATTTGAATTAATTATCACAAGTGAATTGACATGTAGTGAGAGCACACATTTTTACTTACAATTGCTATGCCACTAGCTTTTCAAACTCATGCTGGATGCTGGAAAATCTGCCACTGAGTTCTTTTATTTCCAGCAGTGCAAAATGGGAGTGAAATACTGCCAGGCCAGAATGATTTCTTTTAAAAGCCACTGAGCAATGGGATAAATCAGGGGTCTCAAGCTCACCTCACGCTAGATCCAAATTGGCCAGATCTGGATGCAGCAGCAAGGGGCAAGAGGTGGTGTCATCTTCATGGGAAGTAATGGAGATGTTGCTTGTCCTCTGCTACTGATGCTACTGCAACAGGGCTCGGTGCCCCAGATTGCAGTGCCAGGCTCCACCCCTGCTCACCCCACCCTTGAAATCCTGGCCCCATGACATGGTGACATGGATGATGTGTTTGAAATACCTGAAGTAAATAATGAAACAAAGCCTAAGGCAAGAGAGTCAGGTCCAGAGTCTCATTTATTTGATTTTTACATGTTTCTGTATGGGTAAAAAGGTGCTAGATTAGATTAATAGGAGACTTTGGCCCTGTCAAAGAAACAAAAAGAGCAGAGGTAGCAGGACGGGCTTCTCATGTAACATCCTGGGTCTTGTCTGTACCTGGTT
This sequence comes from Alligator mississippiensis, assembly GCF_030867095.1. Classification (NCBI taxonomy): domain Eukaryota; kingdom Metazoa; phylum Chordata; order Crocodylia; family Alligatoridae; genus Alligator; species Alligator mississippiensis. Next base: position 11,448,288 of record NC_081829.1, read on the forward strand.
GGACCAGTTATAAACACGTAGTAATCTCTTGCAGTACGATCACGAGTCTTCATTGCATGCTGGGTAAAAGTGTGTCTTTTCATTAGTTTTAACATTACAGCCTTTCAAGCCCACTGAAGAATCCATGGTGAATTTCTTAAAGTGCCTGCTCTGGGAATCATGTGATCTCACAAGACTCAGTTTTTGTGTTGAAAAAAATGTTCCTAGCTTTTCTGTTGTGGCAAAATCTAGAAAACATGCCCCCCCCCCCCCCACCTCCGACAACTCCAAAAGCAAAACAAAACTAAAGGCATAGAGACAGAGCCATTTTTTAAATCTTATAATATTGCACATGTTGATTCATAAATAAATGAACTCTAAGAGCTGGCAAGAGGACACCTGACAGAGCTGCAGGGAACTTGGAAGTTACCAGCAGAGAAAGGTGAGTAGGTAGTAGCTGAATAAGAGTGCTGCTAGCTACATGAGCCTGATTTTCTATGGTATCTGGACTCATAAAACTTCAATGCATTTATCCTCATAACAGCACCTGAGAGTAGGTAGGACTGTGCAATTACACCCATTGTACAGATGGATACCTGAAGCATAGTGAAATGAAGGCCAGATGTCTAATTAACACTGGCAGGATGTGCAGGTCAGTGAATATATCACTGGATTGTTATTCATAAGACCTTGTTTTTAGCACTTGCCCTGCCACTGGCCTGCTGGGGGTTGTTTAGTAAGTCACTTTGCATTCCCCTACCCTCAGTTTTCCCAACTGTAATTAGGACATGAGGAGGATAACAATGACCACATCTATAAAGTGTTTTGAGATCTGCCAGGGAAAGTGTGTAGATGTTGATGGGGCTGGATGAGGCACAAGGGGGCTTCAGTGTTGGAGCTGCTAGCCCACACTGGAACACCCTTGTGCCTCAGCCAGCCCCTCTGCAGCATGCTGAGCTGGGTCGGAGCAGCCCTGGGCTGGAAAGCTGACCCTCCCTCCCCCCCGTCCTCCCCGGGTCCCGGGCCAGCTGGGGCTGCTTTGACTCAGCTCAATGTGCTGCAGTCCTGGGCACACGTTCAAACAGCATGCCTGGGAGCAATAAACTCTGGCACAATATGCATCAGAGCTTACTGCTTTGTATTAATAGCATGTGTAGACACCCTGTATGTGGAGTGTTGCTTCTAACTTACATCCCATCATGTCCTAAAGCCCCTTAAGTTAATTGTGGTAGTGCTTTCAGCTCGATTTGGTGGTGCCTAAAGTTGAGTTAGCAAAATTCATCAGTGGCTAATGCAATTAGTCAATGGAGTCACAGTGATATTTTGAAGTATGGCTGCTCTCAAGCAAGTCTAACTTGAGAAGAGCTAATTCATATATTGATAATGTGAGTTAAAAACTTGTGTGTTGAAAATGCAAGTTACTTCTGCCATGATGGTGGCTGCTGAAAAACCTGCTCTTCTGAGATTCTCACCCAGAAAGTTGGCTATTTTTACACATCCATAGTGCCTGGAGACCCTAAGCAAGATCAGGGCCCTATTGTCCTAGTTGCATTCAAAACACAGAGTGAGAAAGAGTCTGTGCCCCCAAGTGATTACAAACTCATTTAACAGGAGCTGGGAAAAGAAACAGACAGGAAGTGTATTGCCGCACGTCACACAACAGGTCATTAGTAAGGTCAGGATTACAGCCCATGCCACCAGTAACTACAGGCCCATTTTGTACAGTCAAACAATTTGGAACAGCACTAAAAATGAACCTCTGAACTGAGACTTGTATGATGAGTTACACGGCACAGAGTGTAAATGGTTGAGAAAAGCCATCTCCACTTGTAAGAAAAAAATATACAAAAACTGGAAGATTTTCTATTCTCTAAACTTTTTTTTAATACACTTCAGAGTTTTGCCCCAAGTCTTTTATGAAATTGCTTTTCTGTTTAGTAATGTGCTGAATCAATGGGGCCATTTCCCTTTCATATTTCTGTAATTAGCCTGTTTTAAATCCTTCAGCGGCTCATTGGAAAGATGTTGATTATTTACAGTATGTGCAATTCAGATGTCACTGGATTATTAACCTTCGCTGTGTACTTTTAAATATCTGGATTACTTGATATGAGATTTCCATCCTGCACTGCAGGCTAGAAAAATCCATGCAAAAACAACATCAACAGAAATATATCACAAAAAATAAAAGAAAGAAATATCAAACTCCCTCCTGCAGTTTTACTAATATCTGCTAACTGCAGAGGAAAATGTTCTTAGCTGAAGTGCAATAGCACCTAGCACCCTAAATTCACATCGGGGCCTTGTTATGCTGGGTGCTGCATACAGAACGTGTCAGAGCTCTCTCTTAAAAAGCTTACTGTCTACATAGAGAAAGTAAGCAAATGAAATCCTATTATCCCCAGTTCAGAGATGAGGAAATAAAGCTTCAACTAACTTAGATGCATCAACTCTTTGAGGCAGGGACTGGGGTTTTATTCAGTTTTTGCACACCATGTAGTACATTGGAGTTCCCCAGAGTTGGGAAGTTGCCTGGAGCGAGAGACGCCCCCCTCCATCACAGACTCGGCAGTCTAGAAATCCCAAGAGCCCCATCTGGAGCTTGAGCCCCACCTTGTGAATGAGTCATCATGGCAATGCTGTCGTTCTGCAGCTCGGACATGGGAGCCCCCAAGGGCGAGCTGGCACGAAAATAGGCAAATTTCTGTTGGAATCTGGTCTGTATTTCTTTGGAAGTTCATCAATGCTCACAAAACATTTTAGGTTTCTGCAATTTGGCTGTTTCTAGCCAAAAAAAAAAGTTCTATTGTAAAGTTCCCAATCAGCTCTATTCACAAACATAAATGAGCTTTTGTATTCACTCAGTGGTTCTCAGTGTTTCACAATGACTTTGGAGAAGGAGTATGGAGCATACCCAGGCTCAGTCTGAAGTAGAAATGCTGTTCATTATCATTATTATGCTGTGCACTGTACAGACACACAGAAAGATGTAGCGTCTTCCCTGAATAATTTGCTCTTGGTGTTTCACATGCAGGTCCTATTTCCATCTCTGCCTTTAACTCACTCTGTGATCCTGGAAAAGGTACTTAACCACTTATTTTCCCTCTTATTCTCTTGAGAGAAAATGGTGGAATAAAGGTGCCCAGATAATATGGTGTCGAATCCTAGATACATAGGTACTTTTCTACATTACAGGAAGCTCTTCTTTGAATCCTAGGTGCCTACTTTGCTACCTGGAGGCTGTGGGCAACTGAGCATAACACTCAACATCCACAGGAGCTGGACTGGCATCTACATCTTCCAAGATTTAAAGAGCATGAGGGTAGGTTAATTGCATCCTGGTGCCCTTTAACAGTTTCACACCCACTGACCAAAGAATCAGTAGGGGTAGAAGTCTTGATATCCCATGATAACCATCCATACTTGCAGGAAAAAAGCTAACTGCTTGGGGTTGAATTATGACTTGCTCTCAATGCCCCTGTGTGGGAACCAAGGGACTTGAAAACTGTATCTACGTCTGCTGGCAAAATTTCAAGAAGCTCCAAGGCTGGCTGCTGCAAGAATGCAACTACATGAATAATTATAGGAAGAACTGAATTTCTGGTTTTCTGAATTTTCCAGATATGTTTTTAAATTCCTTTGGGCTCACTCAAAATGAAAATTGAGTTTTTCAGTGCACCATAGAGAAGGAGGGCTGGAAAGGACTTCCAGAAGTCATCTAGTCCGACCCCCTGCCTGAGGCAGGATCATCTCTATCCAAACCATCCTGTACAACCATAATCTAAACTCTACATAAGACGACTCTCCACCCTGACACAACAAAGACCTAACACCCTGACCTGAAACAGGTAACGCAGGGGAGCCACAGCAGCCAATGTCCTGCACAAAAGTCCGAAGGAAATAAGCAGCATGTTGAACAACATTATGGCTGTGTGTACTCAAGACACTGACTGCTCAGTTATTACTACGCAGTCATTTAGTACTTGCATACTCAAGTGCTAAATGACTGCTCAGTAGCAGAATTACTGTGCAGTAGCATATCCGAATGGCTTTTTGGCGATGCTGACAGTGCAGTAGCTCGTTATTACTGCACAATACCTCAATACTACTTTGCAGTAGTGTCACATCACGCTTTGTGCCACACAACGCTACTGCGCAATACTAACAAGCTACTGTGCAATCAGTGTCTCGTGTTGACGTGGCCTCGTTCTTTAGATAAGCCTGAAAGCAAGTATTTCGTTTTGATTTCGATTGTATTTTTAAGCACAGAATGAAATATTGAAGCTACAAATTGTTTCACATCCCCAAAAAGTGTTTCAGCTGTCACATTTTATTTTTTCATTTTTCTTTTTTATGATACATACAATTTGGCAAAATTGACAGAAGTTTGCAGAACCTTTTGATGTTGCCAAGTCTGCACTTTCTTCCAAAAATTAGCATAGCCTTTTATGAGGGAAGAGAAGCAAAAATGAGCATTGTGACCAAGGTGGATAAAAATCTTGTGGAAGTCTGAGCACTTTCTCCACGTTAGAGAAAATGTGAAGAAAAAGCTCCCAGTCAATTATTTCCCGCTTATAAAAGGGCTTGCGGCAGGATGACTTTTGAGGAATGCAAATAAGAAAACATTTAAAATATCCACAAATTGCAGATCCGTAAGTAATACGACATTTTTATAGTAATGCGCCAATTAAATATGCAAGTGAGAAGTGATGGAGCTTCTTTTTTTTTTTTAAGTCTGAACATCACATTTTTTTAGTATTGAGTTTCTGTGACTTGAATGGAGGATTTTTTTTTAACAGTAGAGGCCCAATAATTTGTAGGAAGTGTTGAGTGGACGGCTGCGTGCGTACGTCACATTTACATGGACAGAAGGATCAATATATGTTCCTGTAAGCTGCAAGTTGTCCTGAGCTCAAAGGAGCTATGCTGCATTTTACTGACTGGGGATATGGTCCTTTAACTGCAGTGAAATAAAGCCACTGTAAACTGCCTTGGAGTACCTGGCCCCAGTAACTTCAGTGGAGCTAAGCAGCTTTACACAAGCTGGAATTCAGACACACTGGTTTCATTGAACAACATAATTCACACATCTAAGGAACTGGTCTTTTGACTTTCATCAAAAGCCACTGATTTATATCATTTTATGACATAAAGCCAGCTTTGGGTTTGGCCATCGCTGTCTAATCCTGCCAGGTCTGAGCACTTCCTAAGAGATGCTGAGTGTCTTCAGCTCACACTAGTCACAGGGATTTGGGAGTAGTCACTATTCAGTCAGAGGAACTCAGTATCTTGGAAAACTGCAATCCCTGGCCAGTTACTACTGGACAAGTGTCCACAGCAGAAAAGTCACCATCACTTCCTTGTTAGCTTTCCACTCATTTCCTTCTCAGCTAAAAGACCAAGGACCAAATAGACTGTGGATGTTCAACTTTCGTTTCATCTCACTTGCAGAGATGTTCACTCCAAAGCAAAGCTGAAACCTATCAAGCATAGGGTCATGCTGAATCGACTTGCACTGCTGCTGACCTCTCATTGCTCTTTCCTCTCCAGAAAGCATTGCTCTTCAGCATTGTCAATCTGATCCTTTTCTCCAGTATCAAATTCACACTGCAAATGTCACTTCTGGTACTGGTAGATCATTTGTCTGACTATGGAACAAAGGAGGCTATGGCAAATCTATTTGCAGAGCAAACACTAGCTGTGACACCTGAAGGGCTTGAAAGTGAATGCTTGGATGATAGAGAGTATGGGAGACCGTGAGTGGAGGGAGGATGCAGAAAACCAGATGCATCTGAAGTCACAGATTTGAAATGGCTGGAAGTTTGTTTCAAAGGACCAGATAAAACTGGGGTCAGGGATGTGCTCCATTCTCAGATCCACACAGGAGACCTCAGTTCTAATAGTCTCTTCATCCAATACACACATGCTTTTGAGGGGAAATTTAGGTAGTGGCTGAAGCCGACTAGGGAGCACTTATTATCATCAAGGAGAAGAGCAGCAGCTCTGACCTGCTTGAGAAGTCTATATGCATTTCTGTTATGTGAATGACTTGGACATTTTGATCCAAATTCACTTTAGTTTTAAGGTAAAACATTGGTATTCCTACTGGACACTGAAAGTATAAAAGAACCAGACCAGGGGTCAGGGATTACCCAGCAAGTGGTCACAGTTGCATACTGAGCCTGGACAAAGCTACAGAAAGCAAGGAAAGGAATTCTTGTCTTCTGGTTGGAGAGCACGTGAAGCAGGAAAGACTCTGAAGACCTTTTGCAAAAGGCAGCTTTTGTGAAAAAGCAGCAGGTTTGTGGACTTTGGACAGTTCAGAGGCAGCAGGCCCAGGCAATGTTGAGGCAGCATTTGCTGAAGCTTGGTTGAGGAGCCCTGTTGAGGACTTCCCTACCCAGCAATCAATGGGAAATGTTATTGCTACTGCTGGGTTGAATCACTTTCTCTGCCCTGCTCTTGAGCGTATGCCTTGACTGAACTGAGAGAATAAATAAAACTTGCTTCGGGAGTCTGGAGTCAGACATCTGGACGACGTGGCCAGCCCAGTAAAGTTGATGTTGGATGATCATTGCGTTGATGCTTGTGGGGTTTGCTTGTGAGAGGATGCCAGTCTTGGTGGATCTGTCTTCCCACTGGATTCGAAGGAACTTCTACAGGCAGTGTTGATAGTAGTTCTCCAACAACTTGAGGTGTCTCCTGTACGTTGTCCACATCTCATCTTCCTATAATAGGGTGGGGATCACAACTGCTTCATTAAACATCAAAACTGAGATTCACAAAGTGGGTATGAGAAGAGGATTTATTAGTAGATTTGAAGTGGTCATGGACAGGGCAAATTAGAGATAGGAAGAGGGTTGCAGAGGGAATGGAAATAATGACCATAGTTGACTGTGGCATATATGGATTCAACACTTATTCACTTCTGAAAGCACAGACTTTGATGGGTAGCTCTGAAAAATCAGGCAACTTTCCTGTAAGAGTCTGAATGAATACAACTAAGCACTTAGGGGCAGGGGCCTGTTCTTACAATCAATATAGCAAATAGTACAATAGGGATCTGGTTGGTGTTGCAATACAAACATCAACTACTACAACCTTTAGCTACCTGGGTCACAATGTTCTGGCCAAAATTTACCAGTATTCACAGAATCATAGAAAAAATAGGGGTGGAAGGGACCTCAGGAGATCATTTAGTCTAGCCCCCTGCTCAAGACAGATTCATCCCCATCTAAATCATCTTTTACAAATGTTTTTCTAACCTGCTCTTGAAAATTTTGGAAGCAAACATGTGCAAAACTACCAGATATAATGCCTGATGGCAAACCACTTTAACGGGAAACCAAAGTGTCACCAGAAAATCAGGAAAAGATTTGTGGCAATAAAGATTTGTTGAGACTAGGCTCATTTGAGGCCATGAATCCCCAAGCCATGATACATATTGCCAGCAACACCCTCTAAGGTAAGCTTACAGCTACAGGAAATTTAGAGGAGAAAATTGTGGGTGATGGGAGGAGCAATGTCTGATGCTACCTGAAGCACATTACTAGCTTGGTATTGTAGCTCATGGGTCAGACTGATCTAAGGGAAATATTTGCATCTCTATCCCAGTGGACACATTACATTAGACTAGATAGGACACTAGAGGGGAACAGCCTTGTAGCATCCAGGGGGGTGAAGTAGATACATTTCCTACATATTTCCTTTCTCAGTTACTAAGAGTGTGTGAGCACATTTCACCCCCCTTCTCTCCCAGTATAGGCCACATCCGTATCTACCATATAGCACGGCACTCTCCTCCTCCACCAATGAATAATTTTTGAGTCCATCAGCCATTATTAAATAATAAAGATTCTTTGCTAGCAGAAATAATTGAATATTGGAGCTGAGAAATTGAGGTCATCCTGAGCTCTGCCCCCTTTGACAAAGCAGCTCCCACTAGCGTGTCAATTCTGCTTGGTGCCGACAGAGCAGGGTGATTATCAGAGTCTCGCAGCTCGTCCGGGCTGCTATAATCAATGCTCATCTTCTCACCTTGGGGAAGGAAGGTGTGTGTGTGAAGGGGGGGAAAGGGCACTGAGAGAGTGAGGGGATTGCCAAGCCTGCCTGGTTTTTAGGATGAGCCTGTCAGAAAGGAACTGCTGAATGCAGTAGTGGATTAGGAATTAGTTACTGCTGGAATGGCACCCTTGAGTGCCATAGACAGACAGCAGACATTCAGATTTCTGTCTTCTTGGAATGCCTATGTGCTAAATCCTATCCAGACCAGTAACAAAGCTGGCAGTCCTTAATCTATAAAAATTTCAATAAGGGGCGCTGATTTCTCTTGCCTGCGTTGTAGTGGACACAGAAGCATAGGGATTCAGCTGGTCGCCTGCTGGCAGCAACTTCCAGTTCCCATCACACTGTCGGAACAACTGTGGGTGGTGGTGGCAGCATTTCTGTGCATCTCCCCTCCCCTCATGTTGGTGTCTGGGGTGGTTGCCCCTCCTTAGATCTGCCACTGGGTGGATGCCCACCTCTGTGCAGAGTCCCATGACTCTGAATCAGACCTCTGAACTCTTAGATCAAGGTTGCCCAATTTTTACCTGGGTGTAACTCCACTTACAGTCCAGTAATTTAATTCAACCCTATACAAGAATAAATTCAGAGGCCCATGGTTAATTGGGGATAGTGTCTTCCTAGGCCCTACCTACTCTGTGGTTACCATTCCAGTGTCTGTACTTGTCCCCTGGTGAGAACGGAATTGGGGTAACTTGTTCCTGAATGAAACAGGGTTAAGTGGCACAGGTTTAGCTTGCACTTACTGTAGGTAACTGTGGCTAGACCACAGAGCAACTGACCCATAGTGAGTCCATGCCCCTTGATCATTGCAGGCATGCAAAAAATTGCATTTCTTCCCCTGCCCCAGGGTTGCAATCCCTGGGTTGCAAATTGTTGTCTAATAATAACCAATCTCTGGTTTGCAAATTGTTCTCTAATAAGACCATATTTATCCACGCAAGTCGTACCACTTTTACTACTTTGGTATAGTTGAAATGGCTCGATTCCCCCTGTTTGGGAACAGGTTTCCCAGTAATAAAAGGGCTTTTATTGTTATATCGAAAGAAATGGGAAATAAGCTATGCTGGTATAGGCACCTTTTTACCAGTCTCTGTATTGTGGATGGCACCTGAACTGCTATCCTGCTGAAGAATCTCATCCCTAACTGAAAGAGTTAAGTGGTACAAAAGCTGCGTAGACCAGGTCTTGCTCATTATCAGCAATGGCTCTCCTTTCTGAAGCCAAATTTCTCTGTCCAATACAAACCCCACTGCCATCCTGCTGTTTGTTGTTGGCAGCGGCAGAGAACAGATCTGTGGAACCTCGTAACAAAGATTGGAGAAAACGAAACATCTAGGGATGAGTCTCTTGTTATTGCAAGCGCTCTCCCCTGCTGCTATTTTTTGTTGTTGCTGCTATGTCCCGCAATTTGTGGTTCTTTGTCATGATGTAAAAGCCTTTGTTACATGTTGGTTCCTGGCAGGTGGAAAAGGTATGTCTGAAATGTGTCCTCTTGTCTTTACAATTCTGTACCATCCACCCACACAAGGAATCCTTTGTGCAATGCAGAACAAGCGGCCCTCTCTTTCTCTCCATTCTTGCCTTCCCAGATATTCTCTTACCTATAAACTAAGAAGGAATTCACAAGCTCAAGTAACATGCACATTTCCAATGCCAACCTTATCAGCTAGTTCACACACAGGCAACAATACGCAGAAATTTCTTACTAATTGCCACTGCCTCTCACTACTGTCCCTGCAGTAAGAACCAGATAGAAAATTGCTAAGTATTCTAATATTGATTATGCCACCATGGTTCTATCCAAATTATGCTAATCATCTGTAGAATTTAGCAGGGAGTGAGAGCACTTTTCTGGAGGTTCGTTTTAGTAGAAACCATTAATGGCCAGAGAATACCCAAGCTACCATGGCTACTTCTACACAGCATTGTTTTGCTTTATATAACATACAGCCTGCCTTTGTAAATTGTTACTCACTTGAGTAGTGATTCACCTACAGAATACAGTCAGATTGCTTGTGTTAAGTGAGCCCTCCTAGCACAAATATAGATTTATAAAATGGAATCCTAACCTGCGGTAAATAACAGATGATGGACCTGATCCAAATCCCTAAGACAAATAATTATAGAACAACGGAGAAACTTGGATGTAGGTACAGAGCCAAACTTTGTGTCTGGGGAGACTCTCTGGTAATTAGGCACAATTAAAACTACTTAAAAGAGTGCTAATACATTTGCCATGCACTGAAAGTTTGTCATGTGCTCATAAATACATCATCTAGGATTCTGTTTATGACAATACAATGACTAATTCCATCAGGCTGAAGTGAAAACTTCCTCAAAGACCTGGGCTCAGCATTTTTTTTTTTAAGTAAATGGGACTGCATTCCATTGTTAATGATTTTTCCATCATCCATTTCCAGTAGGTTGCCAGGAAGGATAAAATGCTGTCTTTAAATCACAAGACAAGTAGGATTGGTGGAAGATGAATTTTTTGGGGTTCTTTTTTTCCACATCCTTGTGACTCAATGAGCTGAGAGATTCTTAATGAGGTTAAGAGTGAATGTAATGCTCATGGATGTGAAGGACTAATTGGATAGGCCAGGCCTGGGATGAAGTGCTTTCCTTATGCTGCTGCCAGCATGCTTCAGTGGTGTGATGGTTGTATATCTAAATATTCACTGAAGAGCTGGAGGAAGCCATTAAATTGCCCCATCTTTGGACAGTTCTAGCAGTGCAAGTCAGTGCTGGCCTTGGGGACATGCCTCACCTTTAAATGTCCCACTTGTGACAATACAGCCTAGTCTTATCTAAACCATAATACTACATACAAATTAAGTCATTCCCTCTTGCCTCTCAAAGGTCCCTTCCTATCAAGACCTCTTTTGTAGTTGTGCATACTCCCCTCAGTCCAGACCCATAACTGCCTTTGGCATTCAAAAGGCAATTCTCTAGCAGAGACTGCTGAGCTTGTTGAATTATTGTAGGATGCCTGGTGCTTTTTTGAGGTATACAAACTGGCCACTGGAAATTAAAAAGAAGAGCTGGTTGTTACGGTGCTAAAATATTGCATTTAAACCTAGAAATATCTCTGAAGAGCTTCAAGCAAGTGATTTGGCAGATTCTCAATGAACTAGGTAATTATTCCTATTCAAAATGAAAAGTTATTACTACTAATTACTTGAGAAAGGCTCGAGATGGGAAGAACTGATCTGGTTATGAGGTCTTCCCAAGTTATGAGGCATCATGACCTGCCATGGCAGCTTTGTACCCATCCTTGGGGTGGGTCTCAGTTCCCCATTCTGATCCAGATCCAAATGTTTTTAAGCTGGAAAGGGGTCTAATTCATCATTAGCTATTGTTCATTACTGATTACTCCATGTCAACTGCCACCCATCCTTCAGTCCACTGTTAGCTATTAGTCATTGATCATTAGGAAAGATGGACTAAACCAGGACTGAAATGCATGTCTCCACAAGGGCCAAAAAGAGAGACATTAAAAACTTGTTTCCTCCTTTGATCAGGAGTTGAGCAGAGCCTTTGAAGATGAAACTGCTTCAGAACTGAGTGGAAGTCCTGCCTTTCTCCACAGCCGCCTGCTTATTAAATGAATGCTTCTCTGGCCTTCCACTCAGTCTGTTCAACTGTGTTGCTTTGACTGTCTGCCAGCTCTTCATGACATCCATTTCATTTATACAAGGTTTCATGTCTGGAGGTGCCTAATCTTGCCTGCTCCAACCAAAATGACCTTGCAGATAATCAATCAATCAATCAATCAACCTCAGAGAAAGGGGTGGGGGGTGGGGAGGAGAGGAACAAAACCAAAAAAAAACAAACCCCGAAACCCAACACATCCTCCTGCAGGAAAAAACACGCTGGAATTGTTATGTGGTTTGTTTGAACTTTCAGAAATTGATTTCATTATTGAAAGAAGTCTCTGCCTGATGCGTTTCTCATCTCTGCCTGCCAGTGTGCAGCATTTTTGTCTCGGTTGATAACAGAATTTTTAATTATTGTAATTATCACTTGAAAATTGGGTTCCTGCCACAGACAATTGAAATTAGATTCTGTTACTTTTTATCTTTGTTAATGTCTTTTAATCTGAGGTTTCATTTCCTATCAGCAATAAAATATATGTGTTTGCATGCATGTGTCTACGTCTCTCTACCCACAAACACACCACTATAGTCACAATGTAGATGAGCATATACATGATGCATGCACACACACATACACAAGCTATACAACAGATGGTTTTTAAAGCCAGAAGGGGCCATTAAAATCATCTAGTCTGTCCATCCATAGTATATGGACCATATCCAGCAATTCCTATTTCAAGCCTGTTACATTGAGCTTTGATTTAAACATGTCAAGCAACAGAGAACCCATTGCAACCTAGGTTGACAGGGAGAGAAGACTTATGAACTGACCCATAGTTTTGAGAGCCTCAGGTTTTGAGTGCCCAAACTAACTTCCTGTAAAGGGTGCTTGATTTTTAGGCACATTAGCTCAAGGGTTATATTCTTTCTCCATTCCTCCTTTTACAGTTATTGTCTGTATACAAACATTTCTCAGGTGGTGCTCTCAATGTGGAGTATGGCTCCCATTGAAAGCACAAGGAGTTACTTGTGCTTTGCTGTGCAAGATTTCAGTCCTGGATCTGAAGTTATCCCAAGATAGGCACAGTGCAGGTAAAAGCAGGGTGGGCGTCCCCGTGATCACCTAGCTAACAGGTCTTCAATCCTAACCAAAGGGGCAGTCTTTAATTAGGGAAGCAGGGAGGCTAAATTCTGTGCTCCAAGGTAGATGACCCGTTTGCCTCTCTGCTGAAACTGTTAACTAAGTTCTCATGTAGTGATTGTTGGGTCTTCTTAAAACTGGACTGAGATCCCAGTGACCCCTCAAGCACATGGTTAGAAGTAATTGTAAAAAAACTGCCCATCAGAGTTGCGCTAAAAACCATGGCTACACATGGTGGTAGTGATGCTGATATAGCGAATCTCTGCATTGTCCAGTTCCCTCAGGGTTGCTTTTGCAGGAAAATACTATTAACTGTAGGGCTAAGCTCCAGTAAGACCAAAGTCCAGATTCTGATCCACCTGTGTCAATCCAGAATAAATTTGCTGTGGTTAGGAAGTTCCTTGGGCTCAGATTCATCCGGCAAAGATGCACAGGATTTACAATCAAATCCCAGTGGCTCTGAGCCGCTGATCATGGCCAGCAAAGACAGCTGAAGCTGTTGATTTTTCTTAGGAATTTTCCCAAGGATTTCTTTCGTCCACATCTTTTGGCATAACTGCTTAGATGAAGGCTATGTCTCCACTGCAGTCTAAAGGTCTGTTTGCAGCTGGTGTAGACATCCCTGAGCTGGGTTTAAATTAGCAGAGTCCCAGCAGCGCAGGGTTTAGCATGACCTCAGAGATTTTGCTAGTGGGTGAGTCCGTTTCTCTAACCCTTTCACCCACTTCCCATTAACTTTCCAACCAATGCACAATGAATCCGCCTTGCACAGCCTCTAGAATGTGACCCCGATGGAAACTCAGAATTCACCTCCTTCCTGCCATTGTCTCCAACGTGAGTGTTGGGGGAGACATTTGAGTGTTTCTTATTCAAACACAGTTATCCTAAACCAGGAAAGAAACTCAGAATGAAGCTGGCCAGAAGGCAAAAAGAAAAAAAGGGAAAACTTCGAGAAGTATTATTTATTATTTGCCATATTGCAAATATCATTCAAGACACCACATGTTTTAGATGTGGCAAAAAATAAACCTTTCTGTTCTAATCTGCCTGCTTTGGAAAGGAAATAATCAGATCCTGCCTTTTGCATAGACAGAGTTTTAATTACCTCTGAAACTTGCATGGTCCCATATGAGCAGCTTTTCAAAAGCAATCTATTAACAAACAATAACCCCGCTGCTTGCTGCCTGGTACAAAGCAGATGCTATCACTTCTCTTGCGCACGAAGGCTTGCTGCCCTCCCCCCCACCATCTCATTTCTCTCCTGCTGAAACATGGATCAATTAATAAACTCCACTGTTCAGGAGGAGATGAGCATGGGGATAGGAAATGCCAGCACTGCTCACCCATCCAGGACCAGTGTCAGGAACAGGCCAAAAACTGTCACAACAAATGACTGTCCGGGGCCTGAGCACAGCATCAGTATTTGATCCCAGATACACTTCTCAGTAGAAAATGAAACCATGCTCTGACACAGCAAGGATGAGTAAGCGCTGGCTGGAAACATGGTTGTAGTGCAGTAATAAGCTAGCCGGTAAGTCAGTGCAGTGCTGCCGTCTACTGGAAGGAGTTAAATTTGTAAGGTCATGTGCCCTAAGCCCTAGACTCCTATTGTAAGAGAGAACAGATATTCTTCTTTAACAGAGATGCAAGGAAGAGGGCCAGTGCTTTGGACTTCTGCACGTGTTGCTGACGTCTCCTTGCAACGGGGCAAGATTGGCAATGTAACAACTGTGAAATCCTGTGTAGGCACAGAGCTGGAAACAAATGATCAAACAAAAAACGAGGTGGTGACAGATGCGTGTTAGCTTGCATGTTTGCTTTGTGCTTTTCCAAACTGTTTTTCCTGTGGGAGTGGCTTGGGGAAAGGTGGAATTTGGGGAATTTACTGATATACATGCAAGTGGCTCTATTAACCCATGCGTGTTTGTGCTTCCGGGTAATCATTTACAAGAAAAACTGCAGAAAATCTGTTGCACAGATAGTGGTGGGAACAGGGAGGAGGAGAAGAAGGAAGAAGGACATGGCTTTGAATTGCAGAAAGCCATCCTAAATGGTGGTTTTCAGGTTGATCACGGAATTTTTTTGATCTATCCACTCCCATGAGCTAGGCTGGCTCATGTTGGGTAAGGTACATAACTTCTGACTCAGAGGGGAGAGCTTCAGAAACAAGGAGCCCAGAGAGTCATGATGTTTTTATTTGCTCCCCTTCATGGTCCAAAAGGTCCAAGAGACTCCCCTTCATGGTCTAATTTACTGTGTTCCTTACAGAACATGTTATATTGCCCCTCTTGGACCTCTGGCACAACACAGGAGAGAAGCCCCACTTGTCTGCTGTATGGGGAAGGAGATAAGTAAGAGTGCAAATCTAGCTTTCCCCTTTATACATGCACTCACAATATGAGCGACCTCTCTATGGCATGAGAAGCTCCATATTCCCCTATATCAATTAGTGCAGACTGGTGTCAAACCAGAGCATAACTTTTCTCCATGTATTTTGGGGGCTCGTTGCACTGAGAACTACCACCCTAATGTGGTGCTGTAATGTCAGCAATGCTCTGGACAACGCTGCAGAGATACCCTTTTCTGCATAGTGAAGGGACTGAAGAACTTTTCTGCTGGTGCTGAGCTTAATAATCACCAGATATAAACATTAGGACGATCCTTTGGAGAACAGCGTTTTTGATTAAGCACTGGGCACAATGCTGCTTGATTTTCCTACTAGCTCACTAGACCTGGAAGACCTATGCTCCTAGGGTCTTCAATTCCAGGGCAGCCACACCATGGAAACACCAATAAAACCTCAAAAATGCCATTTTGGAAACTCAAATCAATTAGCATCAGCCCACTACAGATGAATCAAGTTGCCCAAACCTTTCCTGTCCCGCTCCCTGCCCTTAAATAGGGGAAGTGATTGGTCAGCTGTTTCTTGGCAGCCAATAGGTAACAGGGAGGGAGGCAGCGTTTCATTTGCTTAGGTAGGTCCTTTTTACCTTCCAAAAACAACAATAGGTAAGACTGGCTGGCTCACTGGGGAAAGCTGTTGAACTGAGATCGCTAAGGTGCCAGGTTCAAAGCTGGGGTTGTGCTATTTTTTTTTTATTCTCTTCAGAAGCTTTCTGCTGCTCCTCCGCAGGGGGAGATCTAGAAGCCCCTTCTCCCTCATGATGCTCACGAGATCCTAGATTCCTCCTCTTCAGCCCATTCTGATCCTTTATAGAAAACAGGTGCCCTCTGTTTATTCTGTGAAAGGGTCCTGACTGGCCACACATGGAATGGGCCTGCTAATTGCACAGATCTGGCTGGCTCTAGGTCTTCTGGCTGGGAAAGGGGTAAGTAGGGTGACCATATGTCCCATTTTAGCTGGAGCAGTCCCGGACTTCAGAGGCTGGTCCCAGTCAGTTATTGGGAATTATAACGGGCATCCCGGAAATGCAGGGGTGCAGTCATGCTGGGAGTCAGGTGGCATGGAGCACCTTGCAGGCAGTAAGGTGGCTATCATAGAGGACTTTGCAGTTTTCTGCTAATCTGTCCTCTATCCTCTACTGATATGAAGCCCTAATCTCCTAATCTTTGCCCTCTATTGATATGAAACCTGACTCCTCTGTCCTCTATTGATACGAAACCCCACACCCTTTCTTTTAAAGGGAAAAATAGAGGACATAAGGGCATTGGGTTTTGTATCAATAGAAGACAGAGCACAACCGGACTGTCCTCTAGGATGGCCACCCAAGCAGGCAGGCAGGCACTTCTGCTTGCCCAGCATGCAGCCCTGCCCCTGGCAATTTGTGAAACCCCAGAGGGGTGGGGGGGGGCAGTGCCCTGGATTTCCTAGATTTCCATATAGTCAGCCTAGAAGTAAGCCATCCCACTGTGCCAGGACTCTAGGGCAAGTAGTTGTGATAGGGACAGATGTAATGCCTTGCAGTTGAATATGCTAGAGCTTCTGTGTTTCCTATCATGCAGCTGAGAGTCCAGGAGCCTGGAAGCCCTGGGAGCTGGGTCCGTGGGGCTCTGAGGTCTCCTGTATGTGGTTCGTGGGATTCCCCAGATTGTTCTTAGCTTGGGGAGAGGACTAAGGGAGAATTCAAGGTGCCCTCAACAAATGAGGCATCTGGTTGCTCTGTTTCATTTCAGAAAAAAAATGATTAAAATGTTGCTGTGGGATAGCACTTCCCAGTTTCCATCAACTCTAAGTTCCAGCACTTCCACATCAAAATAAACTAACAGTCAATAAAAACTGGCCTTTCTTGGCATCTTTACTGATGGGTCTGTATGTTTCTGATTAGTAGCTAAGTGCAGCAGGTCTGGGGGCTCATTCAAGTGAAAAATGATCCTTGACTGACAGGAGAGCCAGAGAAACCATGACAGGAAAACAAAAGAGAAAGAATAATTTAATCTTATCTAGGGTAGCAAATAAATCACTCCAAATAGGTATGGTAAGCTCCAGCCCCTCCTGCTGCAACATCACCTTTACATCCCACCCTCAGATACTCAGTGTTTGTGTCAGACTTGAAGATGTTGTAACAAAGCTGATGGCCTTAATCAATAGTATCTCATTAGGGTTCTGATAACGAGCGTATGAAGAGAGCTGCATTAGCTGACTCTTTCCCTGCAGAGTCCGGTTGTTGATATGGGGTTTACTGTGATGAGTAACATTGATGCTAGGAATTTCAATATAGGCAGAGACGTGCCCGCGACTTTGTAATGTCCTTAGGCTACTTTGGAAGACCCAACTCCACATGAAGGATTCTCCTGCCCTACATGGGCAAGGTGGGTTGGGACTGAGACGGAGGTGGTGGCAAATCCCAGGAAAATGAGCTGAGTCAGCGGGATTTGGAGGTCCTGCAACAACTTCCCAGTGGCTTTTGTCTCTGCTCTTTGTTTTCACAAAGGGCCATCTTCATTACTGGTGTAAACTAGCTTATCTCCATGGAAATCAGTGGGGGCAGATGAGGCCAAATGTGGATTTACACCATTTGAGGAACTGCTGCCTGGTTTTCTGGTGATGACACTTGATTGGCCCAGAGAATGAAGGCTTCTGAGCAAGGCAATGCAAGTCGCAGGAGAGTGAGCTTCCCCCACAATGCTCCACTAATGTGTCTCAATCCTGACCTGGAGGGGACACTTCTAGCGGGAAGGAGGCAGTTGTGTCTCCCGCAGTTCTAACTGGAACAATAAGGTAGATCGTTGGTGCCCCTGGGATGGCGGTTTTTGTGATGTGCTGTTAGAACTGGACCGAGATCTCTCCCCACAACACATTGCACACCCAGTACTTATACATTTCTCTCTTTTTGTGTGATTCTGTGGAGGGTCCTGGGAACTATCAGCGGCTGTGTCTCAGTAAACGCCATGAATCCAGGCAAACTAGTCTAGACTGCACCAAGGGATGCTTTCTCATCCATCTGCAATCATTACCACCACCTCTGCAACGCACCCCAGGCTTCCCCTCATCAAGAAAAAGACCCAAGGAGCAGTGAAATCCTGCCTATCAGCTCTGGGTTAGCCATGTCTGTGAGTCACCTAGGACTTAACGGGGTTTTTCAGAGACCTATAAATGGGAATAGTAATGGGTTTGATGGCCTGTGGGAGTGTATTATTACTGGATTTTAACTCTTGTTGGGCAAGTTTCTTTTATTAATTGACTGGAAATAGCTATCAATGCTATTGACCATACCCAGCACCCATCCAGTCACTTCCTAGAGATTCAGGGTCTTTTGTCCTCCTCAGCAGCCTTCAATGCCTAAAAAATAGAAATTTAAAAAAATGGTGCATGCTAAAGGACAAAAAAATCAAAATCAGAATGAATTGCCATTTTTTCAATTGAAAAGATTGCGCAAAAGTTCCTGGCTAGTTCTATTCTATTTGCTGGTATTAGCAAGGGTGCAAGTCTAAAATACTAAAGTCAAGGGATTTAGCCATAAATGACGTGTGCCCCTGGCAGCTGGGGGGGCACAGCAGCATCAGTGGGAGCATGGTGGGCACTGTCAGCAGCTGGGGGGGGAGGGGAGGGGAGAGCGAGCACTGGCCAGGGGTCAGCGACCACCTGCAGACGCCACCGGCAGCATTGGTGGCAGCCAGCCATAATTGCTGACTGCCCTCAGATGCCACTGGCAGTGTTGGCGGCAAGGGGAGGTGGGGGTGACAAGTGGCAACTGCCCACAGGCACCACCAACATTGTCTTTTCATAGGGTGTGCACTGCCATGTTCAGGGGGTGCATGTGCACCTGTGTGCACCTCCTATGCATCGCCAGTAGATTCAGCTCAATATTTACTGTGGAGCAGACTAATTAGCTCCACAGTGGCTGCATCTACACAAGTGGTGGACTGTGCCGTTGTTACTGAGTAGTACTGTCCTTGCACAGTTATTTTTCTGATGCTACTGCGCAGTACAACAAACTACTGTGCAGTAGCTCATTATTACTGTGCTGTAGCGTCGCATCACAGTTAGTGCCGAGCAACACTACTGCATGGTATCAATAAGCTACTGTGCAGTAGCGTGTGTCATGTAGACATGCCCAGTAAATGTCTCGCGTCTACATGTGCAGCCCTATTAGGCCACAGGAAGCTAACCAACTCTGAAGCAGGGTAGTGCTTGTAAATACAAGTACTATCCTACTGCAGAGTTTTTTACTCTGTATGTATAGATGCTGACCAGGCTGGCTAGGACATGAGGGTGCTTCAGTGCAGGGGCTGCCTGTGGGCTATACTGGAGCACCTTTGTGCCCCAGCCAGGCCTTCCACATGGCCTCTGTGAACACACTGCTGTGTCAACTTCCAGGAAAAGAAAAATAAAACAAAGGTTTTGATCAATTTCCATGAGGAGCAGCAGGAAGAAAACGTGTTGCACAATTAAGGGAAGCAAATGAGAAGGTCAGACAATTCATATGGCTGTTCTTCTCCTACCAGAAGGCACTTCCAGGGGAATCTGCATTTTGGAATGTCCTTGAACTATGTATAGAAAGGACAGGGAAAAATAATGACACCAAGGTAAGTAACTGCAAAAAGCATCCTCAGGAGATTAAAAAAAAATTACCTTGGAGAAAACCTTTTTATTATAAGTAGTACCACCTAGTTGACCTTGCCTGATTCAAGCAATGTAAGAAACCACAAACTGAATGATATGCAGGCCCGCATTCAGCCCTCCCCTCTCAGAATTTAAATGATGACATTAGTATTCAGGATCTTTGCATGTGTTTAAAAGTGGATTAAAAATGCATTAATTGGTCTCATTTTAACAAGCTCTTCTCTTTGTATATCAAATATTTGAAAGATTTGGTATTATCACCTCTTGTCTGGGCTGGAATTGAAGAGGAGAAAAGAAATGTAATTGAGGACTTAAGAAATGTCTCCGTGTGTTTGTTCAGCTCTGGGATATCTGATTTAAAGCTCTGGGGAAAATGACTTTGATAAGTATATGAACAACATCTAAAGGCAATACAACTTGGCAAGTGAGGGCTGACATCCAAGCAAGTGCAGTTTGGCAAAGAAATCAGCTTTTCAGTAAAATGCTGTATCACGGGAATTGCCATAACGATTGAGGCTACAGGTCCCTCTAGCCTGGTGTTATTATCTGTCCAACGTTAGCCAGTACTGGAAGGATGGTCCAGTGGTTACTGTAGCTAGCTTAAGGTTCACAAAGACCAGGCTTCAATTACTTACTTTGCCAAAGGCTCCTTCTGTGACCCCAGGCAAGTAACCTAAAGTGGGTTTTCCAAAGTACATTAAGAGCACATGTCTCATTGATAGTCAAAGGGACCTATGCTCCTTCATCACCTAGGATGTTTTGGAAATCCCACCAATTGTCTGTCATTACCAACTGCTAAAATGGGGAAAAAACTCCCCTGGTTCACTGGACAGTTTGAGGATTAGCATGTGAAAGATTTTGAGGTGCTCAGGTACTCTTGGAAAGGCAACTGTGTCATAGTATCAAAATATCATAGTACTTAGGCTCAGAAGGGACCTAAACAGATCATAAGGTCCAACCCCCTGCCCTGGGCAGGAACGGGTGCCAGGATCATATCATCCCAGCCAAATATCTGTCCAGCCTCTTCTTGAAGACCCTCAAGGTAGGGGAGAGCACCACCTCCTTTGGGAGCCCATTCCAGAGCCTGGCAGCCCTAACCGTAAAGTAATGTCTCCTGATGTCCAGCCTGAACCTTCTCTCTAACAATTTGTGGCCATTATTCCTAGTAACCCCTGGGTCGTGCCCGGGGGAACAGAGCCTCACCCAATTCCTGCTGGTCCCCCCTGGTAAGTTTGTAAATGGCCACCAGATCACCTCTTAGTCTTCTCTTGTGGCGGCTGAATAGGTTCAGGACCTTTAGCTTCTCTTTGTAGGGCCTGCCCTGCTGCCCTTTGACTGTGCGAGTGGCCCTCCTCTGGACCCTCTCAATGCTAGCCACATCCCCCTTGAAGTGCGGTGCCCAGAACTGGATGCAGTACTCCAACTGTGGCCTGACCAATGCTGCATAGAGGGGGAGGATCACCTCCCTGGACCTGCTTGTGATGCATCTGTAGATGCATGACAAGGTGCGATTAGCCTTATTGACTGCTTCCTCGCATTGGCGGGTCATGTTCATCCTGGAGTCAACAATGACTCCAAGATCCCTTTCAGCCACCACATTGATAAGAAGGGTGTTCCCCAGCGTATGGGTGTGTTGCTGGTTCCTTCTCCCTAGATGCAGAACCTTGCACTTTCTGCGTTGAATCCCATCCTATTCTTATCCACCCACCTCTGTAACATGTCTAGAATCTGTCCCTCCCCTCCAGTGTGCCCACTTCTCCCCACAAGTTGGTGTCATCAGTGAATTTGGACAGTGTGCTTTCCACCCCCACATCCAAATCACTGATAAAGATGTTGAATAGTACAGGCCCCAGGACTGAGCCTTGGGGGACTCCACTGGCCACATCCCTCCAGGTCGGAAATGACCTGTCCACTGCCACTCTCTGGGTGTGACCATCTAGCCAATTTTCCACCCATCTGACTGTGTAGGCATCAATGTCACAGTCACCAAGTTTTTTTAAAAGAATGTGTAGGGAAACCACGTCAAAGGCCTTCTTAAAGTCCAGGAAGATGACATGCACCCCAACACCCTCGTCCAAGGACTTTGGGACCTGATCATAAAAAGAAACCTGGTTAGTCAAGCAGGACCTGCCCTCAATGAACCCATGTTGGTTGCCCCTGAGCATGACCTCCCCTGCTGGGCTCTTGGAGATGTGTTCCTTGCTAATTTTCTCAAAGGTCTTCCCAAGGACCGAGATAAGACTGACTGGCCTATAGTTGCCAGGGTCCTCTTTTCTCCCCTTCTTGTAAATGGGGACCACATTGGACCTTTTCCAATCCTCTGGTACCTGGCCAGAGCCCCACGAGTGCTCATAGAGCTGTGCCAGGGGCCCTGCTATGACCCCCACCAATTTCCTCAGCACCCTCGAGTGAAGAGTATCTGGACCTACTGATTTAAACACATCCAGCCAGTCCAAAAGTTCCCTAACTAGGTCATCCCTGACCCTAGGCATGGTGGTGCCTCCCCTGGCTCCATCCGCAGTTTTAGTGTGGGAGAAGTCCCAGTCCCTGTTCAGGAATATGGAGGCAAAGAATTCATTAAAGAGGTCAGCTTTGTCATTTGCCGCAATCACCAGATTGCCAAGCCTATCCTGTAGAGGCCCCATGTTACCCGGTGCCTTCTTCTTACTTCCTATGTATTTGAAAAAGGACTTTTTATTCTCCTTAATTCTGGTCGCTAGCCCTAGCTCCATCTCTGCCTTGGCCTTCCTAACAGCCTCCCTGCAGTCCTGAGCAATGGAGGTGTAATTCTCCTTGGTGGTAGCCCCTTGCTTCCACTGTTTGTATGCCTCCTTTTATGCCCTCAGGCATCCCTGGATGCCTTTGCTGAGCCATGGGGGCTTCTTAGCACTTCTGTCCCCCTTGGTGTGCATTGGGACTGACTTCCTTTGAGCTTGGAGGATCATCTCCTTGAGAAACTACCACCTGTCTTGGACTCCCATCTCATTGAAGCTCCAAAACCCCAATGCCTCTCCTACTAACCTTCTTAGCTTACAGTGTAGATAGCCTGAGGAGGAATGAGCATTACAGTACCATCTTTCTGACCTGGGACTATCACTGAGTAACAAATTCTGACTTGCTCACTCTCCATGCCAGCCTGAGATGGCCTTAAGTATGTGCTCCCATGTTGTTCTCAAGCTCTCTTGAGAAAGATTGCCTTAGAGTAGTGCTGTAGTGCATGATCAGGACCCTCTAAACCAGGGGTGGGCAAAACACAGGCTGTGGGCCCCCTAAAAATGTAGAAAATTAATATTTCTTTGCCTTTGGTTCTTGTAAAAAATGACAGGAACCAAGGGCAGTAGGACCCAGGGGAAGCCCAGCAGGCTCCAACAACTGTGGATCCCACCTGTCCCTGTCCCTGTCCCCCCAGCCAGAAGCCCCAGCTGGGGCTTCTGGCCTGGGAGCACGTGGTTGCCATGCACCAGAACTGCAGGTAAGTTGTGGGGGGAGAAGGGCGGGGAGGTGGGGGGACCCTGGCCAGGGAAGGAGCATGGTGGGGGGGAAGCAGCCCCTTCCCTGCCTGGTGGCTGGCGTCCCGTGCTGCAGGTGCTCGCAGCCCATGTGGGGCTGCCTGTGCCTGCTCCGGACAGCCCCGTGGGCTGCAAGCAGCTACAGCAGGGAGCTCCTGCCATGGGGCAGTGGTTGGGCCGCTTTTCCCCCCTGCACTCAGCTTTTCCCTGGGCTCCTTCCCTGCATGGAGAAAAGTGGCTCCTCGCCCGCCCCAGGGCCAGTGCTCCCTTGCTGCAGGTGCTTGCAGCCTATGCAGGGCTGTCTGGGACTGCCAGGCTGGCAGCGGGGCTGGGTTACAAGCTGGTGCTGAGCTCAGGGAAGAGTGGCCCCTCACTAGTCATGCGACTGATGCCCCATGCTGCAGCTGCTTGCAGCCCGTGTGCAGCTGCCTGTGCCTGCTCCAGACAGCCCCACCTGGACTGCAAGTGGCTGCAGCAGGGAGCGCCAGCCATGGGGTGGGTGAGGGGCCACTTTTCCCCGCACTCAGCACCAGCTTCTTCCCTGCTGGAAAGCAGGGGGTCGGGGCTGTGTGCTGCCCCCCACCTGTACCGTGGGGCTGGGGGGCACTGGGTGTGAGTGGGTGGGGAGCCAGTGGGAGCATGGGGCCTGCACTGGTGCCCTGGGGCCAGTGCCGGCGGGGCCTAGAGCAGGGTGGCAGAAGCACGGGGTTCCAGCTAGCAGGGGCTCTATGGAACTGGGTAAGCGGCCTCCCGCCTGAAATAATTGCCCGCCTCTGCTCTAAACCATCGAACTTGCCTACTTGCTAGCCATGCATGAAGCAGGAGGGAGTAAGTAGGGCTTGATTCTCAGTGATGGCCCTAGGCTCAGTAGGGAGATAGTATAAAAATGCCTAGAAATTTAACCAAGGTTATAGAAGAAGTTAGTGGAAAAGATGGCAACTGAGCTCTGATTTCCAGTCTCAGCCCAGTGCAGTAGCCAAAAAGCCTTTCTGGGTTTTTTTTCTTATTCTTATGGTCCATGCCTAGGAGAGACATGGTTGCTTTATGTCCTGAGGCAGGAAGGCAGATACTGCATTTGAATGTATATATTATATATCTGTTAGTGCAAGTATAATTCTTGCTATGGACAAAAAAGGTCTAATTCTGCCCCCCCCACCCCATTCTATTAAATTCTAATTGTAAAATCCCTTTGGAATGACTAAAGAATTAGGGGAAGAGGGAGTTGGATTTGGAGAAAGGGAGATTTCACCTCAGCTCATAAAAAAATGCAAGCCCAAAACAACCTATGGAAAATTTATAAGTTTGAAAAAGTTTGGAGAAGGTTAAATATATACACCTTGATTCTTGTCCTCTTCCACTTTTTACATGTGAAAATTTAACGACTATCATATTGTTTTAGGAAGGGCTAAGACCTCCAGAATTATGAGTGACAGACTCTATTGCTTGAGTTAAGGAACGACCCTTTAGAAAATGAATGGACCAGACTCATCTCTCTGAATCAGGCACTTAAGGAGTTTGTGGCACCTAGTAGGCAGAGCAAAGAAAATTTGTCTCATTCAAGTCCATAGAAAATCAAATCCAAGGACTTGTAGCAAAGCAGCAAAGACATCTAAGGGCCAAATCCAAAGCCCATGGATGGCAGTGGTGGATGCATTTTGGAGCTATGTCTATATTCTTAGGTCAGTCAAAGATGTGTGCACACTGAACAGTGGATTACAGCAACACCAAAATACCACCTGAACAGCTGTTCTTCTGACATTTCTAGCCTGTTTGGAATGAGGAAATCTCATACCAAAACATGCCAATGTGAGATGGTTGGGCCAGTTTTGCAAACACCAGTTGTTCAAATAGTTTACAATAAGGCTGTGTAAAGAACCGGGATTCAGATTGTGTCTCAGCCTTCAAACCTTTGGGGATTTGCCCATTGCTCGTCAGAACATTTTACAGCAGTGCCAAAAATACCAATGAGAAAGGCTGATCATTAAAACATTCCTACACATCAAGGTGTACGCTACTAGGAAGCTGCTTAATTAGATTTTTAGTGGTCAGCATTATGTCCCTTTTGATCTAGAATTTGAACTGTCATGGCTTTTATTATTAAACAGCCATTTAATTTAATTTTGCAGGAAAACCTCCCCATCAATGTCTGATTGGCATAAAATCACTCAAAACTGAAGTACTAAACACATGTTACTTTCTCTAGTTCTTGATATAATGGTCTGTGTTCATGTCTGTGTTTGCATATGTGTCTACATGCAAGGATTTTTTTTTGGATGACATGTCTTATTGGACCAACTGAATAGTTGGGATAAAGTAGACAAGCTTTTGAATGCAAATCGTTTTTCTTTAGGTCTGAGGAATAAAGCAAGCACAGTGATTTTTAATACCAGTGGGTAGAGCTGTGAAATTTGAAAGAGAAGAAATTCCCAGGGGCAGCAGATAAAAAATTAGCAAAATTATGTGTCTACACTAAGATATAGCATTTGTCCTTGACTGTCTGTACTCAGACCTGCTAAAATTTTGTGAGAACTCCCCAAAAGTTCAATTTTGCTTGGCTAGGGTTTGTGTGAATATGAAGGCACCACCATCTTGAGCCTCCGTCATGCCCCACTGCCATTAAAATTAATGTGAACTTTGTATCCAGGTTTTCTTCTGTAGCTTTGATAACATTAGGCCAGACCCAGCCTGAAAGATTTGTACCTTTACTAACTTTCACTTTTGAAATTTAGGTTGGAAGTTTTTTTGTTTTTTGCTTTTAAATCAAAACCAGAAAAACCTGTCCCTTGGCGTTAAATTCTGAGCCACTTTCATTTGAGTCCAGGCTCATTTAAAGAACTTCTATTACCTTTTTGCAGGCCCACTGAAGCCTAATTTCCTAACAAACCAATTATGTGTTGCAGGCATTTTGTATCCCTATGTGAAGTGCTTTTTTGGTCTTTAAGCAGAACCCCCACACCCCAGGACACCGTTTTCAGGGAGGAAAGTACTACTATCCCATTTCACAGATGGAGAACATCAAGAGGCTTAAGGTCACCTAGAAAGTTTGAGCTGAGAAATAAATGCAGGTCCTAGATTAATGTCCTAATCACTGCCTTTCCTTACTTTCAAGCTTTAAAATGAATTTTGGATTCTGCTGAGTTTTGATTATACTACATTGCTGGGAGCCCTAAAATGAGATGACAAGACTTAGCACTGCCAGTCACTAATGGAGATTCTCCTTTTACAGAAGACACAGAGGTAAGGGAAGGGTTAGTGCTAAAACTCATTAGTTGCATCTCCCAAGCTGCCTTGGGGCAGCTGACCTAACAATCACGGTAGGTGCGGCATGCGGCTTACCTAGGACTGAAGTGGTGCAAAAAGGCCATATGCTGGGCCATCTGCGTTCAGGCGATTCACCCACAAGGAACTCACAGATTGAAATGTGTTTGATGAACAGAGACTAAAATACTTGCGTATCGTGCAAAAACGGCAAGATTTGAACTCGAAATGCAGTGATGGCAAATGAAACCTCTTCTTTCCCCCCGCTCCCTTATGCAACACTTTAACAGTGAAAATATAATGTTTTCACAGTTTGGGTGAGATTAGTTACTATGGTGTGAAGTGGGGGTGGGTGTGTGCGTGTGTTGAAGAAAACAAAGCTATTCCTCTCGCAGGAGAGAAAAACAGCATCCGATAGACTGCAGTGAACATGCACTCGCAGCTCTGTTTCCTTGCACAGGAGGTGAAATACTACTTTGCTCTTATTTAGATTTATAAAACCTCAATAAGAAAAGGCACCTAGCTGAACTCCCGGTACTCCTCTTCCACACCGGTACTTAAAAATGTAATGAATCAGAGAAAGAAACAGAAACTCCCAGAAATATAAATAATAGGAAGTAACCAGCGGGGCAAAATAAACCAGATTCTGTTTCTTTAAACTGTCACCAACTCGAGTTGGTGTTATTTGCACCTGGCCTCCAAGGGTCTCAGAGCGCGTTGCAAAAGGCACCTGGCAGGACTGTAAACCCCTCAAGGTGATGCAACAAGCACAGTCACGAACGGTACAGTCCCTCTATCTATCCCCTCGCTGCTCGTTCTGCTGTTTGCTAGGAGATCGGGAAGCTGAGCTGGTGAAAATACCAAAGCCCGTTTCCATTTTCATCCGGGCACATGGTCTCTGGGTATCACAGTCTGTCTAGTCCTTAGTGGCAGGCACCTTTCCCTGAGGCTAAGTGTATTCCCAGAATGATGTTTCCAAATGACAGTGCCTGACAGGCTGAGAAAATGTATTGGATCAAGCATTTAGAAAGGCAAGGACGGTAGCTTAGAAACCTAGCCACATAGCCAGCTGCCCACACAGTATCTGCAGGTGCACAGGTACTCAGCCGGTGCCTTTGGAAAGGATCTCGTGTGGCATCTGCCGTTTGCTTTGAGTCCTAACATTCCTCCACAGCCGAAGAGTTATCTCCAGGGACTTTTATCTCCCAGACAGCCTTTCATTGTAAAAGGTGGGCAAATGTGAATTCAAATCAGCCATCAACTACATGCTGAGTTCAAAACACCTCTTATACCATCTTAAATTATTTTTAAATGGATGTAATGTACTTGATCTTACAGCTGAAATGACTTCTGCATTATCCACCTAACCTGAATCTTTTTTCTCCCCCCCTCCCCTCTTTCTTTCTCTCTCTTCATTCACTTCAGATAATTCAGTGGGAATTTATTTGAAAGAGCAATGCACTTAGATGGCAGGTCATAAATGAACTAAAACGCTGACAGCAGGAGTTCTAATACCTTTGCCGTTTACGCGGGAGGCCCGAGTGAACCTCAGCAGCCAGAGGTCGGGAGGCGTGGAATAGTTATTTGCTCTGGCTAAAAAGAGTCCGTTGAAACTTTCTGCAGATACTTTCCAGTTTTCGTTGGAAAAAACAAATGCCCCAAGTTGAAACTATGATGCCGAGTCTTAGTTCCCCCCCTCCCCCCCCCCCCAAAATGCACTGCCTCCCCTTTCCAAGAGGGGACATGGTAGTGCATCATGGAAAAAGTAGTCTGCCTGATGAGGGAGCTGGTCCTATAAAGCAGAGTGGTAGCAGGAGGTGCCCATACAACAGCTCCTGTGAGGCACCATATAGGTATTTCTAAGTTGGATTTGGGGGTAAAATAATTTAGATATTGGTTTTTCATCACACTTGTAGCTTTTTACAAGGAAAACCCACCAATGTTTACCTATACACTCCAGTAGCAAGGTTTTCTTTTTTCTTGTGGGGATGAAGGGAGAAGGCAATTCCTATCTGCATAACATGCATCCAGGTTATGCCTGGAGACGTCACAGTGCAATACAGAGGAGGGCAGACTAGGCGCAGAGAGGAGGCACAGACCTGTCATGGCCAACTTTTTTTTGGCCAGAGCATCACAAATTAAATCCCACCGTTTTCCCGAGTGCTGCTCTGTGCCTAATCCCAAGAGATGTACCTAACAGAGTCTGTACCCTGGGGTGCCAGAATGGAGAAAGGGGGGCTTGAGCCTCCAGCTGTGCATAGCAGAGCAGGGGCAGGACACTGCTGTGAGAGAGGTGCCACTACCAAGACCAGGTTAACCTTGTTCTGTCTCTAAGCACTGCTGTTTTTTTATGGGGAGCAAAGATGAAAAGTCCTGAATTTCACAGCAGCTGTAGAGCCAGGGAAGGGCTCGGCTGACTTTTGGCAGTGACACCTAGCACCTCCTTTTGCAGCAGCATCCTGCCCCTGCTCTACTCAATACAGCCCCCCTGCCCCATTCCAGTGTCTGCCTTTACTGGCTGCCAGGGCTTGCTTGCCCCATGCACTCAGTAAAGGGCACACAAAAGATACCCATGCCACTACTGGCCGCGTGACTGCATGTTGGCTACCTCTGGCATAGAGCCAAGCTGACCTAATTCGGGCTCTGTATGGACACAGGGGTCCACTCACATAATCTAGTTGCAGAATGGTATTTATAAGTGCTCATTCACAGGTGCATATAGTCCTCTGGACTCCTAGAAATATAAGGGGCGCATGTCGATCCTAACCTGTCTTGCATGCATTGGCTACAACTTTTGCTTCTTCTTATATATGAAGAAGAGGTAGGCAACCTTTTCCAGCTGTGGCCCAAATGACCTACCCCTGGCCAGGTGCTTCTTGCTTCTGTGGCAGCAAGAAGAAGGCCCCGGCAGCTGATGCTGCCTCCCCTGTCCAACGCCACTGAAGCACCACGTCCATGGGACAGATCCAGTGCTTCCATGGGACAGATCTGGCCTGCAGGTTTTAGGCAGCTGAACCCCTGCTTTAAGTTCTTCAAAGCAAGGGCCATCTTTTTGTCACACATGCATGCACAGGATCAGTATAATGGGGCCGGGAGCTCGGGGGCACTCCTGCAATAATAACGATGAGTACTCACAGGAGCATAGCCGGTCTGTGAGCAGGCACTGTACAGCCCATCACACTCATGATGCTGCATGCCAGGCTTTTTGAAACTGACCCTTGTCGGTAGCTTTTCTGTTGCATTAATTATAGTGAAAGGAGCTTCACTGAGCTCTTCTGATAGATCCTTTCAGGCTGTTTGAAACCCACTGTGCAGAGCATTGTTTTTCTCCTTTTGGGCTTTGTCAAAGTCCTTTGTAATCTGCCATACTTCAGTTCACTTAAAAGTCTCCTCAGAATCCTCCTGGCTTCCCCGAGGCCAAGCTAGTAATCCTCCACACAGCATCCTGCCACTTCTGATACGTTACAACATGTTACAAAAGTTTGAAAGCATCTTCTAGATGTCAGCCTGATAAGCTCACAAGAGGGGTCTTCCTCTAAAGACTGATCTCACTGTTCGTTGAAAACCAGTTCAAATCTGCTGCGAGACGAATAACATCGAGAACTCCTTTTGTCTCAAAGCATCGCACATGCATGCATGAATTAAACCGTACCACAAGCACACGTGGTACAGGGGCATTACTTGCAGTGTGAGGGGGGTTGTTGAGAGCACAAGTTTGCTCTCTCTTTGTATAGTGAAAGGTAAAACAGAAGCTGGGCTGTCAGCAAGTATAAGGACTTGTTTACGTAGTGGCACTTTGGAAACATAATCTAAATGTCCTAAAGAAGTGAATTTAAAATGGATTATTCAAATCATGTGCATTTCTTATTTGGACCTTCTCATTGTGAGTGAATTAAACTTCCAAAGCAAATTAATCTATAATGGATTAACGCTATTGTAATTCGAAAGCATAACACCCACAAAAGTGTTTAATGTGGTTTAATTTTTTTCATTTTTTTTTTTTTCCAGTTGGTGTCTTCACAGTTTGCAGAGGTGCTGAGAAATCCTGGGTCCTGAGTGACATTAGCTGGACAGTTGAGACCTTTGAAAATCACAAGTAGAGGCACTTTAGCATGGGAGATTAACTATGGCTACCCACGCTCAGATTTTCAAAGGCATTTAGGTACCATAAAGATGTAGAATTACCACTGATTTCCATGGGTATAGCCCAGGAATTTCAAAAGTGGCTATTGATTTAGGGTTCCCCATTTTAGGAAACCCAGCCTAAGATGGTATAAAGGGGCCTGATTTTCAGAAAATGCCAAGTGTCTCCTTTTTGCAAATGAGCTCTTTTTCAAGTATATCAAGGGACCCAAGAATTTTTCTTTAGAAAATCTTGGCTGAGGCAACTCACCCACTTACAGACTTTTGAAAATCTCACTTACATCTTGAAGACCATATATCCTTTGAAAATCTGGCCACTAATTGCCAGAAATTAGTTAAAGTATGGATTATCACTTGGAGGGCACAGCTACGCACACAATTAATGCGAATAAATAAACTCAGATTCAATTAATGTGAATAAATAAGCACATATTCTATTGGAGTTTATTGCTCTCGGGCACAGCATTTACATGTGCACCTAGGACCACAATACCTTGAGCCATGTTGGAGCAGCCCCAGCTGGCAGGAGGCTCAGAGGTTCAGCCTGCCAGTCCAGGGCTGCTCCGACCCGGCATAACGTGCTGCGGAGGGGCTGGCTGGGGCGTGAAGGTGCTCCATTGTGGGGCTAGCTGTCAGACAGCCCCTGCACTGAAGCACCCTCATGCCCTATCCAGCCATGGCAGCATCTACATGTGTTTACAAGTACTAACCTATGGTGGTGTTTATTAGTTTACTGTGGCTTAATAGGGCCGCACATACAGACGCTGAGACTTTACTAATTAGGTAACTCCACAGTAAATATCTCATGTAGATGCACCCTGAATGTATTCATCCAGTCCTTGCTGAATTGCTGTCACTCCTGGCAGTGTCTACATCTCCCTGTAGTATAATTTTCTTTAGTCTCATTGCAATTGGAGGTCTTTCTCTTCTAAGCTGCTGCCTGGTGATGTATATCCTGACTGCTGCTTTCAATATTACCAATAAGGATCTCTTTGTAGCTCCTTTTCAAACCTTTGCAAAACTTCCTATCTTCCCTGTAAACACCCCACATTTTTCCAAGGGTTCTTTGACTCAACACTGCAAATGTAGCTGATAGCTTCCCTGCCTCTGGTATGTAAAAACAACTTGAGTTCTGATTCTCTTATCATTTTTCATCTTTTGAGGTTATTTACACCAGTGCCAAGTGGCATGGGTATAAAATATGGCCACCCTGATCCAGGAGCAACAGTATGAAGGCTGAAGATGGTAGTGAATTAGGCCAGTTCTTATTGTAATGTAATGTTCCTATTGTAATGTAAAAGTCTTTCACATTGGTTTATCTCCAGTGACTGCAGCAGTTATCTGTGTCAGCAAATGAGAAGCAGGCCCTCCCATCCTACTGTCACTGATTTATTTCTGCCTATTACTGACTTGGGATTCTTATTTGGTGTAAGAGGTGGGGTTAATGGTACCCATGCCCCAGTTGGGTCAAGGAGTTCACAGGAGTGGGTCCCTTGGTCCATAATGGTCACTGGGGAATGAAGGGATTTGGGCTAAATTAAAGAGACTTCCCCTGGGTAATGCCAGAACAGTGGAGTGTGCAGGTGGGCTCAGGAAAGGGTTGTATCCAACTGTCCTGCAGAGCTGCAGAGGGTATAATGTGTTAGGGGAGGGAAGCTAAAGAAAGGAAAATTACAGTACCTCTAACAGTCTCATCCTTTCCCTTTCTGACAGTGGGCTCAAGTGTGATTGTTCTGAGCTATGCCTGGAATAAAGGCTGTCGTGAATGCACTGAAGCCAGGGGAGTTATGCCAATGCAATTGGCTTAGTATGCCTTCCCAGGAAAAAGCAGCGAGCTGAGGCTCTTCCACTCTTATCTGTGACATACTTTAGGCTGAACATTGAAAAATAATTTCCAAGTAATTAATTTTATAGGCATAGCTCATTAAGTGATCCATGAAGGCTCCACTTATGGCAGAAAAGGGAAAAGCAAGGCCAGCCTTAGTCCAAGCAAAGCCAGCGGCTGCTTGGAGCCATTTATAGGCACAGCTACATACAACCGTGCCAGGCAAGGTCTGCAATACACAGCTGTGCCCTAACTCAGACAGGACTGGAGGTCAGAGTTCAACTCCTAGTTGCATGGGGAACCTCTCTTTGTTCTCATCCTGAGTATTGAAATGCAACATTGTATGAATCCTATCAACATTGGGTAAAATCTTCTTGCCCTTGAAGTCAGTGGTAATACAACCACTGACTCAAGAATTAATTCCTTGATTTCTCTTAACTTGCATTTTAATCATAGAATAATAGAAAATTAGGGTTGGAAGGGACCTCAGGAGGTCATCTAGTCCAATCCCCTGCTCAAAGCAGGACCATCCCTGACTAGATCATCCCAGCCAGGGCTTTGTCGAGCTGGGCCTTAAAAACCTCCAAGGATGCAGATTCCAACACCTCTCTGGGTAACCTGCTCTAGTGTTTCACCACCCTCCTAGCAAGAAAGTTCTTCCTAGTATCTAACCTAAACCTCCCTTGCTGCAACATGAGGCCATTGCTCTTTGTTCTGTCATCTGCCACCACTGAGAACAGTCCGGCTCCATCCTCTTTGGAACCACCATTCAGGTAGTTAAAGACTGCTAACAAATCGCCTCTCTTCTGCAGACTAAATAAGCTCAGTTCCCTCAGCCTCTCAGAAGTCATGTGCCCCAGCCCCTAACTATTTTCATTGCCCTCCGCGCTGGAGTCTCTCCAACTTGTCAACTTGTCCACATCCTTTCTGTTGTGGCAGGGAGTTGTGGGGGGCAAAACTGGACACAGTACTCCAGATCTGGCCTCACCAGTGCCAAATAGAGGAGAATAATTACTTCCCTCAATCTGCTGGCAGTGCTCTTACTAATGCAGCTCAGTATGCCATTAGTCTTGGGAATGAGGGCACACTGTTGATTCGTGTCCATCTTATTGTCCACTGTAACCCCCGGGTCCTTTTCTGCAGAGCTGCTGCTTAGCCAGTCGGCCCCCGGCCTGTAGCAGTGCATGGATTTGTTCCATCCTAACTGCAGGACTTTTGACTTCTGCTTATTGAACCTCATGAGATGTCTTTTTGCCCCATCGTCCAATTTGTTTAGGTCATTCTGAATCCTACTCCTATCCTCCAGGATATCTACTATACCATCCAGCTTGGTGTGATCTCTGAACATGCTTAGTGTGCAATCCATCCCCTCTTCCAGATCATTAATGAAAATATTGAACAAAACTGGCCCCTGGGTCACTCCACTTGATACTGGCTGCCAACTAAACCTTGAGCCATTGGTCACTACCCATTGAGCCTGACAATCCAACCAGCTTTCTATTCATCTTACAGTCCATTCATCCAACCTATATTTGCAAGAATGCTGTGGGAGATCATTTCAAAAGTCTTGCTAAAGTCAAGGTATATCATGGCCACTGCTTTCCCCACATACACAGAGCCAGTTATCATAGGCAGATTGAGGCCTTCATGGTGAGGGAGGGTGTGAGACAGAGGCAGGGGCAGGGGCTGGGGTAAATGGGGGCCCTGGGGCCAGGCTGGGTGGTGGGACAACTGAAGCCCAGACAGCTCATCCAGTGGCAGAGCTCCCAACACCATGCATGCCCTGGCGGAGGCCTGGGGGGCATGTGCCCCTCCAATCTGTGCATGGGATGGAGGCAGCCCCTTTCCTTTCACAGAATCAATTGGTACATGCCTGCCATGCTGGGCAGCCAGTGATCCACCTCTTGGGCTGCGATCCTGGCTTTGTGTGCGTCTATCCCCATCCCTGCTGCAGTCGCCTGGAGCCCACGGCTGGACCTACCTGCCCGACCTCACGTTCAGGGAGGCTGAGCCCTGTTAGCCCCAGCCTTCCTCTACCTATGCCAGTTATCTCATCATAGAAGGCAATCAGGTTGGTCAGGCATGACTTGCCCTTGGTCAATCCATGCTGACTGTTCCTGCTCACTTTCTTCTCCAAGTGCTTGGAAATGGATTCCTTGAGGACCTGCTCTGTGAACTTTTCTGGGGACTGAGCTGAGGCTGACTAGTCTGTAGTTCTCTGGATCCTCCTTCTTCCCTTTCTTAAATATGCACATTATATTTACCCTTTTCTAATCATCCGGGACCTTCCCTGACTGCCCCCATGGCCAGCAGTTCTGCAATCGTACCAGCTAACTCCCTCAGCACCCTTGGATGCTTGTACATGTATAGTCTTTCTCAACAGTCCCTAACCTGTTCCTTCACCACTGAGGGCTGCATAGGCCCAGTCACGCTGCATAGACCCAGTCATGCTGAGATCATGCAGAGTAAAAATGAGACAAATTAGCAAACAGGTGCAGGGACTGAGGGAAGTGAATATTTTTTCTCAGCTGTATGCAGGTAGGCTTCTTTGATCTCTCCCTGTGCTCATCTCCTATGCCTGGTCTTCCCAGCACATCATGTTTCTACTCTTGTGCTTCAAGGAGCTGAGACAGACGGGCAGAGAGCTGTAACAGGGAAGGAATGATGGCAAGAAAATGAGATTATCTCTCTAGCTGAAGTTTGCTCTCTGTTTCAGCAAATTACCTTCCCTTTTTCACTTTGCTAATTATCTAGTAGGGAAGATTCACTAACCTTGATTAACAGAACGTCCTGGCTGGGGGGAGACTGCCAGCTGAATCACATGTACAAATCCATGCATAATAGATGACAGCAGGATGTGCGATTCCATCCCTCAGCCAATGCATTAATCATTTAAAAAATATTCCTCAAGTGCGTTCCAAGCTGTGAGTCTTCATGCTTTCGAGTACTGGCTAGGAATTTCTTCCATGTCCTACCTGCAACATAGTACAGGCTGGGCAGTTCCCTTCCTGCTTTCCTTTGTTAACGTTGTATTTTTCTTGTCTATGCCTGGAGCATTTAAAGGCTTATTATTGTTTTTATAAACTGTGAGGTTGCAGCACTTACTTTTGGTCATTAATGTCAAGAATCCCACATCAATGATGACCTCACATATGCATCTTTTCCTATCTTTCCCAGTGTCCTGGTATGATGATGATGATTTTTTTTTGTATTGCAGAAGTACTAATAAGCCCCCATTGAGGATCAGGACCCAATTGTGGTGGGTGTTATATGAACATGGAATAAAAAAGCATAAACAATTTACAACCTAATTATAAGACAAGCAATGAGGTAGAGATAGCTGGCTGAACACAGGGGAACAATGAGGCAACATCCGTTAGAACAATAGGCAATGGGCTCAGCAAGTCAGCTGCTAACAGTTGCCGAGTAATGACAATCACTCTTTTGGGTACATGACTGATTTCTACTCTATTGATTGCATATACTCAAACAACAAATACATTGGTGGAATCTGTGCTTGCTCCCAATTATCCTGCAATTAAGAAAAAAAGAAGCTAAACTCATTATTCACTCAACTCCAATTACTGTTATTACGCAGCGCTGTATATTTGCATGGTGATATAGAAGCCTTGACAAGGCAAGAAAGACACAAGCCAAATGTGATAGTGCTTTCAGATGCCTGACCTGAACTAGCTTAAAGGCAAAGGGTTTTCAAAAGCAACAGCCCAGTGGCAGCTTGAAAATATTCCCTGTTCCTGTCCTGCACATTTTGTGAAAAGCTGGGGTACCTAAAATAATAAATTTTGGGTTAAATTTGGCTGCAAACAAAAAAAAGGAAGGCAATGACTAGTGTAGTGCAGGAGAGACCTGGGTTTAAGGTAAGTGGATAAGACAATAGGGCTAAGCCAAAATACGACTTTGTATACGTAAGTGGCATACATATAACTGCAGTTTTTGGCACCTATGAGGTTCAGCATAGCTACACTGTCCCTGTACTTCACTTATGTTCACTTAAATGCAGCTATAACATGGGCTAATTTCCAAAATTTTAGTTACAGACAACCAGGCAGATGCTAGATGAAGAGGGGCCAAGAGGTCCTCCCACTTAGCAGTAGCCTAGTGCTTCCTTCCTTTTCAAGGCAATGCCCCATCTCAATAAGCCTGTATCTCTCTGGGTTGCTTTTTTTACTGCTCTCACGCATCTTCCCCTCTCAGCTACCCAGAGAGCCAGCTTCAGTAGAAATGGTGAAGGATGTTCTTGGCAAAGCTCAGCCTACAGCTGGGTAGTTAGAGAAATTTGCTGGGAAGCAGGAAATATGAGCTCTAACCTATTCTGTGTGAGAACTAGTCTCCTGCTTCCTGGGCAAGTGGTTATTGGACTAAAAGATAGGATGGCTCTCCTCCTCTTGTATTTTACTTCCAGTAAATATATGTACAAGGCAATCCTATTTTGCCACATAATCAAATATAATCCTAAACTGTGCATAAGCGCTCAAAATGAAGTTGTGTAACCATGTGCATACCATTTGGGCACATGGTGTGTGTGTAGACGAAATGGGGGCCCTAAATTGAAGCGGTGGGTTTTTAAACCCACCGCTTCAATTTAGGGCGAAGTAAACCCTCATGTTGTGCACACACCCTGTACTTGCCTGGCTCTTCAGTGGTGGGGAGGGGAGGATGAGCTGCCGGTAGGTGGAGTGGTCCCTGGGCTGCAGAGGGGGCTGGTGCTTCCCTCCGTGGCAGCAACGGCCCTCCCAGGTGGCTCCCATTCACAGGCACCCAGCTTGGGCAGTCCCGGGGGGCACCACAGTCCCAGAGGGAAGCACCGGGCCCCTATGCAGCTCAGGCAGGCAGGCAGGGGGGAAAGGGGGAGGAAATAAAATCAGGCTTGCCACTTTTCTTGGGCAGAGCTGCTTTCCCAGGCTGCTGTCAGGCTGCCTGTATGGGCTTCCTGCAGAGCTGTTGAGCTGCACGGAGCATGGTACTTCACTCCGTGGCTCTAGGGGTAGAAAACTGCACTCCAAGTCATTTAAGGCACATTACGCCACTGAATTTCCTACAGTGGCTGGAATTAATGTGCAATAGGCTGTCAAGTCATGCAAACACTGACACCGTTAAAGAAGTGAAAAAGTATTTTAGCCCACTTGAAAGTGCCATGCACGCATGCCCAACGTTTCGTCTATACATGGCCCTGAAGTCTAAATAAGATTTAGACCTACCTTTACCTCCGTTCGCCATCCATTAAATAAGGATATAGCAGTGCCCTACCACACAGGTGCTATAAGGATGATTACATTCAAGATAATGCCGTGGATAGATAATGGAGATAATGATTTAAGAGAAAAATGCATTGAGTTTATTATATTCAAATTAATTTTAGATATTAATCACTTTGCATCCTAAAGAGGAGTGCTGAAGAGCTTAATTAGTTGTGGAAATGTCAGATAACATTGATGTTTCATCTCCTCCTAGGTTTTTTTTTTTCCTATAAACAAAGAGCACCTGAAGACTTTCAGTTTAAAATGACCTTTATTTTTTACATTAAAGCAAACAAGTAAAAATCAAAGTGAAGGCCTCAGGGGACAGCACAGTGTATGTGTGTGTGTGTTTGCACTTGTGTGTCTGTGCACACGGATGTGTCTCTTTTATAACAGACTGCAGGGACACTGATAACAAAATGGTCATAGAGCTCTGCAGCCACAGGCAATAATGCTTTGACGGCAGTACACAGTAGCCAAGCCCATCACAGTTCTGTGGCGACATACATCACCTCTCTTCTGCTGACTTCTAAGTAATAGTATTCCTGAATAGAAAACCAAATTCAATGTGGTAGTGATTATGACAGCTATTTAAATATAAGAAAATTTGCCTCCCTTTTGGATATGTATAAATACAACATAAAAGCAATGTTTTCAGGCACTATGGCTAGTAGTTATGGATGAGAGATGCTTGTGCAATTTTAAGTTTAGACAAACGTATCTATAGGATGGCTTAGACAAGGATGATCCTGCTTTGAGCAGGTGGCCGGATTAGATGATCTTGTGAAGTCCCTTCCAGCCCCGCTTTCCTCTGATTCACTGATTCTAACACCTCTAGGTTTACGTGGTTCTTTTTTGCCTTCCTCAAATCACTCGTAAGCGGAATAGGCTGGGGCTTTGGTTTGCCCGAAGAAAATATTGATTCCCTGATGAAATATTTTGGTTGAAAACTGACATTCAAGCCAGTATTGAAGTGCCTTGTGGAAGTTGTAGTTCAGTTGTCTTATGCTCTCATGTTCTTCAGGAAGCTGGGCTGGCTGGTTGGTTGATGCTTTCCATGATGCACCACCCCCTTTCTTCCTTGTTAAGAGAGGGGAGTATGATGGGAGTCCCAGTTGTTGGTGCACCAGGCAAAATGGGGTCTAGTTAAAAATGGTGTATGGAAGCATTAGGCTTGCAAATTACAACACCCTGCTCCTAGGCCCCAAATGGGGTAAAATATTTCAGATTTTGGCAGAAATGTTTTTGGTTTGGGGAATTTTTGATGAACCGTTGAAATATTTCAACAAAAAGTTTAAAAAAAATCAATTTTTTTTCATTGACAAACAGCTTTGAGCAGCCATATTCAAAACAAAGGATGAAGTTCCTCTCAGTGCTGAGAAGCCAGCCCAATGCTAATACACCAATTAAATCCTGCTAAAGTCTCTCTCATTGCCTAATGATGAATTCATCCTCAGAGTTTCTCTTTGCTCATATGTTTCAAGGAATGTCATAATATGTACTCCCAAATTATGATGTTTCTCATAATCTTATTATTGCTCTTTTATTTTTTTTTAAGAATCAGTATTTTTGGTGTCCTGAACTGGCTTTGAGGTTGTGCTAGGCATCTCACAGGATGCAAGCAATGGAGAATTATCAAAGTTTAATAAAATCCCAATATGACTTGCTGTTGCAACTGTAAGCAAACATGTTGACAACTGCTTTTTAGAGTAGCATCTTTCAGTCACTATGGACGTGCCTACACACTCATCATGCAGAGACCCACAAGGCCTCTCAACCCCTGAAGTCCAACAAAAGCCCTTACTATGGGACATAAGTGGGATCTAATGGTGCATATTTCCTTGGGCTGCAATCTTCCGCATAGGAATGATTTTTACTTTAGGGATAGCCAAGAGGTGTTAATTATGGCTCCTCTGGTTCCATCACGGTGAGGTTTGTTACAAGAGGCATCATGAGCAGAAATCATAAAGGCTTACAGAGTTAAAAAAATGGCTCCAGAAAAAAGTGAGCCATGGGTAGACTATTTGAAAACATCCTTTCTAAGTGACCACAATAAAGAGTACAGGCTCATTTCTTCTATGGGGTTTATTGGTAACTCTCTAAAGTGACCAGTCATCCTGAATTTTCCAAGATGATCCTAAATTTTGGGATATGGGATATAGCCCCAGTGTTCCCAAGAAGTTCCTGAAACAGGAGTTCTTCCCAAGTTTGGAAAATTGTTCCCAGGCCTGCTAACCTCATCCTCATAGGAATGGTCCAGTGGCTCTAGGTAGCATCCTGCTGCATCCTTGCGCCTGTTAAGAGGGTGAAATATAATGCTACACAATGACACATGAACATGGTTCTCCATTTAATGTGGATGGCACTCTAAAGCCATCTTTATGCAGAGCTACACCTGGGTTAATTAGATTTGCCCTCCATGCAGTGCCATGCTTAGGCAGCAACACTAACTAGAACCAGGAGAGTAGACTACTTCCAGTTCTAGATGTCTGTGAAGCATCCAGAAACATGCCCTGGATTTTGCTCTCCTAAAGCTGCTTTCTTAGCTCTGGCCTCCCCTCTCTTTCAGGTCAGAGATGCTTTGCTGCATTGTTGTTTGATACAGCGTTAACAAAAAGAATAAACACCTTCTTTCCACATAGGTGTTGAAGTTGGCAAATCAGTTCCCGGGGACTGAACACAGGTGCACAAACACTGGAAGATAATAATTTTAGATAAAGTATTGTAATTCAACCAACAGTTTATCTATTTGCATACAGCAACCAGCAGAATAATGTACTGTGTGGTAAGCTGTATGCACTTCACAGTTGTAATGTGCCTTAAGAGATCCAGTACATCTGAGAATGGAGGGCTGGGGCATGGCCCATCATGGAGCTTTGTGGAACAGTCCCTCACATGTGCTGTCAGTGTGTGCAGATGACTGAAATGATTAGTAGAATCTGGACTGCAGCTAGACATGCGTGGAGTCCTAGGGAACTTCTCTCATTGCACACACCATCCAAAGACTAGAGACTACTGCACTCCCTTTATGCATTACCAGGATACAAAGTACCCCAGGAGGGTCTTGAAGGATGCAAAGCCAATGCCTTCCTGTGTAGATCAGCCAGTGAACAGGTCCAGCACAGAGTGTTGATTTTACTTGTGTATTTCCTTGAGCTAAAGCCATCGTTAGGCTAGACCAGTGGTTCTAAACCGTTTCAGATTTGAGGTCCTCATTCAGAACTTTTAGAAATGAAGGGCACCCCATTTAAAAAACGAGTATATTTATTACAGTGCTTACCTCCTTGCAGAAGGGCTGGAGAGTAGGGGCAGGGGAATGGCCGGGCAGGGGAATGGCCAGGCAGGGACAATGAGAGCCTGCCCTTATCTACTTATCTTTTCACACTTCCTGCAGCACCCTTCAAAGGAACTTGCAGGACCCAAGGGTGCCCTGGCAGCATTGTTAAGAATCACTGGGCTAGATACTACTACTACCCATAGTAAGGGGAATCCCTACCAGCACACTAGTCTCAGTAACCAGTGTAACTCCACAATACTCCAGTGCCAGGACTCTGGCTAGCCACCACAAGTTAGCTCCTAGTGTAGGTTCAGTGGGTGTGCAGCCCACACAGCACTGGCACCAAGATGCAAATACAAGCAAATTGAGAATTTAGGGTGCAAACAGAAGTGCAGCTCTATACTGTGACTCACGGCACTTTGCAGGAAGTGCCATGAGTTAAAATGATTTCCTGGACACAACAGATGGGGGTCCCAGGATTTGGGGGATCCAGCTGCAATTTGCAGCAGCTGTGATCTGCAGTCACTCTCCCCTAGCCCAGTCCCTGCCCCAACCCAGCCCTGGTGCTGTCTTCAGAAAGGGTGGGGGGGGGGGGAAGGGAGCGAAAGGAGCTCCATTTGGGGTTTGCCCATCTGGTGCTGGAGGGTGGTGGGGTAGAATGGAGCCCCTCCATTTTGGGGGGACTCCAATCCACCCGTCCTACCCTCCATCACTGGCTGAAAAAGCCCCAGATGGAACTCACTCTGCTCCCTTCCCCCCCCCCCCTTCCCATTCTGAAGACAGTGCTGGGAGCAGGGCTGGGTTGTGCCAGCCCACCCCTGCTCCTGGTGCACACTGACACAAGTTAATAAAGGTGCTCCACTTTGGAGTGACTTCATTTGAACCCCCATGTAATGAGTATTCAGGTTTTCACAGGGTTGGGCCCTATTAAATTGCTCTGCAGCCGTGCACTTCTGTAAGGGCACAGCTGTAGAGCACTTTCAAGGGGCTGATTGCAGAACAAACATAACATCTGTCTGCCCCCTTAACAGCCAAATGAGACTATACGGATCAGATGATGTAAAGGAGAGACTTGTGACTGAGCCAACAGCAGCCATTCCAAGTTTGTCTCTTTACATATGTAAGTTCCTCCATAGAGAAGGAACATGACTTTTCCATGTTTCTTGTTAGTGATAGACTGAGAGAGCGTGGAGCAGTTTTTTTAGGCAATCTGCATATTTGCAAAAGAAAAGAAAGGGAATGTCAGAGAGGACCAAAAAGATTCAGGAATTGAGGTCAAATTTGCTCAACAGTTTCAGCTGCAAAAATAGAGGAAGAGATTTGGAAAATATCAAATCATTTTGCTTCACAATTTTCAAAGTGAGAGTTTTCAGAAACACTGAAAACTTTCATAGGAATGTCTTCCAAATGAAACTTTTTGCATTTTTGTTTTAAATGGTAATTAAAATATTTTGAGTTAAATAACCCATCTTGGGTTGACTGAAACTACAACTTCTCATCTTTTTTTCCTGTTGTCCCCCACCCAAAAAAATGTTTTGACCAGAACAGACTTTTACCCCAAATTTTTGTTTTGGCTCCCAAATTAAAACGTGCAATATTCGCCTAGATCTATAACAAGATGATATTTGGTTCAATATTAAGTCTATATTTGGATTTAGACAGAACATCTGGATGTGATTTTGAAGCAGAATTATGGCT
Organism: Alligator mississippiensis; assembly: GCF_030867095.1. Lineage (NCBI taxonomy): Eukaryota > Metazoa > Chordata > Crocodylia > Alligatoridae > Alligator > Alligator mississippiensis. The sequence continues at coordinate 11,491,063 of NC_081829.1, forward strand.
TGGGTTGGGAGGCAGAGGCCCTGAAAGCTCATGGTCTCTTTTTATGAAGCTTTTAAAGCAAATGATTATTTTTACTACAGCCATCTCTGATGGCTTCAGTGGAGATTGGGGTGCATTGTGGAAAACACATATAGTGAGAGATGTTCCTTTCCACAAACTATTGGCAATCTAACCAGATAGAAAACACATCGGAGGAAAGAGATGTTATCATCTTTCCCATTTTTAGAAAAAATTAAGTAACTTGTTCAAGGTCAGATAGAGAATCTGTGACAAAGCCAAAAACTGAATTCAGGTGTTTGGAGCCCTTGTCTTGATGACACTGTCATTCATGCCTTGTGAGATAAATCTGATAAGCTAAATATCCCAAGTGAGATCAGATAGCTGTATGCAACTAGAAACAGAAATGAGCTGATTTTCAATTTTGTGTCTGACCTGGAATACAACTGATACAGGATGTGCAAGGTATGAGGATCTGAACCCAGGTGCTTCAGGATTATGAAGTGGTTAAGATTCAAAGCTTCAGTCCCTTAGGCGTGATCACAAAAATAAAACTCTTGCCTCTAGTGTGGATAAGGGGTGACACTTCCCCAAGCTCAGGCCATGATTTCATCTTTGGTCCTGACAGGAGTCAGCATCGTAGCAGAAACTGACTGTTCCAGAGGAAGATGAATAAAATGGTATATAATAGATTTTTGTCTTCATTTAAAAAAATTAGTTTGGGTTTATGGGAAATGGATTTTTAGTTGGATTTTTTTTTTCAGTGAAACAATCAATTAGTTTGAAGTTCATCTGAAATGGTTTCTTTGACCTGGAATGAAATATTTTGTTTTGTTTTCAGGTCGCTAATCCATTTTTGCCCTATTAAAATCTAATTCAATTTTGAAAAAAAAAACCACCCACCATTTGGAACGAGTCAACATGCTTTAATTTTTCTGAAACAAAAGGTTGCATGTTGAACAAGTCAAAGTGAAGTGATTTCCCCTTCCCAACTATGTTCCTGTCTTTTTTAAAGCCAAAACTATATGCCAAATTTGACACAAATTTACAAAAAGCTTTGATTTTTTCCAACATTGCACTTTTTGATGAATTTTGTCTATGGCTTTGGTGCCTCTGGAGTACAGATTGCGTCTTGTTAAGTATATATACAGCACTTGGCATGACCTGGCTCTAATCTCTGTCGGGTTCTGAGGCTCTATCATACAAAAAATTACAATATTTATCTGCAAATTGCAATTTAGCAAGAATCTCTGTGGGAGAAACTCTCAAAAGTACAAATGGCTTGTAGCTACTTAAATCCCATTTAAAGGTGTATATACCCAACTGCATTTTGGGCCTTTGGAAATCTTTCACCCAGCTCTAGAGATAAAGTCCGAGGCACGGTAAATACAGAAAAGGACTACTTTCACTGCAGTGCTCCCGCTGCAGGTTGCTTTTATTTATTTATTTTGGTAATGAAACCGACTCTAGCCTTGTGCTTCCTTCTATCTGTCATCCACACCAGACAGCCCATTGCAGGGCTCCTTCTCAATTGCACACATTTATCTCACAAAAACTGTGGGGCATATTTATTATTTCACTTACTGCCATGTCTGCTGTTTTCTCTCTGCCTCCCCACAACAAACCTTCTTTCTTGCATTTGCTTTGCCTTGTTGACCTTTGGATGACATCGGTCTTCCATCACCCCTGGCACCTGGGATCCAGACGATACAAGTACCTAAATAGTTGTTTAACTTTTATTTGTAGTCGGTGTTTGTGTTTTTTCGCAATACCCCTAAGTCATTTTTTTTTGTGGCGCTCTGCAGATGACATCAACCCCTGTGCCGTGTTAGTACATGGCCTGTGCACCACTTAAGGCCTAGCTGAAGTCTGAAAGTAATACACCATGCTGCAGAAAAGACCCCTAGCACTTGAATTAAAAGAGTACCTGGTAGCAATAGTAAGTTGTTAGCCCCCAAGAGAGCCAGCTACTGGGGATGGATGAAAAGCACACTTTGCCAATGAGATTCACACTGATGTGCTAAATGGAGGAGGAAGGCTGAGTTTTGGGAAACTGGGATACTATTCCAGCTGCTGGAAGAGCTGGAGTGGGCTTTAGTGGTGATAGACCAAGGATGGGCAATTATTTTGGGCAGAGGGCTGCTTACTGAGTTTTGGCAAGCCAACAAGGGCCGCATGACAGGCAGCCAGGGGCAGATAAATATTAATTTTCTAAATTTTTTAGGGACCCCGCGGGCTGGATAGAATGGCCTGGCAGGCTGCATCTGGCCCACAGGCTGCATTTGCCCACCCCTGCTCTAGACCCTTTTGCTCAAGTCCTCTCAGCTGGTACCTTCTCCCATGTTCTCTGTGTCCTCCCTGACTGGCTCCTGCTACTGTTCTCACTTCTGTTGCAGTATCCATCCCTGATTCCTGCCATTAGCTCCTTCTGCTTCCAGTTATTTCTCACCTGTTCCTCCTTTACCCCCCAGCTCTTCGCATGTTAGTTAGGGCACTTCTGCTCACCTGATTTAGCTTTAGCAGGGCATGGGGGTTGGGGATGCTGAGAACAGAGGAGAAATAGTCTGTCTGCTTTGAGATTTCTCCAGGCTTGGTGGGACTGATGGATTTCCAGAGGGATGGCAAAGCGCACGAGGGAGATTTTCCTTGCAGAATATTAGCATCCTCCTCCCAGGGATGGACGTCCTCGAGCTATTCAGTGACGCGTTGTAAGACCGTTTTAAAAAAGTTCATCCAATTTATTTTTCCCTAACCTTATTCTCAAAAAGTGCAACCATTTTAGTTGAAGCTTTAAAAAGAATATATATATCATATACATAATTATATCCTGTTAATAATTAATACAGAATGATTTATTAATAGCAATGATATAAATAAAATATTAATATGTTCTGTTACCCCAAATTATAATAACCTACACGGATATAAATAATAATGTGAAAATAATGATGAATTCATCCTGAGGTGGATACATGGTGTGGAAAATTTCAGCCCAAAAGGTTTACGGTTTATCAAAGTATTTTAAAACTGAAAACAGGCTCTAAAGATGGGAAATGCTGGACAGTCTTAATGATATGCAGCTCTACCTGCCCCTGACTATAATAAAGAGAAGGATGTGGATAATACTTATACATCCTCTTTGTAAGTGTTTTTTTTTGTCTCTCTTGCTTCCTCTCCTTTCAAGGCACCATCTCAGTCCCATCCTTTTATTTTCCTGCATGTGTCTCCAAGTGCCTGTGTAGTTGTGAAACTCTTCTTCTGGCCAGCTTCCCTGCCCTGCCTTAATTAACTCGGTAGTATTTCAGTTGTTCTGAAGGCATCTCCCAGAGGTCCCTAATCCTCTCCGTGTGCTGACTAACTGAACCCCGGGAGATCCTCATGAGAAAAAAACCATAGGATAAAAACAGTGATTTCAGTCCTCTGGTTTCTTAATTAGCAGCCTACACAGAAGAAGCGACTGCCTGACAGGGAGATTTCACACTTGTGCTCGGATGAGTGCGCCTCCTTTATTTTATTTTCTTTTTTTTTGTATTCCCTGCATCCCTGAACTTTTAGTTGTCTTTTCCTCTGTGCTAATTACCCCTGGTACAGCCTCTCCTCCATCACTTAGGTACCAGGAAAGTGGGTGATGTGTGCCACACACACACAGTGTTCTCTAGCACACTTGCATCCTCAGAGATGCTGTGTTAACTACTGAAACGTTAACAAAAAATATGTAGAGGTCTGCTGAGATTTGCCTAAGTTGCCTTTGTCCCCATCACACATTTCTCTCAGGCTTGGGCTGCCTTTGCTGTTGTCTTCAGCAAGTGCAGGAGCAGTCCATTGGATTCCACTAGCTCAAAATGATGCACATAATTACTGAAAGTACCTCATTGAAACCAGAGCCTGAATGGATGGATACAAGACTGTTCACTCCTTGCCTTCAATTCTTGTATAGTGCTGTTGTACAGTGTTAAATAATTCCTGTGTTCTGCCCCAGAGATGGTTGCTTTTCGGTGATGGGTGAAATAATACCTGTGTAGAGGAATTCCCTAGGAGATTTTCAAAGCTGCCTAGGGAAATTAGCTGCATGGGTCCTGATAGTGGGGCTTAACCCCTTCCATCTTCCACTTTAAACATTTAAACCCGTGTTTACAAGGCTTCTTTTCCAGGACTAGAGGCAATACAGTCACAGAAACACTGGACTCACAAAATCATAGGGCTGAAACGGACTTCCAGAGATCACCGTAGTCATTCCCCTTGTAGAGAAGCACAATTGTAAGCTTATTGTCACCATCATCCAACTGGCTCATACACTACAAAACCAAACCTGTAGACCTTACAAATTCAAAATTTCCCTTGATGTCAGTTGGAGTTTTGACAGAAGGAGGAATGTAGTTTTCCTAACACAGCCTATTCGGCACACACAGATTCCAGAGAATCTGCTGCCACCATCATCCAGCCGTGGTTTAGGATCATATGGTGCTAAGTGATGACTACAAATATAGCAAAAAATAGTCTGCCCAGAACAACTTAGGGCCAGCTCCTGTTCCACCTATAAGATTAAATTAATCATTTAAGTGTGATCCCTGTCTACTTTTTTGAATCCTTGAAAAATGGTTAGCACAGAAAGCAGGTGTGTCCTTCTTCCTATTTTTTGTGATTCAGTCTTAAGGCTAAGGTAATGGTGAGTTACACAAGTTGAAGCATGAACATTATTTCAGAGATTCTAGCATGGCGGAGTAAAGTCACACTCTTAGGCACCAAATAGATGGATAGTATCAGGTCCTTGCAGTCTAAGAGTGTGTACAGAAGTGCTCTGTGCATATTTCACAGCGCTGTAATTTAGAGCACTTTTTATAGCAGTATAAAGTTACAGTACTCAGTGTTTGGTCTTGGTGGGGAGGGGGGAGTTTTGAGCCCCCCTACACTTTGCAGACTATGAGGCAGGGGGCACTCCACAGCCTCCTGGGGCTGCAGGAGACTGTGGACAGCAGCAGACCAGTGGAGAAAGCAGAGCTGGGATGAGAGACTGTCATCAATCAGCCTCTCATCCTATCTCTACCTCCTTCCCTCCTCCTCCACATCACTGGGAGTGGGCACGCTGGCCATGGAGCCGGGAACCGCATGGTACTGGTCAGGGTGGGCTGGCTCCAGCAGATTGCGATTCCCAGCTGCATGACTAGGACTACACGGTGTGACAAGAGCCAGCCCGGCTTGGCCCAGCACCTGCAGAGTGGGGCAATCACCGGTGATCCTCCCTTGCTCCCTCTGCCTGTTCTTACCTGAGTTTCCACTCCCAGACAGAAGGAGGGTGGGAGAATAGCCTCATGGTAGCCATGCCAGACCCCTCTGCTAGGCAGAACCTTCTTTTGGGGGCTGGGGGTGGGTGGGCCTTGCTGCAGCTGCTGCTGAGTCATGCCACCGCCGAGTCCTGCCGCCAGCGCCTCATCAGCTTTGACAGACAGACTCTGACAGTAATCATTTCCTTAATTTTAGAGGGGCCCTGCTAGGCAGATAAAGAGGCTTGGCAGGTTGGATCTGGCCCATGGGCCATATTTTGCCTGCCCCTGATCTCTACAGCTGGCATTCAAGATAGGATTTTATCCTGGTGCCACTGGCTTCTTAACAGAACCCATTTTGGATATGCATAGCAAGCAGTGTACTTACATGTCGCTGAGATACCCCCTGCTCTTAGCATCAGCAATGCCTCCAATGCAAATCATCTCTAAACGCCTCCTTAGCCCCACTTCCCCTTATCTGCCTTGCACTTTAAATGACACAGCAGCCTGCTCATGGAAGTTGACATTTTCAAACTTGAGTTTTAAATTGTAAAATACATGGCACGTGTCCCAAGGAAATCAGATGAAATCAAGTTACTATCGCAAATGTTAAAATTACCATTTATATTTATATCAGAAATTAAGGCAATAGACTGTAGCCTACATGCTTTGCAGGGATGCTAGTAAAAAAAAACAAAAGACAAAGGAAAAAAATAAAACCAACCCACACAACCCTCCATGCACGTTCTAGTCCTGTAAGGACATTATTTAATTGCTGTACATTCGGTATCTTAGTGCCTTTGCAATATTAAAAGTGACATTAACATGACAGGAGTGTAAGGTTTCAAATCATTACCAATAGACAGTGGGGGATACATCTCCATGAAGGTAGCTTATCTTCCTTTATACCACTAAGTCAGATAGGGCATCCATAAAACAAAAGGGGAAAACTAGTAATTCAGAATTAAGGAGCATGCAAAGCTCAGGGGGTTTATTTTGATCGGGGAAGGGTGAAGGATTTCTTGAAATTCAGTGAACGTGTGTTCCTCTGCCAGAGTTTTGATTCAGTTTGTCTCCTGGAAAAACACCTAGATAAGATTTCAAGTATTTTTTTTCAAAGCAGGTAGGTGATTTAGGAGCCTAAGTGCCAGTTTCAAAATGAGTTTGAAACTGAGAGATCTAAGGGTCAGGGCTTTGAATAAATGTCTTAAGATGCAAATTCTAGTGGGATTTTCAAAAGCACTTCAGATGCCCATGGGCAAGTTTGAAAATCCTTTTAGACCCCTATCTGCACCTATAAGCACATAAGCCATGTCTATGTGGCAAAATTACCATGATCCAGAGTGGCAACTCCAAGCCTGCTGCACTGCTCTGAGACAGTTGCTTCCTAAACTGGACACAGTGTCACTGTTTGGCACTTCAGACAGGCTAATTAACACGGTGGGGGTATTAATGGGTACTGTGACTCAGCAGTAGTAATCAGTGGCATAACTAGAGGTGTTGACTTGGGGGAGGGTGGAAAAAAACAGCTAATACGGGAGCTGCACAACCTCAACTGCATGGTGTGGTGCCAAGTGGAAGCTGCCCTGTGTATGGCAGCTGCCCTGGGAGCTGTCTTATGTCTTTAGTGCTAATTTGTCCATCTCAAGGCCTCTGCAGATCTGGCTCCACTACTTTGGCTTTAGAAAGCAGCCTTCACACAGGAGCATAAAATGCTTGTGGATGTCACTTCAGGGCATGGTAAGTTTACCGAAAGGACATAACCCTTCATTCTTTAAAAAAAATCTAGTCTGAAAGCTCATTGGTAGTCAATGGCATTTGGGCTTCTAAGTGCCTAGCTCAAATCTTAAAGCTGGAGTTTGGTTCTTAAGTCATGTTAGATGCATTTGCATATGATAGTTGATTGACTCAGCTTTAGATAAAAGCACCAAAGACCCCTGCTGAAGTGCCCAATTTATATAGATGCTGCAGAGCTGGATTGAACTAAGGTGCTGCTGCTTCCAGTAAAGCACGTTGCCCCTCCCCTCCCCATGCCTGTCAGTGCCCTATATATTGATTTAATTACATTGGTTTAGAATCTGATGTAGTTAAATGAATTAAGTAAAATAAGATCTAATGGATTTTATTAACCTCATCTTGTTTACCTGCACAGGGTGCATTTACACGTGCACTTTAATGTGCAGTAGATTATTTTATTGTGCATTAAAGCATCACATAAAAAACGTAACATTACACTAATGCACAGTAAAATGGTCTACTACACATTAAGCGTTGCTAAAAAAGAGCACAAATGTGCTATTGTGCATTAGGACAGCATGGGGCTTGCAGTGGTGGCATTGAACTTCCCCTCCCAGTCCTGCTTTGCCCTGCCACACCAGGTCCCACCCGCTGGGCTGTGGAGGCCCCAGGGGGAGGGCAGCAGTGTGGGGAGCCTGAGCCCATAGGAGGCAGCCCACCCCTGCCCCATGTACACATCTGGGGGGGACATGCCCCCATGCCCTCCCAGGAGTGTGCTTAGCAGCAGGGAGCTGGTCCTTCCCCACCCCCTGGATGAGCCCCAGGCCCCAAGCCCCATGTACTCCCCAGTGAGGAAGCAGCCCCAGCCCTGCCCAACTCCCTCCCTCCCTCCCTCACTATGGGGCCCTCAATCCCCACCCCCCTCCTGCCAGGCTTACCCCTGGGAGCTGCTCTCCAGGCTGCCTGGCAACCATGTGTGTGTGTACATGTGCACATGGCACCCCCTGGTGTTTGCCCTCCTCCCGCTCCCCCCAGCTTCTTGCAGGCTGGAACTCTGCAAGAAAATCTGGGTTTTGCTCCTTAAAATGAGAACATCTGGGTTTTACCGCATTTTCCCATGGTGAACGGAAAACCTGGATTCCTGGTCATCAGCAAAAAAGCACGTTCCAAGGAACCTCGTCTGTTATGACCCGCATCAAGGTGTTCATTACAAACCTAAACAAGGAGGGGCATAAAGCTCAGCCTTGAGGTAGGCCAGCTGTCATGGGGGATAGGTCACTAAAGATGCACCTGCTTCCCATAGTCCTTGGGCTTGCATCACTGTGTTTACTCAGTTAGAAGATGAAGTCCCCCCCCGCCCCATTTAACATGGTGAGGGGAAGGCTCTTGCTTTACAATTCAACATGAAGCAGTGGCGGGTGGGGGGTAGGGGTTATAGCTAGAGTCGGACCTGCAGCTGCTGCCTGCCCCCTGCTGCTTCTGCATACCCTGCTACTCCTCCTTGCAGCTCCAGTTGGACCCCTGTGCTGCTCTCTTCCTTACCTTTGTTCCATGAAGGAGGCTCCAGCCTTGCTGCAGCCTGGAGTACAGAGCATGGTGCACGTGCTCCAGCCTGAGTGGAGCCATGATCCATGCCCCAGGCTGCAGCAGGGATGGAGCCTGCCAGTATGGAGCAATGGTAAGGGGTGGGGGGGGTGGAGGGGCAGGTGGTGAGAAGAGCTTTCAGGGGTGGGGGGCGATGGCAGGAAGAGAGTTGGGGACCTGAGCCTGTGGGGGGAAGAAGTGACAGGGAAGGGGATATAAGACAGGGGGATTGGGGCAGCTTGTGGCTGCAGAGGGGGCAGGCACAATGTGGGTGGTGGGTAATAGGGGGGGAACAGGTAGCAAGGTGCAAGCTACCTGCTAATCTCACTGCTTGCCCCACTGCCTGCCCCCTACCACTTATCCCCCACTGCTCCCACCACTGCCTGCCCCCTTATAGCCCCGTTCATTGCTTCTCCTTCCACTGCCTGCAGTAGTGGGGGATGAATTTAAGATGATACACAAATACTTAGATTCTATACATGAAACATTATAATATAATTATCAATTTTCTATATACAGAATCTAATCACAGGGATGGACAGGAGGATGTGTGGGGGGTCATCTTAGATTCAGGGTCATCTTGTATTTGGGTAAATACAGTATTATCTGCACGCAACCAGGATGCAGAAGTCTTTGTCCACTTTTCACAGATGTCATAGTTACCTGCTGCAAGTTTTTTCTAAGGAGTGCCTTAGCTTTTTAATAATCTACTCTCTGAAGACTCACACCAGCAGGCATGTGAGATTGGCCCTGCTTTTACAAACTGACTAGCAAGACCTGATGCTCTTAGTCTGAAATTAGAGTTTTCTTCTTCTCAGTAAACTATCTGCCATGGATAATGAATTATCTGTCCAGAGTAACATGGTTATGAAGAGCAAAACACCATTTGTGCCATGGCTTTTTGGTCAAGAACACATCTACCATGAGATAGCATGGGGTAGGAGTTCAGCTGTCAGATGTGGTGTGCCATGAACATGGCTAATTTTTTAATGAGTTCATCTTATAACCCAGGTCAGACATGATGGCTCTTATGAAGGCAAGGTACCAATTTCAGCTAAATAAGGTCCATGAAAAACTCATCTGGCCTTAAGGTGTGATTTTGAGCTAGTTCATTTAAACTGGTGCAAAAACATCCACTCATTTCAGTTTAAAATCAGCTAATTTCAGTGTAGCTTAAACAATTCCTATCTGACTTAAACAAAACTGAAATACAGTAAAAACTGTGTTATCTGGCACTTTACCATCCGGAATGCTCTATTAACCGGCTTCTCTCATAGACGGCATCTGTTGTTTATGGCAGTGGATCGACGCGGCAAAAGCGAAACCAGAAGTCCCACTGTGGCACTTCCAGTTTCACCACCATGAGCCAAGTCCTACTTCTTCCTTGAGGACCATGGCCCAGGGCAAAGCAGCCTGTGTGGGGACCCCCTCCCTGTCCCCTGGCACACTGATCCCAGGGAGTGAAAGCCCTAGTGCACTGGACGTGGCAGAAGATAAGCCTGGCTGGAGATAAGCTCTCAGATAACCAGTGTATTTAATTAACCAGCACGTCCCATTCCCCATGGATACTGGATAAGAGAGCTTTTACTGTACAAGACTCTTAAAATGAAACAATAGTGTGCTCATAGTGCTTTGGTCCAGTTTCACCTTCCCTTGCTTAACTTTTTCATTTCCTCCATATAGACAAAACGTCCACACAAGAAGATTTATCTAACTGAGTTAAAGTTATATAATTTTCTCCTGTGTAAGTCTACGTCTAGATATGCCTAGGGGATAACACTTCCGTTTCATTACAGCTTTCAAAGTTTCAAAATTTGTTTTCATTCTGTACTGGAGTAAAATCAAATGCTTTCAAATGAAACCTTTCTTTTTTTTTTTTTCCTATTTCTTTCTTTTTTTTTGTGAAAAGGAATTGTGTTAAAATGTATGTTTCTGAGTTGAAAGGGCCAGGTGTACAGCTCAGATTTTTCTGTTTTTCTGCCTCTGTCTTCCTCTCTGTGGAAATGACCAGAGCGTTTCACCTGGGCCTCAGAAACCTTTAAATCAAAAACTTAAGTAAAATCAACACATTTCCTCAAAATATTTTGGCTTTGATGAAACACTGTAGGTCACTGAGAAGTCATTTGATTGAAAATCTTTCAACAAGCTCTCTAAGAGAGCTCAAAGGCCCCAACGCATACATTGAGAAAACTGGAAGGAGGCATAGATCAGGGCTGTCCACTTGGCAGCATGTGGCCTAAATGGGGCTAACATGTGGCCTGAAAGCTCTGGGACACCTCATATGTGGCCTGCAATCTCCTGGCCACCTCTCCTTCCATTGTTCCTGCTACTGTGGCAGCCAGGGTCTCCAGATTCCCCTCTCTGTTCCAGCTTCTGCTTCCTTCCGCATTCCTGAGGCCTGATGGGGCAGTGGGAGGGGGTCTGTGTGCAGGAGAGGGGATCTGAGCTGTTCAATCTGCATACACCTTGGGAGAGTAGCTAGGCTGTCCACATGGCATGAGAGAGGAGGTAAGGTGTCTGGACTGCGTGACACAAGAAATCAGATGGGCTGCTTGTACAGTGGGAGTAATACCAGTTAGGGCTACTTGTCATGGTGCATGGCCTGCATCATGTATAACCTGGGCATCTGCAGCTCATGGGTGTGTAGCTCTCTCCTGTCCAGAAATTGGAGTTTTTTGTTTATCAGGGGTGCTCAACAGCCAGCCCATGGGCCAAATCTGGCCTGTGGAGCCAAAGCCTCCAGCCTGCAGAGCTCTGCACAGATCGGGACATTTGGTGGCAAGTAACAGTAGCAATGAATACCACCACTTGACCCCACTGACAAATTACTAAGCTCCACATGGTAGGGTTGTCCCATGTCCCCTTCACTCACAGGGCTGAGCTGGGGCTAAGCCATGCCCCCTTCCCTAGGTGCAACTGGATGGGGACCAGGCCAAGTCTCCTCCCCACTGTGGGGTTGGTTTGGGGCCAGGCCATGTCCCTTTCCCCCTGTGCAGCTGGATAGAGGCTGAGCCATGCCCCCTTTCCCTTCATGGCTAGATTAGGTCCTGCATGCCAGCTCTGAACTCTGGATTGGGCCCACCAGCTGGATGTGGCCCACGGACAGCCCACCTGGCCCGCAGGGCCAAATGTTGAATACCACTTGTGTATACTATGCCAACTTAGACTTTCTCTCTGGATGTATCTAGATAAAACTCTGGTGTGATCCAAATGCAACTGCTGCTTTAGGATGGAAGGAAGGGCAATGCTTTCGGATTAAAGACAATGATGAACTGAACCTTAAGAAAGCTCTATTTAATTTACTGGTGGAAACATGAATGACATCAGGGGCAATGACCAGAGGCTGTGAAGGGACCACAAGGATTGCATGAAAAAGGACATGATTTACTGTTGAAATGGAGGTTGATTGAGCCTCATATAGGGTAGAGATGGTTTGCACAAAGCATCCCCTAATCTTCCAAAGTGGTATCTCTTGAATTCTCAGGACAGCGCTGGATATTTGGCAAGAACTGTTTTTTTTATAAGATTCATAGTTCTTCCTACTTTTGGGGTGAATATATTGTGTAAAAAAACCTTTTTATGCTTATCCCAGCTAGAACCAGAAAGTGTAAAGATATTTATGAAAATTAAAATTAACAAGGAATATAATTAACCAGGCTATTTCAAACATCATAGAAACTTCAGGGTTGAGACTGGATTTGATCTTAGGGCAAATGTTCAGGCTGCTTTTTATTTTGTCCTTCTCATGTTCTCTTGAAGAACAAACATGGCACAAGAAAAGCAGAGATGCTGTTGACCCTCTTTGATAATCTTTATACATCAGCTTTTAGTTTCAAAACGGTTCTTTGATCAAGGTTTGCACTATTTTATTTTTATTTTTTTGTAGATGTCAGATCAACCATTTCGCCTTGTGACTACAGAGAATAAAAGACGACAGGAGATCTCACACTCACCAGCTAAGTACTTTTGATCAGTGGTCAACATTGTGATGAATGCTTTTCCATCACATCCATCATCCCATACATTTTCAAGGCTGGTTAGATGTTGGAAGGCAAGACGAAAGAATGCAGCTATCCGACAGAATTCAATTTCCTGAAAAAAATAAATCATATTTTCCCCATGACCTAAATGGAAAACATATTGTTCTGAAAGTGCTGTTCAAACAGAATTATCGAAACCTTTTATCAACAAAGAGACTGTCATATATCAGACATCTGGTGTGGATGTCAATTATAATAATTAATTAGACATCTCCCTAGATGCCTGACACTACATTCTGTCAGCAGATTTTTTGACTTCAATCAAAACTGCTGCTGCATTATGCATGAAACTCATGGAGTTGTTGGGAGTAGGGGAGATCAGCTACAAATCACAGCTAAACACACTAAAGGGCCTGCAGTTCTGATGGCTTTTGCCATATTTGAAGGCTGCCAAAAGGTCATATGGGATTTTTTTAAACTAAGCAACAGTTTCCAATGTTATACTCCCCTCTGCCCCAATCCTTTTTTAGTGCAATTTCAAAGAACACAATTAACAAGAAATTAAAGAAATAAGTCAGAACTTCTACCATGTCCTTGTGGAAAAGAAGTAAATGCTCACTTACTCCCTGTAATAGGGTGAATGGCTCATGGGCCAGAGCCCAGATGAAGGGTGTTAGGGGATAACACACTGCTTAGGAACACTGGGTCAGCTGATAGAGATAATTGGCTGGGCTCAGAGGAAGTTAAAAGCTCCTAGGGAGGGAAGCTGGGGGAGAAAGAGGAGGCTGGTCCATTGAGGGAAAAGCACAGAGCCTGAGTAGTCTGTCTCTCTACAGATCTGAAGAAAGAACCAAGGTTTAATTTTGTGTTTGTTCTTTGCACATTTGCTAGTTTTGTTTGCTTTGGTGAAAAGTTTTATGCATGCGTGGACTGGAACTAAGAGATGACTGGCTTTTAGGAGGGAGCTGGCTCGACTGTCAACTTACTACATGTGGTGGAGAATGCGGCTAGTCTACACCCACTGCCAGCCTGCAGTGCTTATGTGGAGTGGACTTTGTGAGACTGCTGGAGCCCAGCTCAACAGAGTCTTGGTCTATTTTGGTCCTTTTCACCTGTGCCACCTGCTATCACGAGGCTGTGGAAATTCACTTGGCTTCCACACAAATGGTCACCTCTCAACTACTATATATCTTCTCTTGGGTGGGTACTCCTAGGGAGGTTTTAACTGGCCAGAGCATGGTTTTCATGCCCAGGTTTCTGCAAGAGGTCTGGGGCTTAGTGAAGATCCACTTGGTAAAAACTTCAGCATAGCATCCCCAAGTGGATGGATTAGTTGAGAGGTTTAATCGAACACTGAAGGGGATGTTGAGAAAATTTGTCTCAGGAAAACCTCAAAATTGGGCCCAATTGCTAAGACACTAGCTGTTCACCATTTAAGAGGTTCCACAATCCTCCACAGGCTTTTTGCCCCTTGACTTACTATATGGGAGGCAGCCTTGCAGCATGCTAAATCTATTGCAAGAATCCTGCCGGGTCCAGGAGCCAACACAACAGAATGTGATGCAATATGTTCTAAAGTTACGGGAGAGACTGGAGCTGATGAGCGCCCTTGCAAAGGAAAATCCCTCCTCAGTGAGTAAGTTGCTGATGAACTGGCAAGTGGAAAGGTCCTGCAGGATATAGGCTAGGTAAATTATGAAGTATGCCTAATGGGGAAACAGCCGGGGTTGCAGGTATATCATGTTAAACTGCTGAAGCCCTGGAGGACATAAGAGGCCCATATGATCTCCATGTGTCTGATGGGAGCTGATCTGTGGACTTCGGATCTCACCCCAGTTCTGATAGCTGGCCTCCAAGTGGGGGAGGCTTTGATTGCAACCTAATGGGTGGAAATAACAGCCCTTCTGGAAGAATTTGAAGAGGTGTTTAAAGTTGTGCTGAGCAGAAATACACTAATCAAACACTGGATCATCCTCAAGCTGGGCTGTGCAATTCAAAAGGGATACTCAAGAATTCCAGGATGGCTGAGGGAAATAGTGAAACAGGAAATTCAGAAGATGCTGGACTTAGGAGTAACAGAAGAATCAGCCAGTGAGTGGAGTAGCCCAGCTGTGTTGGTGCCAAAGCCCAAATGTACCATCCAATTCTGTATTGACTTCCACAAAGTTAACACAGGTTCAAAATGTGATGCATACCCTATGCCTAGAATAGATGAAATGGTGTAAGGGATAGGCAATGTAAAATATATAACTACTCTGGACTTAACCAAAAAATACCTTTGGACCCAGAGTTCCAGGAAACTACCACCTTTGCAACACCTCAGGCTCTACCTTTTGGTCTCCATGGAGCTCCAGCAATCTTCCAGTCTAACGAAAAAAGTACTCCATCTACACTGGGCATATGCAGCCACCTATCTGGACAACATGATGATATCTGCCAACACATGGGCGGACCGCCTGCAAAAAGTGAGAGAGGTACTGCAGTCAATATGGGCTGCTGGTCTTAAGGCCAACCCTGCTAAATGCCACCCGGGGTATATAGAGACTAGGTGTCTGGGATATATACTGGGCCATGGCAAGATCAGGCCCCTAATAGACAAGTAAAGTCCCTGGTAGAATTGCCCATGCCCACAACCAAAAAGCAGATGTAGTCATTTCAGGGCTTAGTAAGTTATTATCAGTGATTCACCATGCAATTCAGTGCCATCACAGTGTCACTAACTGACATGCTGTGGAAGGGAGCTCTGCAAAGGGTCCGGTGGTCACCTGAGTGTGAAGCAGTGTTTTGGACAGTAAAACAGTCCTGCGCAGCCCAGACTTAGTAAAGGCATTTATATTACAGACAGATGCTTCAGAGCGGGACCTGTTCTCTCACAAGAATTTCAGGATGGAGAACACCCCATCTTATATATTAGCAGAAAGCTCCTTCCCTGGGAGCAGCAGTATGCTGTAATAGAAAAAGTATGTCTGGTGATGCAGTGGGCGGTGGAGACCTTCTACTACTACCTTCTAGGGGCATAGGTGCTGAGAGAAAATATTATTGCGGGGGGGGCTGACTTCCACCCTCCCACCCATAGGGCAGTCGCGGGGCTAGCATGAGATGCTGCTGTATGCAGTGGCAGTGGAGGAACGTGCAGCAAGGGCACTGGGCATAGCGCTGTGGTGGTGGGGCATGGCAGTGGCGCTGTGGAATGGCAGCACCGTGGTGCTGCTACTGTTGCCGGCCGCCATGAGATTAGCTTGGGGGAGCTAAGCCTCATTAGCCCTAGCCTTCCACTGCCTATGCCTAGGGACTGATTTCCAGTTGGTTATGGACCACATCCTGTTTACATGTTCAGTTGGGATGGGCTTCACCTGTCCCCCAAAGGTAAGCGTGTGTTCTCTTCTAGGTTGGCGGATCTCCTCCGGTGGGCTTTAAACTAGGCTCGTCAGGGGGAGGGGAAGATGAAGGCGGGGGAAGCCATGGATCACCAAACCATGTGGCACCCACAAGGACAGCCCAGCCTGAAGAAAGAGAGCAATGGGAACCTGCAATCCATGGGGCAGCCAGCAGAACAGCACAGGTAAGCAATAAGCAGGTAAGCAATAAGGGGCCCTTTGGGCATCAGAGCTGGGGGGCAGCAAAGGCGCCAGTCACAGGGCTCAAGTGCCTATATACTAATGCTAGAAGCATGGGGAACAAGCAGGATGAACTAGTGCTCCTGCTTGCAGAAAACACCTACGACTTAGTAGGGCTAACAGAAACCTGGTGAGATTCTTCCCATGACTGGGCGGTACATATTGAGGGTTATAGGCTGTACAGAAAGGACAGGGTGGGGAAGAAAGGGGGAGGGGTTGCGCTCTATGTCAATGAGCAATATACATTGACCCGTATCAAGACAGAATCGAAGGAGGAGAAAGTAGAAGGATTGTGGGTTAGGTTACATGGGGGGCAAGGAGAAAGGGATTTGGTGGTAGGGGTCTGCTACAGACCCCCACACCAAGGGGAAGAGCTAGATTTGGGGCTCCTGAGGCAGCTCTTGGAGACCATAAAAACTAAGAGGCGGTAGTCATGGGGGACCTAAACTACCCAGAAATCTTCTGGGAGATGCAGACAGCAAAGTCCCACCATTCACGCAGGTTCCTATCCGGTGTACAGGACCTCCACCTGATGCAGGAGGTACACGGTCCCACTAGGAGAAATGCCTTACTGGACCTGGTATTGGCAACAGAGGATAACATGGTAGGGGACCTACAGATCGGTGGTCACCTAGGGGACAGTGATCACCAAATAATAGAATTCACCATAAGACGTTGAGTGGGTAAGGTAACTAATAGGGTGAATGTGCTAGACTTTAGGAAAGCTGATTTCAATGAACTCAGGCGATTAGCCAAGGATGCACTGCAGAGTAGGAGTTTTAAAGAGATGGGAGCCCAGGAAGGGTGGCTGTGCCTTTAGAAAATGATCCTTCAGGCACAGAGGGAGATGATCCCAATGCAAGGAAAAAGAGGGAAAGGGGCCGAAAGCTTCCCTGGCTGACCAGAGGAATCCAGAGCAGTCTACGGGTTAAAAGGGGAGCATATAAAAAGTGGAAACAGGGAGAGATTACCAAAGAGGAGCATACCTCCTCTGCTCGCACTTGTAGGGAGGCAGTTAGACGGGCCAAAGTTACCATGGAGCTGAGGATGGCATCCCAAGTTAAGGATAACAAGAAATTGTTTTTTAGATATATAGGGAGTAAAAGGAAGGCCCAGGGAGGAATAGGACCACTGCTAAATGGGCAGAAGCAATTGGTGATGGACAGGGGGGACAAGGCTGAACTCCTCAATGAGTTCTTTGCCTCAGTGTTCCTAAGCGAGGGGCACGACAAGTCTGTCACTGGGATTGTAGAGAGGCAGCAGCAGGGTGCCAGACTGCCATGCGTAGACCCTGAGATGGTGCAGAGTCACTTGGAGGAATTAGATGCGTTTAAGTCGGCAGGCCCGGATGAGCTCCATCCGAGGGTACTGAAGGCACTGGCCAACAACATTGCACAGCCACTGGCGGGAATATTTGAACACTTGTGGTGCACGGGCCAGGTCCCGGAGGACTGGAGAAGGGCCAATGTGGTCCCCATTTTCAAGAAGGGGAGGAAGGAGGACCCGGGCAACTATAGGCCAGTCAGTCGCACCTCCATCCTTGGCAAAATCTTTGAAAAAATTATCAAGGCTCACATTTGCGAGAGCCCGGCAGGAAAAATTATGCTGAGGGGAAACCAGCACAGGTTCATAGCAGGTAGATCATGCCTGACTAATCTAGTCTCTTTTTATGACCAGGTTACAAAATGCCTGGACGCAGGAGTAGGGGTTGACGTCGTTTACTTAGACTTCAGGAAGGCCTTCGATACTCTATCCCACCCCATACTGGTGAACAAGTTAAGAGGTTGTAACTTGGATGACTACACAGTTGGGTGGGTGGCGAATTGGCTGGAGGGTCGCACCCAGAGAGTCGTGGTGGATGGGTCGGTATCGACTTGGCAGGGTGTGGGCAGTGGGGTCCCGCAGGGCTCGGTCCTAGGACCGATACTCTTCAATGTCTTCATCAGCAATTTGGACGAGGGAGTGAAGTGTACTCTGTCCAAGTTTGCAGATGACACAAAGCTGTGGGGAGATGTGGACATGCCGGAGGGCAGGGAACAGCTGCAAGCAGACCTGGACAGGTTGGACAAGTGGGCAGAAAACAACAGAATGCAATTCAGCAAGGAGAAATGCGAAGTAGTGCACCTAGGGAGGAAAAATGTCCAGCATACCTACTGCCTAGGAAATTACCTGCTTGGTGGCACGGAAGCGGAGAGGGATCTTGGAGTCCTAGTGGATTCAAGATGAACATGAGTCGGCAGTGTGACGAAGCCATCAGAAAAGCTAATGGTACTTTATCGTGCACCAGCAGATGCATGACGAACAGATCCAAGGAGGTGAAACTTCCCCTCTATTGGGCGCTGGTCAGACCGCAGTTGGAATACTACGTGCAATTTTGGGTGCCTCGCTTCAAGAGGGTTGTGGATAACCTGGAGAGGGTCCAGAGAAGGGCCACTTGTATGGTTAAGGGCTTGCAGGCCAAGCCCTATGAGGAGAGACTGGGGCACCTGGACCTCTTCAGCCTCCGCAAGAGAAGGTTAAAAGGCGACCTTGTGGCTGCCTATAAGTTCATCACGGGGGCACAGAAGGGAATTGGTGAGGTTTTATTCACCAAGGCGCCCCTGGGGGTTAGAAGAAATAATGGCCACAAGCTAGCAGAGAGCAGATTTAGACTGGACATTAGGAAGAACTTCTTCACAGTTCGAGTGGCCAAGGTCTGGAACGGGCTCCCAAGGGAGGTGGTGCTCTCCCCTACCCTGGGGGTCTTCAAGAGGAGATTAGATAGGCATCTAGCTGGGGTCATCTAGACCCAGCACTCTTTCCTGCCTATGCAGGGGGTTGGACTCGATGATCTATTGAGGTCCCTTCCGACCCTAACATCTATGAATCTATGAATCTATGACTCAGTGCTATGAGGGAGGCCAACCCACTGTTGAGGAGGCACCTGTCTTTGCAGCCTTTTTGCTTTGCAATATGCCTCCACCCTGGGTCTGCACATGCAAATACAGATTCTTCTCCCTGGAAGGAGTGGGGGTGTGGTGGAGGAGGATTGGACATGGAAGAGTGAACCCTGGCTTCCACTCTCGGGAGGGGGTGTGTGTAACAAGGGGCATGGGTTGGGGCTGGAGCATGACGCAGGGGTAGGGGATATTATATTAGCCTACCTGCTTAGGAACACTGGGTCAGCTGACAGAGGTGCTTGACTGGGCTCAGAGGAATTTAAAAGCTTCCAGGGAGGGAAGCTGGGGGAGGAAGAGGAGGCTGGTACCTTGAGAGAAAAGCACAGAGCCTGGGTGGTCTCCCTCTCCAGATCTAGAGAAAGACCTGAGGTTTGATTTTGTGTTTGTTCTTTTAACATTTGCTTGTTTTGTTTCCTGTGGTGAGAAGCTTTCCACCTGTATAATAAATGGACTGGAACTGGCTTTTCAGAGGAAGCTGGCTCCTGGGTCTGCCTAAGGGAGCATCAACCTGCTACATTCCCCAATTCAAATAGGCAGGATGCCAACACCCCCGCAGCATTGAAATTGTAGTGTAGCATTTTTGGTCATGCTGCAATTGTAGCAGGTAATTTTTTAGTGAAGATATTCAAAAAGCATTTAAGAAGATGACCTCTTGATTTAATTGCTTTGCACTCTGTTGTTTTCTGTGGCTTGTTCTCAAAAGCTGTCAGTATGTCAGATGTTATTGATACCATGAATCAGTCATGGTTAGGAAACTTCTAGCATGCACTCAGGAAAAATGTCCATTGATCCGAATGTGAGTTTTGCCTGAGTGTGGATTTCAGGAGGGAGTTGTGATTTGATGACAGTCAAAGCCTGTACTGGAACTAATAAGGACCTCCTGCTCCATAGCCAACTGAAACGGAGGTGTGTTTTAATTAGAGCTATGAAAATACTCTCCTTATTCAGTTTTTTGGCTAAGTTTGAAAGCCTTGAAGCTTTTATAAAAAATGAAGTCACACGTTATAGTTTTTGCTTAACATTTAATTTTTTTTCATTTGAAGCTAATTTACTATCACCATACTGTTTTGCAACAAAAAAAATAAATTTTTTATTTAAATTTAGGCCAAAACAAAATGTTTTGACTTTTTCCAAATGGTTTTCAGTGCTTGTTTTAGTTGAAACAATGAAAGGAATTAAATGGGAATTAGCAAATAGTCCCAGTTCAACTCATATCAGTATTTTTAAAACAAAATTATTTAATTCACTTTTTCCCATATGAAATGTCAATAATTTGAGTTGACTTGAGCTAACTTTCATGAACAACCTCTGCTAACTAGGGCTGTGCAAAGCTTCAGTCCTTGATTTGATTTGGTGGAGATTTGGCCCAATTCGGTGGCCGAATCTCTGAATCCAAATTGAATCAGAGGCCCCTCTAATCTCTCTGAATTGAATGAAAACCCTCTGAATTGATTCAGACAGATTTGGAAAGATTTGGAGATTCAGACATAGAGACAGCTTTAAATGTTTTTTCTACGTACCTCTAGGTAGCAGGGGCTCATGAGTGCTGTGTTTCTGGGGGGCATGGAGCATCCCACAGAAGCATGGGGGGCTGCCCAGTGCACTTGGCAGCTGACCCAGAAGTGGACCAGAAGCACTTCTAGTTCACTTCCAGGTCCGCTGGGGAGTGCACAGGGGGCTCCCCTATGCCTCCCCGGCTCGGTAACTTGCTGATCACCAAGTTGGGGGAGGCATGGGGACCTCCCAGCATGCTCCCCTGTAGACCCAGAAGTGGACCGGAAGTGCTTCCAGTCCACTTTCGGGTTCATCACCAACCATGTGGAGGGTCCCCCCGCACTCCTGTGGGATGCTCCATGTGCCCCAGCCTTGCAGCAATCACAAGCTGTGCCTGCTACCTCAGGGTATGTAGAAAAAGCTTTTCAAGCTGTGTCTATGTCCAAATCATTGATTTTCTGGAATAGCATTGAATCTTCATATTTGGATTTGTCTGAATCGAATCAGGGACAGTGATTTGAATCAACGAATCGAATCACTATCCCCGATTCGGGCTGAATCTGAACCCGTATCTGAATTAAATAGGCCCTGCTTTGCACACCCCTACTGCTAACTTCTTGAGTGATCCTGCAATGGGATCATATTGACTTTAGTCGGCATGTGTAACATGGAACCCTAGCCCTGTTACCAGAAAGCAGGCTGGTCCCTTTAAGACCAGAACTTTCTGAGCCCAGCCTGCTGGCAGGGTAGGGGTTAAAAGCCTTGCCGGCTAGTCAGGTGACTGGAAGGGGGCACCTCAGAACTATAAAAACCCTGGGCTGAGCTGGCAAAGGAGGTTGGCTTCAGAAGGGGTGAACTCCTGATGACTCCCAGAGAAGTTGTGTCAGCCCCACAAGAAAGAGCTTAGCAGATGCTGGGAAGCAGAAGCACAGAGCCGTGGAAAAATGTGAGCTGGAAGACTGCCTTCCTGAATTTTAGTTGTTGGTTATAGCCCATGGGCTTACTGTTTGTGTTTGACTGGTAATCCAGTGGTTTGTGGTTGAGGCTGTAGGGGAGGAGGAGGCCTGATTAGTGTCTTGGGGAGCAGTCATAAAAGGCGAAAGGGCCCAGTGCACTGGTGGGTGCAGCCGTATAGGGCCAGTGGTCCAGAGCTGGCTGCAGGACTTTGAAGCCAGGTCACAGTGGATGGATCTTGGCTAGTAGCCCAAGCTATAAGAAAGGGGCCAAGCCTGCGTAGGCAGAAGACCCAACAACTCTTCACCCAGGGGCTCAGGGTGAAAGGATACAGAATGCTTAGTGCAATAATGAGCACAAAAGGAGGGCCACAGGCCCATAGAGCATTAAGGATCTAGAGCCTCAGAGTCAAACCCTACCTGGTGGATTTAGGCTGGTAGGCCAAGTTAGAGAAAGACAGGGGAAAAGCCCGTGGTGGTTGAGAACCCCAACACAGAAGTACAATGGGCAGTCTCCCGCTTGTAAGAACATCTAATCAATATTTACATTGTAGCTCGCTTGCCTTTTGGAGCTTGGGTTGAGTTCCAGGCTTGAAATCTTGCTCTTTTGTATGGTGGAGCTCATCCCCCAATCAGGAGGCAGCAAGAGGAGTTCAGACATGCCCCTTTCCTGAGGGGAGGGGGAGAGGAGTTCTGCCCGCCCTGGACCTGATTGAAGACTGCAACACTCAGGTACAGAAGACTTCAGGGGCAGAGCCCTGGAGCATATAAAAGGAGCTGCATGCCCAGCATGAGGGAGCACATCCGGGACAGACAAGAGAGAAGAGTGGGGCTTAGAAGAGCTGAGGACAGCTGCTCAGCAGGGCAAAGCAGTAGCCCACAAGCACCCCTGAAGACTTCCATCAGTGGGGAATGGCAGATGGCTCCAGCAGCTAGGCTTTTGGTGTGCAGCATGGCACACAGTATCCAGACCCTGGGAGCTGTGTGAGGCGGCTAAGGTCTGCAGCCTCTGGCGTGCGGCCAGAGACATGGTGCACAGGATGGTGCACAGAGTAAGACCTTTGGACCACTTGGGTGGCTCAGGTCCTCAACCCCCAGAATGAGGTTGGGAGCTCGGTGCAAGAGGCACTGCACCGAGGGTCTAGTGAAGTCCCCTGACTGTCCTGTCCTGGCCTGGTTCTATAGGGATGGAGGGAAACTGAGCGGTCTGCAGTTCCCCCCTCACAGCACACCTGCCAGCTAACAATCCCCTTCAACTGGAGAAGGGGAGCATATACCCAAGTTACCTGGGCTACAACTTCAAGACATAGCAGATGAGTAAAGGCAGGATACAAGACAAAATACAGAAGTGAAGTATTAAAGGACTTCAAGGGTGCCCCTCATAGGCGACTAGAATGCCTCTGGGGAGGGCAACTTGTTACAGCATGTCTATAAGTTCATTAATGCACTTTTGTTACTGAGCATTAAGTTTACTATCTCTAATATGAGACACTCCATAAAGGCACATTAGACTGTCCTAATGAGCAATAGCAAAAACAAACACTTTTTAGTGATGCTTAATGCACAATAGAGTAATTCTACTGCACATTAGCATATTAGCACTGTTTTTGCTAGAATGCTTTAATGTGGAGTAGAATAGACTACTGTATGTTAAAGTGCATGTGTAGACATTCCCAGTGAGACTTTGCACATGGACATATATCTACCTGCACTGGTTTATTTGCAGCATCAGGGACTTCAGGTTGGGCAGTCCCCGTGGATGAAATGCTGGCTGTGTTGAAACCAGTGAGTTTTCTAAAATATTTCAATAGGGCAAGGATTTCTTCCTTGTTCGGTATTTGTTCTGGGAAATAACAGACATAGCAGCAGCATCGCGTGATAACTTAAATAGCTATCTACCATCTTATGGTTTGTTTCCCCCTCGAGTTGTCTGAAATATTGTTGTTTTTTTTCATTAAAAGTTTCTTTGGTGAAAAATTGCTTATGAACTTGTGCAAATGGTCCAAAAAATAATTCCAGAATTCAACTGTTTATGGAATTTCACCAGCAAAGTGTTTTATTTCAATGTTAATACAAAACTTTAAAAAGTGAAAACAAAAGTTTTCATGTTTTTTTTTTGTTCACTTTTTCTGTTTACCCTCTTCTTTTTTTTTTCATGGGAAAAAGAGTTTAAAATGGGAAATGAAACAAAAACTGTTTTTGCTTTGATTCAAATTGAATCAAAGCTTATTTTCTCTTTTGAATTGAATCAATCTGTAACAGAGTCTTTATTTCCATGACACATTTTGAATAAAATGAAAATTATGAATTTTTCTTCTAAGTTTCAGTTTTAAATGGAAATTAATGGTCATTTTTTACCAACTGTAGATCATTAACAACACATGGTAACCAGGGCTGAGTGTGGTGTGAATAGAATAGATTTGAAAACAAAAAAGCCAAATGCTTTGTAGGCGCAGCATTGTTTTCTCAAGGGAGAGATCATGAAAATGTTTTTACAGTCCTTGAAGTGGAGTGCACAGATGATCTTGAAAAGGCCCAGGGTAGTTTTATACTGTTTTCATTTATACCTATGAGCCAGTTTAGCTACAAGGATGGAGAGTTCAGAGAATATTATCATCTTATTACTTACTCCTGTGGGAGTAGATAACACTGAAGTATTTGAAGACATTAAGAAAAATAATCATGATTCCATTTGACAAATTCGAAGTCTGTTTTCTGTCTTACTTGAGAGGTGCATGTTTTAATATAATTTCCAGGAAGACTATAAAACTATACAATGCATTTCATGCAAGGTTTTTCTAAAGTGGGATACTCAGGAGAGCTATTAATTAACTATATGTATCAGGTATCCAGGTATCGAATTTTAGATATTGAATTTTAGCTGATTTTTTTTTTTAATGAAATCTTCATAATTTTACAAGGAGGAAGCAAATTTTACCACCTGAGACCCTGCTCCTGCCTTTGTTCAAGGTAATTTGCCTTATCACAGAGCTCAGAGAGACCCTGCCACATAAGAAATTCCTGCCCAGAAAAGCAGTCAATCCTTTTGCTTTTCTGTGAAATAATATGAAACATCATAAGCGGAAGGAAATATGACTACATCCTGCTTGCCACCAAACAACTTTGAGGTAAACGGACTATTCCATCTTTTTTCTGAGCCTAACCTGCATAAAATGAACTGTCCCAAACAGGAGATTTTACCACACCTTCAACTCTCCTATGAAATATTCTACCCAGGACAACTTTTCAATCTTTTCTGCTATGCCTGAGGAAGGGTGCTTGTGCCTGAAAGCTTGCAATTAAAGACTTTTTTTTTTGCAAAAATCTACTTTGTCTAATAAAAGATACCACCTCTACTGCAAGTTCTGATTCCTTTTAACTATATGTGTGAATTTAGAGGGGATTAGTCAAATTAAACACTTGTGTAGACACTTTTGTTTAGAATTAGTGATGTTAATTCAATTTGGTTGACTCCACTTTGTTCTGGCTTACATAGGGAGTTACTGCAAAACAAGCCTGGGTATAAGTGTAGCCACTCAACATTAAGTCCCTGTGTAAACAGTTCAGGTTAAATCCTATTTCACCAGGTTAAATCCTATTTCACTTTATGTATCTAAATGATGATACAGAGCTGTGTAACTGCAGTTTTTGGTACTTATACACAGTTGGAGAGTCAGCATTGCTTGTGCCAGCCTACCAAAGTAAAATAGGACTTAGTCCTTTAAGTGTACCTTTGAATGCCTTTGTTCAGGGTAGCTTGCTTCCCTTTGAAAGTGTAGTAAGATACCTTGACCTTAGATTATGCTAAGACCATCTGCACAGATAATTAATGCAGAATACCGAGTGCACTGTAAACTAACACGGTAGTTTCCTGAATAAAGACTAACCCATGCTGACAAGCCCTTTGGAAATGAATTAATCTAAATTGAATTAAGGCTACTTTAATTCTGAATAACAGTGTCCACAGAGGGGTGTAATGCAGTTTAAGTAATTCACTCTAGAAGTTAATTCAAGTAATTTTCCCAAGAGTTCCCATGTAGAGAACCCCTGAATTAAAGTTGAAGCATCTGGTGCTGGCCACCATCAGTGGCAGAGTACTGGACTAGTTGGGCCAAGGTCACATGCAATATGGCAGCTAGTATATTCTTCTAAAAAGCAGAGATTTTGGTGTTGAGTGGCTTTTTGATTCAATATTCAATGAGTGATTTTTCCACCTGTGGTCCATGACAACTGGTGGTTCCTGAGGCCATGGTAAGTGGTCTTTAATTAAAAGTTTGCTGATAAAGATGCAGAATGATCCCCTAAGAAAATCTGAGTGGTCCATTGGTTTCCAAACATTTGGGGAAGCACTGGAGTAAAATTAGACAGAAGTGACAGAGATGATTAACTGAATAAACATGGCAAAAAGATGTAGAAGAGAACTATCCAAGATAAGATCTTTGGAAAGACGTAACAAACCCTTTCAGAGCACAGATATTTGCTGGTCTGATGTGATGGACAAAGGCTAAATTAATAATTGGATTCTCCCATGATTTTATAGTAAATTTCTTCAGGAGACTGGACTGAATTTGAACTGGTCAGACTTTTGACTTGGAGCATAATAATCCCAGGAGCAACATCATGACAACTTCCAACCAACACTTAAGCTCCAGTATTGCCAGGAACATTATTAACATAATAATAAGTTTTTTCTGGACCCTTTGCCATGCATAGGTCTCAAAAACACTTCATAAAGTTAGGTGAGCTTTACTGTTCTTATTTAAGAGATGTGTCAACTGAGGCACAGCAAGGTAAAGTTCTAGGTTTCCTATGCTCTCTCCTAGTGGCTTGATTAATATGAGAGCAGCTCACAAAATTAAATGTGCTTCATTTAGCTCTCAAAGACAGTTCTTAGTTTCAGAGGCACATGAAGCAGTTTTACTCTTGTTTGGTCTTCAGACTGAGGGGGATGAGCAGTACAAAAATGCCACTGAATAAATTAGATAAAGCAAATATAAGATGCAGGGTAGGAAGATTACTTTGGTTCCATTGGAATAGTGATTTAATGCAGAAACTGCAAACAGTCAACATAAGAAACCATATTACACCAGTAGTACCATTTATAATATAATGAGCTACATATTTGTTTTAGCTTTCCATCTAACAAAATGGATAAACATGCCCCCATTATTTGTAACCCCAAATCTTGCCAGCCAATTAATAACCTTTGCCACTGGCTTCCATTCCCTTGAGGTTTCCATTGCTATTATTTTCAGTTCTTAATCTTTTAACATGATTTGTGTTCTCCAATGACCTGTAGGTTATTTTGCTGCCAGCCAGCTCTAGGATTGTTGTAACATCGCTCCTGGTAAAGTCTCATTTTCACCTTGTGGCTTCAGTTACTATTTTTGTTTAAAATATATATATATATTTGTTCTTAGAGTTTTATTACTTAAGAGACAGACTTGGGAGGAAAAAAAAGAGAGAGAGAAAGAAAGTAAAGGTCAGAAAAAGTTTAAAATGTTGAATGAAACAGAGGCATATGTAGAGAAAACTGTTGAGAACAGGAGAATTTTAAAGTAGGCTAGAAGACGGAAATTACAGATGATTTTTAGGATGTTTCAAGGCATTTTTGAAAAACTTGATTTCCTTCCTTGCCCTTGGTTCTCATGGGAAATTACTCAGAATTATCTCTCTTAACCTGTCAGGGTTCCAGTATGAAAAACCAGCTTATGAAATGTCAGACATTTATACAGCAAGAAGGGACCATAAGTGAAATTATTGGAAGACAAGGGGGCTGGACTTTACAGCTTTCAGTCAACATGTGTCGGGTTTAATAATGCCTTACTATCAATGGCTTGGCCTTTCTAATATCAGTTAGTCACATACAGGAGAAAATAGCACTCATGAGGAAACCTTGAGCAATAGGTTTACTGTACTATAAAAAAGTAGTATGTTTATCATCCAGTGCTCCTGAGCAGACCTCCGATAATAAAGCAATATGTAAACTGCCCAGCACTTGCAAGCAACCATATGATAACAGATCCTGTGGTGCTCTCATGAGCAGTCTTACAGTACCAAATGGATGCATGGAGGGCAGAATTCATTAGAAACACTACAGCAACAAAAACAGTGTACCCAAGAGCTCATTAGCAGCCTTACCATAACACAAAATACACCCGATTCTGAGATGTCATTAATGGGGATCAATAGCATTCCACTGATGTCAAAAGACCTACTTCTGGTTTCAATAGCCCTTATCAGCCCTCATTTTTGCAAACCCCAATGATCCCAAGCAATATTCAATCACAAGTGCAGTGTAATAAATGCCAGTGGGTAAGATTCAGAGGGCCAGCGCATGGCCATGCACCATTTAAGATGGAGATTTAAGTGGTACGTGGCTCCTGTATTGGATCTCTGCACAGGCAGTGTATTTCAGCCCTTTGTATTTACTCCAGGACAACGGCAGAATAACAAACTAGTATTGGGCTGCCTGTGAGCAATCTCATAAAAACAAATACACGTGGATGAGGAATGATTTCAGCTTCTTTAAAGAGGGTTTGCCTGGAATTTTCAAAGGGGCCTAAAGGAATTTTGGGGATAAGTTTCAAAGGCACTGACAGATGTAGGTACAGGCAGCTCTAACAACTGTATTACTATCAAAGGATACCAATGGAAGCTGTTAGCATCCAAATGGTTGCATCTGTGTGATTCTGCAGCAAAGCAAGCTGTGTGGAGCCAAACCAAACTTAAACCTGGTTCATCCACATTTAAGTAAGGAAAATTTAGCTCACTTGTATTGTTACAGGGTCATGCAGATGTAATGATTGGAGGACAGACAGCAGCCACTGTCTAGAAGCAGTTCCCCCTCCCCTTTTAAAGAAGTTACAAATGTACAAAATGTTTTGTCCATACCCTCAGCCTGATTTTGAAGGAGAAGATATAGGCTTCTGCATATTTAAGTCATTTCTATAAACAGGACTTAGGGCTGGATGCAGTTTGATATTGGAGGCACCTACATTTAAGTGCCCAAGTGGCTAAAATCTACGCACCTCAATTCAACCAAATTTAGGTGCTGGGGATATTTCTATGCCACACTAAAACAGGTTCCAAGGAATAAGCCCCACGTGTTTGCTCATACTCTGTGGGCATGTCTACATGTGCATTTACTGTGCAGTAATTTATGGTGCAGTAAATTACGAAGTGGTTTTTAGGCCGGCATCTACATGTGCCACCATTAATGCCTTACAGCGCCGTAAAGCGGCTGGCTGAGTGACTGCCTCAGCCTGACCTGGTCAGCACCCTGGACAGCCCCTGTCCTGGCTCCAACCTCCCCGTGTTCCTGCCTCCTGTCCAAGGAAAGTGAGCCGCAGGCCAGCCCGTGGGCCTCCCACAGTTGCCGGGTGCCCAGCGTGTGCTACTGGAGACACTGGAGCTGTGGTTCTGGCAGCAGGGAAGGGCCTCCCCACTCCTGTGACTCCCTGGAGGGGAAGGGGGCAGCGCAGCTTGGGCAGGGCTGGGACTGCATCCTCTGTCTGCAGTGCCTGGTGCTGCTTTCCCTGCCCCATGGAGTGACATGCTGTGCTCAGCTCAGCCTGGGCAGGATTGGGGCTGCATCTGCTCCCAGCTCCCAGTGCCAGTTTCCCTGCAGCACCTACTTCCATCCTGGGCACGTACTAGGCTTCCCTGCTGCCAGGACACTGCCTGTGTGAGAAGTAGTGTGAGCTGCTGGGGGCCCTGTGTGGCTCAACCCCTGCTCATCCTGTGCCCACCTTCTCTCACAGGCAGTGTCCTGGCAGCAGGGAAACCCAGCACGTGCCTGGGACAGAGATACGTATTGCAGGGAAACCAACACCAGGAGCTGGGAGCAGACGCAGCCTCAACTCTGCCCAGGCTGAGCCCAATAGGGGATCTCACTCTGTGGGGCAGGGAAAACAGTGCTGGGTGCTGCAGACAGATGATGCAGACCCAGCTCCGCCTGTGCTGTGCCACCCTCTTCCCCTGCAGGGAGTTGCACCGGTGGGGGAGAGGGAGGGCTTTCCCTGCTGCCGAAATCACAGCTCCAGCATCTGCAGCAGCAGTGCAGGGCACCCGGCAACATTGTGCTGCCCCACGGGCTCGGCTCTGGCCTGCTTAGCCCATATAGTGTTAAGGTGACTAATGCAATGTTAATTGTCTAATGTCGCCTTAAGGGTGCAAGCGTAGGCATGTCCAGTGTACTGCCCAGTAAGGCGTTAACATGTGCCGAATTGTGCAGTAACTATTCGGGTGTAAATTTAACACCTGCATCAAGTGGGTATCAAATTTACACCTAAATCAGTGTACATTGCGATAGTTACTGTGCAGTACAGGCACACACATGTAGACACCGTCTGCACTATGCAGTCATTTGTAGGTTACTGCGCAGTAACTGT
The DNA here is from genome assembly GCF_030867095.1 of Alligator mississippiensis. Lineage (NCBI taxonomy): Eukaryota > Metazoa > Chordata > Crocodylia > Alligatoridae > Alligator > Alligator mississippiensis. The sequence goes on from NC_081829.1 coordinate 11,521,018, forward strand.
GAATGTGTACACGTGCCTGTAAATGCCATATGCTGGAAAAATGAGACCCAAGCACCGCCTGCAAGAACACACTGGAGAGAGATCTCTGGGCATGCACCAAAGGAGAATGCATGGCATTTTTGGGGAAGCAGTGCACAAAGAGCATGAGCAAGGAGGGGTGGGAGAGTGTTTTTTATGCAAAATGTGCAGAGTCCTGGAATACGGGAGAGCAACTCTGACTCTATTCTAGAGGTTATGGCAGCCCTTTGGCTGGAGTGAGTGTGGCTGGGACTCTTCATGCATTTAATCTTAGACAGTTATTGGCAAAACCCCCAAACAAACCAACAAGAAAAAGTCTGCAGCATAGACTAGAACCCAGGTCTCCCCTTTCTCAGGTGAGTGCCAGTGGGCTACCATAACATGCCCCCTTTTGTCCCAAGGCTGCTTTCCTTCTGGATGTTCAATAGAAGAGGTGCAGAATGCTCCCACCTATTTGCTGTGAGTTGGGGCACTATCCTGGAAAGGGGAAAATGTGCATTTGAATCACCTCAAAGTGACAAGGACCTAGAACAACGATATGTCATTCCCTGGGCAAGTGCTCCAACCACCAGGCTGTTGGACACCACCGCTGATGGGTTTATTCTTGTGCTGTAGCCCACAAGAGCTACCCATGAGCTGAAGTCATGGTGTGAATGTGGGTTAAGTGTGCCCAGACTAGGTCTAAAGGGTCAAGTCTCTCTGGAGACTTAGCTTCCACCCATGGAACAAACTATTGTAGTGGAGCATAGGTGGGAGGTGGGTACCAGGGTGATCAAACCGGATTACTTCTGGGCCTGCAGAGAAACCCAAGTATAGACCTGCAGAAGAATTTGCACAGAAAAATGGAAGCACTGTGCCAATCTGGGCTCCTACTGAGCGGTGTGCCTTGTGGAACAGGGTCAGACTCTTTAAATTCAGTCTTAGTTTCTAAGACTAAACCTGATTGGGCCCATGCCTTCTTTTAGGTATTCTTAAAATCATTACTTTGAATGCCTAATGTTCACTGAACACTAACGAGTATTTGGCATCAAAATCCTTAGAAATGAAACTTCAAAGGTAAAGATAGGCACTACATAGGATTTTAAAGAAAGCAGCTAAGCAGGTTAGGTCCCTGACTTCCACTGAAATCAAAATCTAGCCATTTGAAGAATTTGGACCATGACAGCCATGTAATTTTTCTAATTTAGAATATATTTTACAAGCAAGCAGAACAGAGATGCACAGGTCTATAGTAACTCTCCTTGAGTTCTTACCCCTGCTGCCTTATTGAGGACAACCTCCTCCATCGTACTTCTAAAGATCCCTCCTGCTTCCAATCTACCTGTCACTGGCGGGCCCCTGTGCCGATTACGACAAGGTTTTCTGATCCTACAGTTTTCCTAACCCAATAGAACTAGCTAAATACTTCTCGTGCACTCGTGCTAATTCCATCAACCAGCCTTAAGTGTGAAGCTGTGAACAGAATGCCAGCCACATCCTGGGAAATGTTTCATTAATTATCATAATTGACATCAATAGCAGATGTCGGATCTAATGACCGAATAAGAGACCTTGGAGGAGGGGAAATCCCTGAGATTTGACCTCTCAAGGATTTTTTTCCCAGTCAGGAGTCTCTCTCAGGAGCTTAGAGCTCTGACCAATATGTAACACTTATGTATTTGATCAATAAACAAAGATACATATCCTGGGGATTTATTCACAGGAACAAAGTAATATTCTCCTTCTGCAGCATCAGAGAGAGGATTTCACTCCAGGGAGGTGGGGGGGAATTTTTGCTCATCATCAGGTTATTAGAGGAGGTTGCGTGGTAATCTCTGGTCATGTAGGAATTAGTGACAGTGGAGTGCAAAGAATGACAGAGGGGTTAGGGACCAGGGATAGCAGTAGGTGATATGAGAAGGATGGAGTAGAAATTCTGGGAAGAATGGCCCAAGGGTCAGATCCTGCACTATTAATATGTTGAAACATTGCCAGCTACTTCTGTAGGAAGAGTCAAATCTTAGATCATAGAAAATGAGGGTTGGAAGGGACCTCAGGAGGTCACCTACCCCAACCGCTGCTCAAAGCAGGACCATCCCCAACTAGATCATCCCAGCCAAAGCTTTGCCTAGCTGGGTCTTAAAAACCGCCAAGGACAGACCTCTCTGGGTAACCTTTTTCAGTGTTTTCCCACCCACCTAGTGAGGAAATTCTTCCTAATATCTAACTTAAACTTCCCTTGCTGCAACTTGAGACCATTGCTCCTTGTTCTGTCATCTGCCACCACTGAGAATAGTCCAGCTCCATCCTGTTTTGAACCCCTCTTCATGTAGTTGAGGTCTGCTATTAAATTCCCTCTCAAATCTCTGGACTTCTCTTGTGAACCTTGTGTAGGTGTTTGCACATCTAACAGGACTGATACTGTGTGGTACCCTGCAGCCCCCTTGAATGGATTTTACAAATATCCCAGGGTGCCACAGGTCCCGGGCTGAGAATCACCATTCTGTGGATGTTGTATCTGGTGCATAAAGAAACAAAATAGCTAGATAGAGAGCTAGCTAAAAAAGGGGTTTAGTATTAGTTCTGATACAAGTAAGTCACTTACCTTATTTCCTTGTGTTCCTCTACCTGTCTTCATGTAATTGTTTGTTGTCTCTTGTCTTATATGTACATTGGTAGCTGCTTGGGTTCCTTTTTTTCTGGTTGTCCTACATCTAACACAGTGGAGACCTACTCCCTGCCTGCAACTCCTAGAGCTTGTCTACATGTATCCTGCCTGCCTGCTCCTATTGACAACCTTCAAACCCAGAGGTATGTTGGTGAGGTTGCTCTGAGGTCTTCTCCAGCAGCCAATCACAAAAACAACAGGGTCAGAGGTCCCAAGACTGGCTATAGGAGGAGGCCAGGGAGCATCTTCACGAGCATATTTCCAGTTTGCAGTATGTTTCCAGACACAGGTCAAGGAGACAAGCTAGAAATGGCCTGGACAGGGCACTCCGCCATTGCAGTGGAGATATACCCTGGGTGGTACCACCCTGCCATTATTACTACTACTGCAATTGATAATCATCATTTTCAAATACATCCACAAGCTGTAGGTACCCCAGTTCCTGGCGGCGCAGTGAGGGGCTGTTTGTGACTACAGTGAAAAAGAGAACATTATGCAGACCTATTAGCAACCAGATGCTAACAAACTGGCAAGTGGGCACTGCTCCATGCTCTTCAACAACACAAGCTGGTGTGAAGACACTTGCCACAGAAATTTCCATGTGAGATAAAAAACAATTTCCATTAAAAATCAAACAAAACAAAAAAAACCCCAACCCTTTTTAATCAAAACTTGTTTCCCACCAAATCCTGTTACAAAAAGAAAGGGAAAAGTATGGTTTTGAAAACAAGTGTAGTGGCAGTTTCTTTTTTAACCTTCATGAATGAAAATTCAAATAATAAAAATAGCAATAGAAATGTCTTGGAAGAGTGGCAATTTTTGCACTAGACTGTGTTTTTCTTTAGGCCAAGTGAATTGAAACCAAATATTTCCTTACTTTGTTCAGTTATTCTGTTTTTACACTTGGGATAAAAGTCTCATTTGAGCTTCCCTTAGGGTTTTCATTTCTGCTTAAAGCACACTTGATAACACTCGAACAAGAAGGGAGATATGCACTGAAGATGCCGTTAATAAAATTAATCCTCATATAAAATCTTATCGGAGATGGAACAAGCAGAGCACTCGATCTTATGTCTCGGGAAGCTCTGAATCCTTTCATTACTGGGTTCATTGGACCAGAAAGTCTACAAGCCTGTACATCTGAATATAGATGATATACAATTTACGGGTCCACAGGCCGCTCACTTAACCTAAGTTATTGGCCCATGATAGGGTTTGCCAACCTTGCTATTTCAGGCAGGAACAAACATTTTATATGCCATCAATTTAGCAAATCTATTCCCTTTCACCCACCCCAACCCATCCCCCTTCTGCCAGCCAGTTGTTTTCATTTATCATCCTTTCGCTGTCTCCTTGGCAAGATGTGTTAATTTTTATAGGGTTTATTCGGCAAATCTTAAATCTCAGAGCATTTCCCACGCCATGCATTATGGCTGCCTTTGTGAGCTGATTGGTCAGCAAGAGCTGTTCCCTGCTGCCAAGATTGCTTGATTATGGCCATGTTGTTGATAGGAAAGGCACAATGTAGGGATGGACAGGTGTAGAGGAAACTCAGCTATCAGATGGCAATGGAGGTTGTCGTTGGTATATACGTTCTGCTCCTTCTTAGCTTGGCAGCCTCTTGCTGGTCCCTTGTGGCCAGTTGTCAATGTTGTATCATGGTAAAAATAAGAAAGACAGTTTGATTGAAATGACACTCTATGAGTAAATCAAGTCACCTGGTTCAATCCCTTGACACAGAGTGTGTCATCTTGGGGACATCACTAAGGACTACATTCTGTTTCACCCACTAGATATCTCAAGACGTAGCTCCTGGCAAAGTCCTTATGCAGAGTTAGGGAGGTGTCCTATCTCTCCTGGATAAATGCTTGGTTCTCCTTTACTTTCACCAGGAAGCACAAACGAAGCTCCTGCACCCGTAGCGGAAAATCCTACTTGGCCCTGCAGTGATGCACAGCTCTCCCACGCATAGCAATGAGCAGCACTTGGATGCTTACAAAGGTGTATCCATGGTTATACAGGAGACATGTGGCTCTCCTATCAGTCCACTGGGGAATTTTAGCTAGAGCTAAGATGTCTGTCCAGTCAGAATCATAATTTCCCCTGAATGCCTAAGGCATGTGCACCTTAGCAGTACTGCTTTTGACCTTGGCACCTAGATAGATACATGCAGGCAACATGACACCCCAACAGAAAGCTCCATAAATAGCCCAGTGCACATGCCCTAGAGATAGGAGAGCTGGGTTCCAACACCCCCTGCCTCAAGACTTTAAATCTGCATTGCCTATATCACAGCAAAGAACCCAAACCCGACCAACTATGGGGTAGACATAGCTGTGGGCACTGTCCATTATCTTCCTCTTGAGGCTGGCTCACTGGGCCCCTAAAAAGGAAGAGTCTTGGGCCAGAAAGAGTTGGGGAGGGGGCTAACTTTGTGGCCCAGGAGAAGGGCACTTCCCTGGGAGAGATGGAAGCCTAGGAACTTAATGTCAAACACATCACGGACACTGGCATAGATTTGGAGTCAGGCCACTAAGTCACAGCAATGAATATACTAGATGGGATTTTAGTTACATGGGCTGGTAGCTTCCCAATGAAATGGTTTCAGTGCAAGTGGGATGAGACTCTGGCCTACAGTACATAGGGTTATCAGGAAACAAATGGACCCACAGTCACACTCCCCCATCCTATGTAAGCTGGGTGCGTGATAAGAGTGGTCACATTAGAAGCGTGATCTCAGGAGAGATTTGACAGTGGAGGGAGTCAGGTGGTGTCCTGTAAGGCAAGATGGGCAGGTGAGAGAGGGCTAGAGAAGGCTGCGTATTGTACATTTTTCTTTTTCTGAAAGGAAAGACCGTAAGGTTTTCTACAGTCACTCTGCTAGTGTGTTTTTTTTCTCTCTCCTAACATGCACACTCATCTCTTTCTGTGAGAGGTTCTTATTTGTATCTTCCAAGAAGCCCACAATGTGGACTGCCACTTAAAGGCAGTGCAGCGTGGGCATCTATTTCAGGCCCCCATTGAAGAAATTTGAAGAAGGTGTTTATGCCGTTTTCCCAATGACTCTGTAGTGCAAAATCCACAAACAACATTGAATAAAAGGGCTTGCTCCCTCCCTCTGCTACAAAAAGCTACTAGGTAAAAAGGGGATGGCTGCGCATGCCCAAGTTTCTTGGCTGACTACAGTTTTGGAGGTTTATGCAGAACTTCTGTGTATCCACAGGGAAGGTGAATCTCAACAAAGTGTAAAGGGATTTTCATGCACCTTTAGGGAAGCACTGAATCATTCTCGAGCATGTGCCGGAGGCACAAACCTAATTGTGCAGAGTGAAATTGTAGCTGTATAAGGCACTAATAAGTGTATACATGTGATTCAGGCCCTTAAGTGAGGCACAGCAGAATAACATTAGGTGACTTAGACACCTAAACATTATGCAGGTAAGATTTATGGGCCTGAGCAGTGAAACCGAATCCTGCCCTAAATCTCTAACGTGCTCCATCCATACATGGAGGAAATCTTACTGTTTCTCAGATGTAAACTGTAAGGGTAAAATCCACTCTCAGTTGTAAGGTGTTCAAATATTGGGGCCCTAAAGTCTGCATGTTTAAAGGGAAATAAAAGGACAGAAATGGCACCTCTGTTCCAGAAATTTCCTGGGAGAAGAGCAGCAATGATACTAAAGGCAGCATGATTCAGTAGTGGGGAGGGAATATAGAAATACCTACCAAGAAAGGGTGATGGAGCAAAGTGCTAGTGTGAGGAAGGAGGCCTGGTGGTGGGTCTGTTTTCCCCTCTCTGTATCTATATTTTATGGCAGGAACATCTCTGATCAACACAAAACTTTGTGGACAATTTATGTTGGCCTAATAAAAGATATCGGATTTACTCAAAGAACCTTGTCTGCCTATGTCCTTAGACTAATATGGCTATAACCTATACCTCTGAAACTTTGTGGACTCAGCATATGAGCAGCCCAGCCCCTGTTAAATTTCCTGTAGGCATTGCAGCAAAGGAGAGTTTTAAGAAAGTTATATAGGAAAGCATTGGGTTAGCTTTGCAAGTATTTATTATGAACTCTTCCCCTGTGTGAGACACAGCATGGGGGAAAGCACAACTTTGCTTGCTTGAAAGTCTAACAAGTAGGATAGAAGGCTGGTATCATGGGTAGGTTAGAGGTGGGACCTCACCTCTCAATATTAATGGGATCTCATAAACAGTGTTGAAACCGTCCATGAAGGGCCCTTGTAAGACAAGAAAAATAGCTAAAGTTTGGCGCAATGGAGAAGGGGAAGCCTCTGGAGAAAGAAAGATGTGGTGGTGGCAATAGCCAGGTCCTAGCACTGGCTTGCCTTGGACCCAAACTAGGTTATTCTAGTCTGCCACTGCAAAAAGTTTGCTGGCCTCTGCTCTACATACCCACACAATGGGGTAAGACTAGAAGTACAGGTAGTCCTTGGACTTAGACACAATTGGTTACTGAAAACTGTGTCTTAAGTCGAAACGTTGTATCTTGGAACTGATTTTCCCATAGGAAACAATGTTATAGATGAGGGATTGGTTCCAGAAACAAGGCCCGATACCCTATTTCACCAAAAATGACCTCAAATTTTGTACTCAATCAATTATAGATGAGTAATATAGCTACATTAATGAATTTATATTGTCAATAGCAATCATATTGATTTGGAAGGACTTCTTTGAGGTGACTTTGCTGGACTTTTTGAAGGGCTCTTGGCTGGAGTCTTCTTGGGAGTCTTGACTGCAGGTTTTCCTGGAGTCTTGTCTGCTTTCTTAAAGGCAGTGTCCAAGGAAGTTTGGCCAGATGTTCTCCAGGGAGATGGGTGATGCAGCGAACTTGTTTGCTGGCATGGCGTAATGTCGGATCAAGTGTTGTAAAGTTAAAACCGGCATCGGAAAGTTGAAACAGGGTGTCAATTTATAAACGTTGTAAGTGCAAAACATTGTAACTCAAAACGTTGTAAGTCGAGGACTGCCTGTATACATGCAAACTTAACTTTGTTATTGCCTGACTGGGAATGCTTTACTAACAATGTTTTTGTAGGGTGGAGGTAACTTTCTTGCCAGCATGGTTCTGGAAATAAGTGAGGGGCAAGAATTCTCATGGATTATTGAACTATCTGCATGGTTGGGATAAACACAAGCAAGCTCTGAGATATCACAGTATCCTTTCACAGGTCCCTGGGAGAGAAGCAGACACAGCAGAGCTAAGGAGCAGGTGGAACAAAAGCTTGTGCAAAACTTCATATGGAAACAAAACCAGAATAACAGAAATTACCAGGTAGCCAACAGGGAGGAGAGATACAGTAAAAACCTGATAAAGGAAGAACAAGATTGGTCAGAAGGGTCATTATCACCTGTGAAATGCAGAGGTGGGTCAGGGACTCGCATGTTTAAAGGGAGATAAAAGGACAGAAATGGCTCCCCTGTTCCAGAAATTGCCTGGAAAAAGAGCAGCAATGATACTAAAAGCAGCATGATTCAGTAGTGAGGAGGACACCCCTGACTATCAGGGAGATCAGGGGTGTCAAAGATATGTCCTGTAGGCTAGATCTGGTATGTGAAGCCCTACTAGGATATGGCCTGTGAGTCTGAGACTGACCCTTTGCTTTGCATACAGCATGTGCTGGCCTGGCACACACTGCATGGGGTGACTGGGGTGGACCAGCCTTGGGCATTAGCTCTGGGGCCAGTCCAAATCAGCCCCACATACCAGCTCTATGCAGTGGATCCAGGACACAGGGCTAATCTGGCAAGGGAAAATTATGTAGAGCAGGCTCTGTGTTGTTCTGTGCATGAGCCCCAGAACAGTGCCAGTGTGTGCTGCACACAGCATGCAGGGCTGGTCCATAGTGCACACTCCCTGAGCTGCCCACATCAGACCAACCATGCATGCTGGCTCTGGTGCATGGGGCCAGTCCATGGGTCTGATCCATCCTGCAGACCGGCCCCCTGTGCCCTATGTGGTCTAACATGCTGTATGAGTTTGACAGTCCTGAGATGGATTATAATGGATCCTGAACTCATTGTCTATGTTAAATCCCTGGTCCCTGCTAAAAATGTGATCGGTTTTTTAACAATTGTTTTAAAATATGGTATTTAAGCAATTATTTGACCACATTGGTGGAATGCAAGGACAATTCTGTACATTATCTGTACTGAGGAGCTGGATTCTGAGCAAGCTTGAGGTCTCTAGAACTTGAAAAAAGCTAGCTAAACTCTGTGTGTGTGTGTGTGCGTGTGTGTGTGTAAGAACATGCGTTTGTGCAGGTGAGAACTTGCCTGCTTCAAGTGGACTGGCATAAACAGGTCATTGATACTCCTGTCTTTAAAAACTCTGCTAGTTGATAATTCAGTCTTTTATGGCCAGCTCTTCAGCCATCTGAGTGTCTGGCACCAATTCTTTAAGGTGCAAATAAAAATTATTTCTCAGTGATTTCTGCAGACAGTCAATTTCTCCAACCAGAACAAAGTAACTTTCATTTCAGCTCTTGACATTCAGCTCATTTTTTTCTTTTCCTGGAGTGCATCTGCTTGGCACCTTCTCCCCTGCTGGCCTTTTTCTTCACACGTGGCCTGTAACAGCAGGTCACTGACCCAGCATGTAGCCACATTCCCCTTTCAAATGCCTGGCTAATAGCAGGCAAGTTATCCCACTTGTTATGATCTGACCATGAATGATCTTTAATGCCACAGTTTGGTGGGCTGTGTTGTCTCCCCATTCTTTTACTAAAAATCATGGGGTGTCTTTTATCTACCAAGGAGATTCAGGTTTCTGCAGCCTTATACTGTGGCAACATATCTACATTAATATTTTCTACTGATTCTGCACCATTCTGTTTGCTCGATTGGCATGCTATCTGAACCACAGCGTTTCCCTTGGCATACTGCTAAATTAATTAGGGGGTTGTCAATTAAGAAAGCAATATACCCTGAATGGGGTTATTCCCAACAATCTTACTAGTGCACTGATTCTAGTACCCTGTCCAGAAAGCACCTAGGCTCCAGTTGTCTGTGCTGCAGCTTGTCTGACATGCACCCTCTTCCATTCCTGTTTCAGGTCTGCTCTACCTCGCTCTGGGCAAGAGAGAAAAGAACCCAAGTACCTCTCCATGTCATATCAATCCAGCATGTAACAGAAAATGCAGGATGATCCAGACTGGACCAATTGTGGAGGATGGACTAGATCACAGGAAGCAGCAGAAGATAGACTGTATTTTTAGCTTTGCTGAGTTTTTTTTTGTCTGCTATGCCACCAAAGTGCCTGGTGGCTCTTTCAGGCATCACAACAATCACATTTATATGTAAAGCATTGCAAGGAAAAGGTACAACACATGCATATCCCCCATATGAAGATAAATATATATAACCTTTTCCTTATGTATTTTGGTTAAGGGGACAGTACTCACCTTCCTATTTTACCAGAAAATCTAATGCATCTAATGCTGCATGTGCTTCCCTGACTGATGATCGGAGCTCCAAGCTTCCTTTATTCCTATATCAGGTTTAGCTACATTGCTGGTCTGTGAAGTGGAAGGATAAGCATCTCACAACTGACTTTTATTACCCCTGCTGTGAAAGTGGGTGGGACTGGGAAAGCAGAGCTGGACAGCGGGTTTGGCACTGACTCCACTTTCTTAAACTCTGCCAGGTTTAGTTGAGCTGGCAATGAAGGTAAGGTAAGCTGTACACTTGACAAGGCAAGTGGGGAGCAGGGACCTAGCTAACCCTTCCAGACAGAATTCATTCCCTGGAAGGCTTCTGACTTGCAGCAACGTGATGAGGATTCAGCAAGGGTTATGAACATCAAAACCTACCAAAGGTAAAATGTACCAGACTTAAACTGCAACTTAAGAAGATTTTAGTTAGCTATTAGGAAGAACTTTCTAACCCTGTGGGTGGGTAAGCTCTGCAGTAGATTGCCTAGATTGGCTGTGGACTCACGCTCACTTTATGTGCTTGCTAAAGAAACATTTCTTGGATGGTTCATACATGGGTTATCTTTCCTTGAGTAGGAGTTTGGGCCAGAAGAGCTCTTGGGGCCTCTTCCAGCCCCATTTTCCTTGGATTCTATGAATAAGAAATGTCCTGAGGAATCGGTTGCACACCGCAGGACAGAAGCAAAGCAGCGTGGGATCCTTTCCATCAAACCCAAAGTTGAGAATCGGTAGAAGAAAAGCCCTTCCATTTTTACTTCTGTCCCTTTTGTGCTGATGAAAGTGCTCAGATCAGCTGTGGAGGCACCCAGGCCAGAAGCACCCACAAGGTACAGACAACATAAGCAGCATCAGTGTAAGTTCCCAGCTTGCTGTCTATACCAAACTATCACCTCTCACTTTGTGAGGCCACCTTGCAGGTGTGATGGGGTATCCAGGGTGGGATTTTCCCAAAGTTCAATAAGCACCCACTGCCCCCTGAAAATCCCTCTTGGGAAATCTAGATCTTAATCTCCATACTCTTCTCATTCTGCGGGCTGATGAGAGGGTTCCCAATGAGAGGGGCAGGTGAGAGGAGCTGCATGATGATACAGAGATTTGTCTGCTCAGAAATAGATTGATATTGGGTTATTTTTCATGGGCCCCTACACAGCACCCAGAGGGTCACATTGGGCTTGAGATGTTAGTTTAAAGTTTTGACCAGTTTAAACATTTGTCAGGCTGCTTTGGTTTTCCTATTACCAGCTCTCTCAAATTTCCTCATAGAGCAAATTTAGCATAATTTCCCAGTGGGCTCAACCCAGCAACCCGCCACTAACATATTACCAGTCTGGGGCATTCAAAAGTCATGAATTAAACCCCCCAAAGTCATGAGAATGGTTTTAAAAACTGCAAGGTTTTTAAAATGATATATTTTGAAGTTCTTTTTACTTATATTCTGGCTTCCGCGTCTTTAGGGTGAATTTGGGTCATGTTATTAAAGTTTTCTTTGTAACTATTATCAAGGATGTACCAAAATCATGATTTCACAGGTTTTGTGAATTTTTCAAAATCTGGCATTGCCTGTGAAAGTGGGAAACACCTGTAAAATCCATGGGGGGAAAAATCTTACTGAAAATAAAACGCTGGTTCCTCAGAGGGAGCCAGCAGTTCTTGGGGTGCTGCGGCAGGCAGCCCATCATGGTGAGGAAGGGGGTAGGAGAGGTCTGCTCACTAAAAGGGCTGCTGGCAAGATGGCTGCCCCCCCGACCCTCACCACTGATTGGCTGCGAGGGTTGCCTGTCATGTGGCCCGATCCCTCTTCAACTGCATGACAGGAAGCCTTTGCAGCCAATCAGTGGCAAGGGGCAAGGCCATTGGGGCCCCTTGGCCAATCAGAGGTGTGGGGGGCCGTGCCGCGCTCCACCCGTGAAATGGCTGCTGGGCCTGTGTTCTGCCTGTGAAATCAGCAGGCAGCCACCCCAAATTTGGTAGATCTCTAACTATTAGTACCACTAACTTTCTTCTTTAACATGAGACAGAATTATTTTTGCTAACATTATTGAAAAAAGAGGTCAAATTTCAAAAGAAGACAAATGAACAAAAAAAAAAATCAAAATATCTGAAAAATTTGATCAATTCTACCTGCAAATATTCTACCATGAGTTAATAGCAAAACCACTCACATAAGTTATTCACTATGGGTGTTGACAGACATAGAATAAAAAGCCCCCAGTGCTTTACTTTCAGTTTGGTGCACCCCTGCGCCAAGTGTAACTTATGCCAAGAAGAGGAATCACGTCGGTTTGACTTGGCTCACCCAGCATCTTTATAGCTCATGTGTTTCAGTGGGGCTTTTTGGTGTTTTTATCTAACAGCTGATTAAATCAGCTATTAGATAAAAACGCCAAAAAGCCTCTATGAAGCATGCAAACTACCTGGATGCTAGGGAGCTGGGTCAAACTGCTGCTCCCCCTCTCTTCCCCATGTCTGTCAGCACTCAAGTTACCTTGTATTGTGAGGCTGGCCATCCAAATCACATATTTCCTACACTGGCTACCAAAGCAATCCTTTTTATCCTTTTTTTTTCTTTCTGATACAAATGTATAAGTGACTAATATAATCACAGGAAACAGGGATAGAAGGAACTTGAAAGGTCATCTAGCCTTTTCTCCTGCCCCAAAAGCAGCAAGATCAACTAGACTTAGTATTCCTGAATGAACCTCCCAAGTAAAACATGCAAATGTTGGCATCTGTGAACAATTCCAGATCCATTTGTTGTCTAAATACTTGAAATAATGAATAGTATTAGCTTACAAAGCATGGTGAGCCAACATAGCAGTTATGGTGATGAATTTGTCCTGAAATTAGGTCCTGATCTTGCAAAGCACTTATGCAGGTACCTTAACTTTGATTCCAGTGGGGTAGTAATTACGTGCCCTGTTGAGTAAGGGAGAATTTAAACACATGCTTTATAAAATAACCACCTGCTTAAGTACTTTGCTGAAAATATGCCATGGTTTTGTTGACCAAGTCTAATATACAGCTAAATACTCCAACAACCACACTCAAGCAATTTTTTTTATGCAGATATGTTTTGATAGCATTTTCTACTTTCATTCTTTTGAACTGCTTATTGCACAAAAAGCGATTGTTAACTAATTTAAACCTCATTTTGGCTTTCCAGAGAGACCCTGGTGGCATGAGAATCCACATGAACCATCTTAACTTCATGCATTTTTAAACAACGATTTCAAACAGTAAAGTGGACAGGAGGTTATTTTCATTGGTGCATCTCTAAAGGGCAACTTCCCATTAAGTGAGTAAGCCTGTCACTTGAAAAAGAAAATAGAGGGTGAGCAGAATCACAAGTCATGAAGTAAAGGGGAGGGGAGGCAATCTGTAGCTAATTAAGACAGTATTTCCCCCTCCTCACCCCCCATTAGGAGAAATAAAAAATGAGTCCTGTTGTTTTTCACCAAATTACCCTGAATGCACATAAGTAATTTTAGCTCCAATCATACTTTTTCAATGAAGTTGTAAAGAGATGGAGAAGGCAAAGCCTCATCATGCAGAACCATGGTGAATCTCTATAGAAAGATGTCTGCTGAGTATAGCATGCACATTTATAGATGCTTGACAAATAAGCTCATTGAAAAAGTCCCGGAAACACAGTGCAAGGTAAGCAGAATTCAACCTAAAGGAATCACAGTAACGGCACTGGATGGTGATAGACAACAAACCGTATGATACTTAACACTTATAGGACACTTCCCAAATATTCATAAAACAAGCTTCACAATTCCCATTGTGTAGTAAAGTCAGCATCAACATCCTCATTTTATCAGATAGAGAAACAGAAGTAGAATGAGAGTTATTTTTTCAAGCCTGAGTTCCTAAAGTTAAGCATCCATATGATGATGATGTATCACAGTACTGCCTCTAGGGAGGAAGATTGCATTGTGCTCAGTGCTGTACATGCACAGTAAGAAACAGCCCCTGCCCTGAAGAACTAACCATCTATTATAATAGTGCTAAACCATTTTTCCCAGCAGGTCAGATGGGCAATGCTCTGTCCATCCGCAGGCTGGATACAGTCCGGGTTCCCGATCCAGTACCCAGCGCAGCTGCAGTGAGGCCTCATCTCACCGTGCAGAGGTGGGTAGCGGGCAGCCTGGTCCTGATCCAGCTGTGTGGGGGAAGAGGACTTGGCCCAGTTCTGTAGGAGCGGGGAACATGGAGGGGGCATCACCTGGCCCCAGTCCAGCCATGGCTAGTCCCTGCAGTGTCAGGCGCCAAACCAGCTGTGCAGAAGGTAGTGTGGTCTGGCCCTGCAGAGAGGACATGTGGCCTAGTCTCAATCCAGCTGCATGGAGGAAAGGGGGCATCGCCTGGCCCCCACCTAGTCACGTGAGAAGGGAGAGGATGTGGCCCACCTCTGACCTGTCGTGCAGGGCTTGGGAACTTGGAAGTGGGGACAGTGGCAAAACTAATTGCTACTGCTTCCTGGTCACCCAATTTCCCAGCCTGTAGGGAGCCCTGCAGGGGATGCCATGGCTGTGTGGACTGCATCTAGCCTGTGGGCTGGAGGCTGAGCACCCCTAATATAATATGAAAGACAGACAAAAACAAATCGATCACCGAAAGGTGAAGTGAGACCATTCCTGGCAGGTCCCTGGTTGAACAGTAAATGGAAACCCTATCTCCTGACTCCCAGGTTAATTCCCCGTTCCCTTGACAACACTCTTATCAAATACTTTGGCACCTACATATATGGCCTGATTTTCAGAGGACCCGAGCATCTGTAGCTCTCACTGAATTCCAGACAATAAATCCTGGACTCCTTATCTTGTGTTCAGACCATTATGAGATCAAAGGTTCTAAAATTTGAAAATTGGAAAAGCAGTGTCAGGTTCACATTTAATCTATTTTTAGCCTTGTGTAATGCAGTTTATTGGCTGAAAACAAAAAAAGAAGGAGCCAGAATCTACTGCTCAGCCAGCTCTCCAGAGATAAGCAGCAAGTGCTCTAAAGACAGTTCAGAAACAATGAGATCTGACTGTGGTTCTCTCACAATTGTTTGTGGACTCAAGGACTTGAAAACATACACCCCTTTTTTTCTATGGGCAACAATCATCTACCTCGCTTTGTAATCCTTTCAACATCATTCCTGGCATTGTCAGGCCTTTGAGCCCCAAACCCTGAAGGAAGAATTGATCTCCTTTGGGTGTTTTCTGCTCACTGTGACTTGGAGGGCTGATTTTTTTTTTAATCATGTCCTTCACACACCCACATGCCTCTTATGTTTATCAGGCCTCTTGTTTCAGCTATCTGCACACCATTGGGAAGTATAGATGCAAAACTGAACGTGGTTTTCCAAAGCCCTTTTTATTTTCCATTTCACTCTAAAGCATTTAACGAAGTAGCTGGCAATGGAGTGACTAAAGAAGAAAACAGAGGCAGCGTATCCTCAGCCATAGCTCTCACACAATCTAAGACAGGAGAACCTGTGCTGAGAAAGGGGACAAGGCCTTGTTGGCATGCCAAGGTTAACCTAAGTAAGAGAAGCTCTTTATCTCCCATAATGATACCCCCAGAGAACTGAGCAATAGTTCTTAGGTTTAACGTCTCATCTAATGAACAGCACTCCACCCCCAGCTTCGGTGTCCTAGATGAAGAACAGTTATCTACACAGCATACATCTATCTGTTTGTTCATCTGTCTATCTGCCTAGGGATTAATATTACTCTCATCAGTCCAGCCTCAAGAAATAGGCAAGAAGGATGCTTTATCAAACATTTAATTTGAAGGGATAATGACTCCTGTATTATAGCTTGCTCCTTTTTTAGACTCATCTAGTTTAGTAGATTATTTTATTAATCCCAATTGTTACGGCCTTTCTTCCACTAAATATCTTCGGGCTTTATTTGAGCACCTTTCTAAAATCATTATGGGGGCTCGGAGAAGTGTTTTCCTGCGTGGAGATCCTTAGATATTTCAAAACTGAAAGCCACAAGCTACATGGTGCTAATAGTTTATATTGGTACATTTTTTTATACCTATTACGATCAGCAATTTTTTACTTGATTTGACAATGAAAGTTAATGTTCTGGCATAAATTATATATCTATATATCTATATATATAATTCCCCTGTATCTCTTGATTAGAAATGAGAAAGTTTCCAGAAATTTCAATTGAGCAGAGAGAGTTACTAGGATCTTTGTTGCCTGCAACATTAAGTTTAATTGTCCACTAATGGCTCCCAGCATTTAACTCAATCTATTGCAAAAAGAAAAATGCCTTTGGAGGATATTTTTGAAAGGGACTTCTCATAGCCTAGCACAGGAAACAATTATCTTGGTAGCAGTGAAATGTTGAGCCATGTTCTCTCAATGAGCTTCCTCAGTGCCATGCTCAGAATGAGTATATGATACTCCCTGCCGAAGGTAAGTAAATCTTATTCTGCTTGCCATCTCTGTAGCCCATGGCTTAAACCCTTTTCTTTTCATCTGTATTATTGATTTCCTATGCATCGTGTCACCTCTGCATCAGCTTCTTTCACAGTAGAAGGCCTCCTGCAGTGTGAAATGGCCTTAAACTAGAGGGAGCTTCAGAAGGAGGCTCCTGGCCTGCATAAAGCCACTGGAGGTGCTCAGTTTAGTCCTCTGAATCTTTGTCTATGGTGTACATTGGAAGAAAAGTAAAGGATAAATTCACCATGGCTTGAATGAAGTGTTCTTTTGTTTTTCTAGCTCCTGTCAGTCTTTGATCAATACAGCTTGCACTAAACTTTTAAAAAAGATTTTGGATGGAACTGTCTGCATCTGAAAATGAGGTTTTGCTAGCAACTAAGCATTTCACTGAAAGATGTAAATTGTAGAGCTGTGCAAACTTTTGCTGGCTGTTTCGACTCAATTCAAGCTCAAAACGGTGAAATCGAAATGAAATGAAAGGCTTTGAAATAGCCTCAAGATGAAATGAAGGCACTGAAAATGTTTCAAAAGTTTTGAAACATTTTGTGTTTCAAAGCTGGGCTTGCTTGCTACTAAAGAGAAACTAAGGAGGGGGAAGAGGGAGGAAGGACTGATCTGATATTGACTGTGTGACTGTGATCCTGCCCTGAGGTCCCTTCCAATCCCATTGCTCTGGGGGAGGAACAAAAAAACAGCATAAAAAGCATTGTTTGAACTGAGCTTTCTCTGTGCCTTCACAATTACAAGTGACACAAGTTTTGCTCTGAACAGTTTGAGGTACAGTTTCCCAGAAACCCCTGCACTTGTCTCCTTGAAACTTGGCAGGCTTCGTGGCCTCAGCAGGGGCTACCATCCATGCAGTTTTCAGCCTGCTGTACCTTAACACACAACACGAGTTTTGCTTTCAAGATTTTGAGGTGCAGTTTCCAGAAACCCCTGCACCTATCTCCTTGAAACTTGGCAGGCTTCATGGTCTTTGAATAGGCTACCATCCCTGCAGGTTTTATCTGAATCAGGCAAGAAGTGATGAAGTTATAGTCCATTTTGTGCTTCCCCAGTATAGCCTATGGGTGAAACAGCGAAACAGTAAAACAGTTTCGGCAAAACGAAACAGAACAGTGGTTTCAAAATGAAATGAAACTCAAAATGAAACACTGTTCTGTCAAAAGGGTAAAACAGAAGTTGAAATGAAATGGTGCTGTTTCATACAGCCCTAGTAAATTGTAACAGTATTTTTGACAGAAGTAAGCCAAACATATTTGGTTTCCTCGTTTCATTTTGGGCTGGTGAACAAGGGCCTCACTAGGAGCTACAGCTATGATTTGCCACAACAAGGCTGGTGAGCCAGGACAGGTTTCTATCCCTGCTGTTGGTGGGAATGGGTTGAAGAGATGGGTTGGTGGGCATGGGAGTATGAGGCTGGAAGGGAGCTTAATGATGGGGACTGGTTAGTGAAATGGGAGGTGGGTGAAAATGGACAGCTGGGATCTGAGTGGTGAGATGAAGGAAGTCAGCCACTGAAGCCACTAAAGAATAAAATAAAAAGTAAAAACATGTAGAATTTAAAAGGACATAATAAATTAAAGAAAGTCTCATGTTTTAATAAATTGGAATTGGATAGCCGCAGCTCACAAGGACACTGCCCTGCCCTGGGAAGGAAGACGTAGCTCACAGGGACCCCAATTTGCCCCCTACCTTGCTCCTTCCTCCACTGTCCTTCCCAGCCTAGTCTGTGCACCTGTAAGATGCCCAGCCAGGTCACACCCCTGGGGGCAGGAGGGGGAGTTGGCTTGGTGCCAGTACCACCCCTGGGCAGTAGAGTTCAGGAGGTGAAATTTTTGTCCATACAGAACAGGAGGGTGGGGGAGAAGACACTATCTTGCTGTGATTTTGATTCTCATCCATGACCGCCTTCTTCCCACAATTGGGGTTGAGTATCAAATGGATGGTCAGGTTTCTAATCTAAGGTGCCCTCACAGCAAAATAAAAGTTACCAAGACTGACATCACTGACCTTCAATATGCTGATGACTATGTTATCCTCGTGCACACTGAGACCCATCTGCAGTCCACCCTTGACCTTTTCTCAGGTGCCTATCACAGCCTAGGACTCTCCCTTAATATTGGGAAGACTAAGGTGCTTCATCAGTCTGCTCCAGCACAAGCTGCCTCCCTCCCCCCACAAATTACTATTGGTGGAGAACCCCTGGAAAATATTGAGCATTCCCTATACCTTGGCAGTCACCTCTCCCAGTCAGTCAGTCTTCATGTAGAAATCAAACATGGGATTCACTGTGCTGGTGTATCCTTCGGAAAACTGCTTCACCATGTCTTAAAGTGTGGAAAATGGAAACTAAGATCCTGGTCTACAATGCAATGGTTATCCCCATGCTTCTCTATGTGTGCAAGATGTGAGTGATATATCAAAGCCACCTGGAATGGTTCTGTCATCATTGTCACAGGAAGATTCTTCCTATTAGGATATAGGAAGGCCACTGCACCAATGCTAGAATCCTCTCTGCAGCTAACATAACCAACACTGAGGCAAAGACCATGAAACTCTTTTGGGCTGGCCACTGTGTGTGGATGGCTGACACTCATCTCCTGAAGCAAGTCCTCTTTCACAACTTAGTCAGAGTAAGAGGACCCATGGAGGCCAGAGGAAGTGCTATAAGGACACCTTGAAAGCATATTTTAAGAAGGGTGACATAAACCCTACAAATTGAGAAGTGCTGGCTGGTAACAGGTATCAGTGGTGCTGCACCATACACCAAGCTACAGCCCACTTCAAAGAGAACCGTCTTGCTCAGGAAACTGAGAAACTCCCCTCCCCCCAAAAAGACAGTCATATCTGTAGAAAAAACTTGCAGAGCATGGATTGGACTGCTTAGCCACCTTAAAACTCAACAGTAATCCCCCCCTCTCCCCCCCCCCCGGCAGACATCATCCTCATATGGAGGGATACCAGATGATGATGACATAGGAATAAAGGAAATATTAAGCCCACTCCCCTGAAATCATAGGCAGCCATGTAGTAGATGTTAAGTCCAGAAAGGTCCATCCACTTCAGGCTTTTCTATACAACACAAGTTGAAAGGCATTTGTAACAGGGTTCTGCCCCAGGGGTGGCCATGATGCCCCTGAAAACCCACCACAGCTCTTGTCACCTTTAATTTCTTTGGACAATCTCCCCTTCAACTCATTTGCCATGCCTTGATATAATTAGTTTAGGAAAAAGGGAAGTTTCCCCTGGGCTCCACAAGTGAGATCTCAGTCTTGAACAGAGATGTCCTTGCTCATTGCCTTAAAGGCTAATTATGTCAGCTCCTCATCTCCCCTTTTAGCCATGCCTAAGCCTTGAAGATGCTACTAATCATTGGGCATTAAACACCATTGTTCAATCCTGTCAGTCTCTCATCCATAGGCCTTCAGCCCCAGTGTCAACTCCAGTCAATGCAGGCCTCTAAACCTGGAACTGTCCCCACCACTGTTGAGACCTCTGGCCATGGTGCCTTTAACTGTCCTGGCCCATCCTGGGATCAGCAATCTGTACCCAAAACAATCTCAGCCCCTCTTGGGGTCAGGCCTGTATCCTCTGCCCCTCCTGGGCTATGCTCCACCCCCCACATCCTCCCACCTCACAGCCCTGCTTGTTCTTGCATCTCCTGGGCTATGGGCCCCTGACCCTGGTTCTTGACCCTCATGGGTTGAGTCCCTGACCCTGTCAAGTCATCACTCTTTGGCTGTGGTCCCACACCTCAGCTCCTATCCCTTGGGCTCTGGCCCCATTCCTGAGCCAGTTGAGACCTCCACAACGCCTACAGTCTCAATCCCTAAACTACAGGTCTTGCCTACCCCAGTTCACGTGTTAGTCAGAGCCTTGCTGCCACCCTTCTGCTGAGGGGCTTTTCTCTCCATGGCTTCCAGGTCAGACTGCCCACTTAGCTCAGGCCCTGGGCTTATATCTTGCAAGCCCAGACCCATTTGGGTCATGTAGCTCCCTTGATTGGCCTCTCCCTCAACTGCAGCCCAGTTCTCCTGTAGCCTGCCTTCCCTTAAAGTAGCGGGAGCACCAAACTCTCTGCTTCATATTCCTTACTACCGGATAATAAATAGGGGACCTTCTGTATAAAACCCAGAAAGAGGACAGGAAAGAACAAGTGTATTTGAATGTCTTGGGCCCCTGCAGAAAATATGGAGTTTGTTAGGTGAAACATGCCCAGCTAAGGTGCTAGGAAGTGGACCCTGTCCCATACTACAAAGGAAGATAAAAATAACCCAATGGCTCCTGTCACTCTTATTTCCTGAGCTCCAATCTGGCAATCATTTGATATTTTAATAATTTCAAAAAATTTTTGGTAAGGTAAAAATGTTTCATTTCAACTTTCTTCTTACTATATATTGTATATTATATATTAGGCAGTATATACTATAATGGATTATATTGGCTCTTGTGGAATTGTTTTACTGTTGGAGAATTGTTTTATTATTTATTTTGTCTGTTTTTATGACTTGTGTTTATTGTAAGCCACCCCAAACCTCTCATGGGGAGAACAGCATAGGCATCAAGTAAATAAATAAAAATAAAATCTAGCCATCATGGTGACAAGCAGAACTCCTGGGTACTGAGGAAATGTAGTCCTGAGTGGGGTGCCTGAATGGGAGATGAATAGGGAGATGTACTTAACTCATGGCAAGAGACAACAATTTCCACAGCTTGGTCATGGCCCGAAAAGCCAATTTTACAGTTGATCCATGGCAATCCTGCCCCTCAGTGCTGATTGGTGGAGAAGCTACAGGGGGAGGAGGGACAAGGAGGCAGCCGCCATGTTGACTGCTGGCTGTATTACAGGTTGCCCTACTACTTGGTGCTGATTGGCACCAAAGAGAGCAGCAGCCATCTTGGTTGCTTCTGTTCTTGATGCCCCGCCAGTTGGTGCCTTCCCCTCCCAGGTGGGTTGCAAGGTCAGGCCACAGCAGCAGCATGCACCATTGGCTTCCACTGGGTAGCCAGCATTTTATTTTAATTTTTTTGGTTGGTTTTGTGGGAAATTGTGGCCAATGCCATCATTCAAAGCAATGGTAGAGATCACCAATTTTTGCGGTTTCTGCAATTTAGATAGGTCCCTAAAGATGAACCCCTCAAGGTGAGCTACTGGCCTCTTAGATGAATGGCTATGCGTAGCCAAAGAAAAAGTGTTGAGCAGCTCTGAAACTCCGACCACTCCTAGTTTTAAACTATTTTTAATCCTTCTCTTCTCCTAGCCTACCCCAACACAAGAAAGGAGGAAATGGGAAAGGAGCCTTCTGTATCTTATTTCTTCATTAGCAAATTGTGGGGAATGAAACCTCTTTTATGCCTGCAAAGTGAGAGTACAGCATAATGCATGTGTGAAAGGGCTGAACAATGTTGTGCAATAGGTAGTGAACACTTTTTTTTGTTATTCGCTTTAAGGGCATTTTGCAGCCCAGAAAGGTCTGTCATTATGAACTCATTATATATTTATTTAAATATACTTTTGAATCCAGATGGGAATCTTTGAATGCTTAAATATATGACCTTTAAACCAGATTACATTTGAAATTCTGAACATGCTGATTTTTTCACTTCCACCCACAAGTACCATAGGGAGGCCTACTTTCTGATAGCCATGAACATAAGATATTACAATCTTATGAAAGTAGGGCTGGAAGGAACCTTGCAAGGTCATTTAGTCCAGCTCCCTGCTTCAGGCATGATCATCTTGGACTAAACCATCCCAGGTAAGTATCTGTCCAACCTGCTGCTGAAAATTTCCAAGGAGGGAGATTCCACAACTTCTCCAGGTCGCCCATTCAAATGTTTGACCACGCTCATAGTCACAAAGTTCCTCCTCGTCTCTAACCTTAACTTCCACTGTTGAAGTTTGAGTCCATTCCTCCTAGTTCTATCCCCACATCCACAGAGAAAATCCCACCTTTATCCTTTCTATAATCATCCTTCAAGTATTTGAGGCCTATTATCAAATCTCCCCTCAGTCTTCTCTTTTTCAGACCAAATAACCCTCTTTCAGCCTTTCCTCATATGTCATGATGCCATGGCTTCTAACTATTTTTGTTGCTCTCCACTTGACTCTTTCCAATCTATACAAATCTTTCTTGAAGTGTGGGGCCCAAAACTGGACAGAGAACTCCAGGTGAGAGGCCTCACCAATGCTGAATAGAGCAGTTCACTTTGACTTGGAAGTGACAGTCCTGTTAATACAACCCAGTATGCTGTTGGCCTTTTCTGCAACAAGAGCACTCCGCTGGCTCATATACATCTTATAGTTTACTGTAACTCACAATCTGTATTTGTGCTGTTTTTCCTTCCTAGCAAATACTCCCAAATTAAGTCTACCATGAGAAACAGGTCCTGTGATTTGGAAGTTTCCATCAGCTGTTTAAGGAAGTCCTTGTCCACCTCTTCCTCCTGGTTTGGTGACCTATAGCAGATGCCCACCGTGACATTGCCTCTGCTGATCTTTGCTTTGAGGCTTTCAAAAGGCCTACCTTCCACTTGGTACTGAACCTCAGAATCTCATATTTGTGGTAACATCACCTCCTTTTTTCTCATGCCTACCCTTCCTGAATAAGTTATACCCATCCATGACTCTACTCCAGTTATGTGAACTATCCCACCATGTCTCTGTAATCCCCAGTATGTCATCATTCCTTGATTATATAGGACCACCAATTTTTCCTATTTCTTCTCCATGCTTTTTGCATGGAGTATATAAAGTGCATTAGTATATAGAGTGCATAGTATAACACTTCAGGTTTCTGGTTGTCCATCTGCTCCCTGAGAACACTGCCAAGGTTTCTGCCGTTGTTTCCCCTTACTAAGTTTTTATCCAGGTCCCTTGGCTCTTTACTTACTGCTGGGCTTTTATCTTCCTGGTGAACCTAGTTTGGATTCATGTACGGACAGTCATACGTGACTCCCTATTAGTTGGCCCATCACTTCTCTCTTTCCTGGACGTCCAAAGAGTAAGTAATGATACCTGTTTGCTTCTGTCTGATCATACTGTCCCTTAAATACACTTGCTAGTTGGATCAGCGTGAGCTTCTATCTCAGCTCCCCATTCATTTTTGTTGTTGCCAGGTTTCCCGCTGAGCAAATACTTCCTTCCTGCTACTTTATCCCTTTTATGAGGGTCTCAACAAAGACTGCTAAGCTTTTTTGGAAACATGTTCAGAGCAGCAAAGGGACTTAGAAGTTCTATGCTTTCTCTCTATCCATTCCTGCTTACTAATAGCTGGCCATGAAGCAAAAAATTATTTCAGACATCTGGCTTGAGAGATACCAAAATGGTTTTTTTTCCCCCTCTCATTTTTCCATTTTAAATTATAACAACTATAGCAATAATCTCTCTAAAAACAAACAAGCTAACCAAGCAGAAATATCTTCAAAAGAGGGAATTAAGTTCCTTCCAAACATCAGCAGTGTCTAGAGGGGCTGGTTCAGGACATGAGGAGGTCACAAGACAGAGGCAGGGAAAACTTGGCCATGGAGTCTGAAACCATGTACATTTTTTTTCCCCCAACACTCACAAGTCCTTTGGAGAACATGGGGTGATGTATATTGAAGCTCAAGTTGTAAATTAGTCTGGGCTGTGTCAAAAGCCCTTGGGCCACAAATTCTAAACAAGTCAAGGCCCAGATTCCCAAGTGAGTCAAACCATGCTGGGTCTAATTTAAAATATGGTAAATTCATATTCACTTTCCTAAGTGAATGTAAATCTCAGTTTCTAAGTGAACCTTGGGCCCTGGTTCTCAAATGAGTGTGGATCCATTTATGAAGCAGTCTGTACCTCGGGTCCTAAGTGAACTTAAGCCCTGGGCTCTAAAAAAAAGTCCTAGATTTAATTTCTTAAGCAAGCTTGAGTTCTCCTTCCTAATCAAATATTGGACAGAACCTGTCACATCAGGTAAGTCAGGTGCTGGCTCTATCCCTCTGTGCATTTGACAGTCCAAGAGAAAAAAACTGTGGCTCACAGGCCAATGCAGAAACCTGATATTCTGACTTGTCCCACCCCTAGTTGCTTGGAGATGCAGAAAGTGAATCACTCAGTCACTGGTTTTTCTGCTTCTCATTGGTTTGCCTAAAGAAACTTCTTTCTATTTCTTTTCCTAATTTCAGTAAGCTGTTCTAGTCCAAATACCTCTTCTCCTTCCTGTTGGTGGTAGAGGTAAAGTTAAGGTCAGGCTATTTTGCAAACAATAAAGATCTTATTAAACTTGTCAAAGAACAGTGGGAGCTTTACTCTGGTGTTTAGCTAAATTTCCCTTGGAAATGTCACTTGCCCATCCAGGCACAGAATCAGAAGGTCTCAGTATAAATTATGTATGCAACTTCCTGATAATTACTTACCCCAAGGAATATCATATTCGTAAAAACCAAGACTAGAGGAGTGGAGGAGGGTGGGGGTGGAGAGAGAGTTTGGAGAGATAACAGCTTGATTCACTGAAAAGAAAGCATTCGCATTGCATCTAATTCAAGGTGATTTTTTTCCCCCGTACTGGAGTGAGCTTGCTATTATGTTCCCTATTGCACAGAACATTTAATATGAAACTTGACCATAAACTGCATATCAGGTGAATGATCATAGTTTCCAAGCCATTCACTATGAAAACCATATAATTGTCTGTGGGAGTGGAGGAGAAAAAGGGTGGAAGAGAGGGAGGGCAAGGTGAAGGGGAGGATTCAAGCAAATGCCATCTTTTGAGTCTGCTGGAAAAAAAAAAACTTTTTATTTTTATCAGAGAATCAGCAGTCTTTGTGGCTTTTCAAAATATCCATCCATGCTACCAGCTGCTGAACCATCTATTAAAGAGAAGGCAAAGCCATGTTGTCATGTGCTGAGTCTATTGGCAGTAAGCTAAAGAAGAGGCTGCTGGAGTATCCTATGCTTTGAAGTGCTGAAGGAAGCAGGGTTGGGGGTTCACTGGGCAGCAACTCCTCCACTATCTTAGGCACCAGTACGTGGCTTTGCAAAAAGTGGATTTGGCTGAGGGCTCTCCTCAACCGAGGTCTGTACTGATCTAATGGCCCCAGAGAGGTTCAGTAACAGAGGGAGGTTTTCAGGTAGAATGCAAAATGGCACCAGTTATAGCTGGTAATGAAAGAGTCCAGGATGGTCTTCGGGAACATTTCAGGCACAAGGGAAAGCTCTTAGATGAAGAGAGATTGAAAAGACTTAAACTGTTTACCTTAGAAAGATAAGAGTGGAGATGATAAAAACAGGGAAAAATGTAATGGTCCAGAGTAGGTAGAGCAGGAAATTCTCTTTTTCAAGAGCAAAGGAGCACTGAATGACACTGAGGTATGACAAATTCCTAGTGATAAGCGACTGGTAGAGGGGGAATGGGGGGGCATGTGCCCCCCCCCAACAGGGCCGTCCCTGCCAGCGGTGTCTGCGGATTCTCTCCAGCTCAGCCCCCACTGCTGGTGGCATCTGTGGGAGCTCACCAGCTCCATCCCCACTGCCAATGCTGCCGGCAGCTTCTGTGGGTGCCCCGCCACACTCAGGAGGCACCGGTTGCCCATGTTCCTAGTTAACTGACAGAATTACCATTCACACATGGCATTTAGCTTAGCTTTAGATCTGGTTGAGTTTAAAAGCTAAGAGATTTTCACAATGACCAGGCTTTCTTTGGATAACAAGAATATCCAAAGCTAGAATGTCCATAGGGAGAATAAGAAGTGCTAATAAAAAAATTGGAAGGGATGTAATCTTAAGCATTTTAGGGGAAAGAATAAGACCTTCATCACAGGCAGATTTTCCCTCATTTTCCTACTTTGGGGTTTCTTCCACCTTAATCTGAAGGCTACTTCCAGAGATAGGATACCAGACCACAGGTCTAATCCATTCTGGCAGTTCCTATATCCCTAAACTTCTTTCCTGTGTCATAGCACATTCCAGTTTGACCAATTAATTTTTTTTCCTACTGAATTTCCCCTCTGTAGTTTCAACTGGACAAAGCAACATTCCTCTGTGGAGAAAGCAAAGGTGAAGGGTAAGGCACTGGACTGGGAATAAAGATAGCTATTTTTTATTCCCAGCTGTTTTATTCAAGTGCTGTGTGAGCTTTCATATTACAAACTGTTTTTGATTAGAACAAGGTGAAAAACAGATTTTTAGTTTATTGGCAGTTTCAAGCTGGTATAAAATGTTAATACTGGCTGCCAAGATTGACTGGATGGTGGGTGGTTCGTTATGAGTTACCTCTGCCTGGTGGAGCTGCAGACTTCAAACCAGGATCAGCTGAGCCAGTGGTGAATCTCAGTGGTCTTAACACTGGCCATTTTGGATTTTTCTGGATTTGTTTAAAATGAAAAATCAGCAAAATCATCATATATTTGTCCAATATTGGGGTGCCACTGAATCTGCTTTTTTGATGAGAAAGTGAAAACATTCACCTAATTTTAGTTTCCTTCTCCCTAGCTGCTTGTCTGTGGTAGGCTCTTCAGGTAAGAATCATCCCTCATTGTGCCCAGAGGGTCTAAATCCAGTGCCATACCAAAGAAGTTTGGCACCTGGGGCAAGCCCACAGCAGCAACCTGCCCACAGATCCAGGGGGGCACATGCCCCCCCCCCATGCTAGCTCAGGGGTGCATGCAGCAGCGGGAGCCGCCCTTCCTTCCCTGCGCCTCCCCAGACAAGCAGCTTGCAGCTCCATCCCGCACCCTGCCCTGGCTGGGTGGTGCCTGCCTAGTGCCAACCCCACTCCTCCCTCACTGCGGGGCCTTGACCTCCCCCACCCATGCCCTTTCCCTCCCCCTCCCTCTTCCCCTCTTCACAACAGACTCACCAGCCAGACAGTGCTCTCCAAGCTGCTGTGCTGGGCACATGCATGCTGTGGCTGCATGCATGCATGTGGCATTTATTGGCCAGATCAGCTAAAAGTTTTTTTAAATATTCATAACAAAATATCGACTTGTGACTTGCTTGTTTGCATCCTTTTGCTTTGGCGTCTGGGGCGGTCGTCCTGCTTGCCCCCCCTTGCTACGGACCTGTCTAAATCAGAGGCCCTGTTCACAGCTGGAAGTTCTCGATGTCTCTATAATATATATATATGCAGCATAATTGTGCAAGCATAGCATGCAAGTGGCTGAAGGTACACGTGAGGCCAAGTACAGTACATGGCATGAAGTTGTTACTATTTGGAGACAATGAATCAGATGCTTGCCTGAGGTATGTTTAATTACCATTCATTTTGATGCTGCTCTTCTGCTTCACTCTAGCTTTGTACCTAGCCTAGTGTTTCACATAGCTCATAGCAGTAGAATTAGGCAAAATGTTTTACTCCAAACATTTTTCCCCATCCAGATTTACCTTAACCAAAATATTTGCTAATTCATGCCAAATCCATTGAATTATCTATGGTTTACCCAAAATAAACTTAAAAAAAAAGATGAATATTCTGCCAGCACAGTGACTTTTTTTTCAGCTTTTCATTTCAAGGGAAGAATTGAAAAAAAAAAATCATTTCAGGTAGACAAAAATAAGTTTTTCCAATATTTCAGTTCAGCAGTGAACTGGGAGAGTCAATTATTTATGGAACTCTTACTGAAACACATTTTTGTTCAATTATTTTGGTTCAATAGCCTTATTTTCAAGAGGTGATACTAGAGTTCTCTAATTGTACCTGCTGTATTGAACAGAATGGCCTGGCTACTCTGAGAGATTAAGAGTTATTTTGTTTCACTACAGGAAAAAGCCTAATCATCACCTAACCCATACTAGTTAGCATTAGTGCTTCCTTACTTTCAAGCTGGCCACCTTTCTACTTTAAGAACAGTCCCTTTTAATGTCTTTATATAGATTTGAGAGGTGGTGCAACATTTTTTCTGACAGGATATTGTTCTGTCAGAAAATGTCATTTTGTTGCAAGGAAATCATTTTTCAGCAACATGAAATAGTTCATTAATAGAAACACGATTAACTGTTCTGATTTTCTGTGCTGAATTAATTTTTAATTTTGTAATTAATTTTATAATGATGTTTTCACAATTTTACATGATACGTGAACTGTAATACGTTGAAAACAAAAGAGAACATTTCAGCTTCCTTGAAAAAATACATTAAAAAAACCCCCAAATCATTTTTCCTCAGAATATACTTTTGCAGAAGACTTTGAACATGTTTTAGTTTTGTTCTGTTTCAGAATGGAAAAAGAAAAGCAGTTGTAGTAGTGGAATTTCTGATGAAATAGACAATCTGGTTCCCACACAGCTCTAAGATACTCACTTCGGGGAGAAAGTTACCCTTTTGCAGAGGGCCAGTGAGACTCTCTGTGTGCCACTTCAGGTCCAGTTAAATCCTGAATAGGTTCCTCTA
Organism: Alligator mississippiensis; assembly: GCF_030867095.1. Lineage (NCBI taxonomy): Eukaryota > Metazoa > Chordata > Crocodylia > Alligatoridae > Alligator > Alligator mississippiensis. The sequence continues at coordinate 11,549,953 of NC_081829.1, forward strand.
AACCTGGGGTGGCCAACCTGGCCACAAGAGCCACAAATGGCACAGGCAGCCTGTGTGCGTGGCATATAGCAGATTACCGAGGCATCATAGTGGCAGATAGAGCAGGGAGATGAAAGCTGAGCAGTGGATCAGGCGGGGGAAGGGGATCAGAGTGGCACTCAGGGAAGGTGCGGGGCTTCATTTTTTGATGTGCCAGCCAAAAAATTGGCCCCCACTTCTCTAAAGCCATGACTATCAACTGGTGTGCTGCAACATCCTAGGGTACCATAAAATCCTTTTAATGGTACTGTGGGGTGTGAGGAGGTAAGTGCCTACTCATCCTCACCCAGCCCCTATGTGGGGAGGTAAGCACACCAGTGAATCTAAAAAGCCGGGTGTGGATGGAGCAGAGTAGGGGCCAGATGCTGCTGGAAGATGATAGGTGCTGACAGATATATTTTCCCTGCAGTTAACTCATGGCGCTTTACAGGAAGTGCCATAAGTTATAGCAATCCACCCCCTGGACCCAACAGATGTTCACTGTTGGGTCTGGGGGGCTGGGGGGAATCAAGCTCCAGTTTGGAGCAGCTGTGTGTCTGCAGCTACTCTCCCATAACCCTCCCCCCCCCCCCACTTTGTAGTTCCTGTGCTGTCTTCAAAATGGGAGGGGGAAAAGGGAGGTGGGGACGGAGTTATGTCTGGGGTTTGCCCAGCCTGTGCTGGAGGGTGGGGCAGGTGGAACCCCCACGGGGGTGGATTGCCCCCCACTGTCCAATCCACCCACCCACCCTCCAGTGCAAGCTGTGGAAACCCCAGACAGAACTCATGTAATGAGGGTTCAGATTGTTGCACGATTGGGCACTTTAAAGCTCTCTGCAGCCATGCTCTTCTGTCACGGCACAGCTGTAAAGCACTTCAGGGGCCTGATCATGTGTAAAACTGTCACTTCTGTCAGTGCCCGAGGTATCGCCTTCCCTGGCTCTGCTACTGAGAGTTTTATGTGGCTACCAACAATCAAAATCCCTTAATTTGGCAGTGACTGCAGAGCCAGGGAAGTGTTAACATAATTCTTGGTGACAACACCTTCTCTCCAAGCAGCATCCTGCTCTTGCCCCACTCCACTTCCCTACTGGGCCACCCCGAATAAGTGCTCCTTTTCCCCCCACACCCTCGGGTGCTCCTATTTGGGTACTCCTGCCCGGCCCCTCCTGCGAGGAGGTAAGCTCTGTAATAAATATGTTTTTAAAATGGGGTGGCACTGAATTCAGAAAAGTTGTGGTGGGGGGCTTGGAATCTAAAACTGTGGAAAACCACTGCTTTAGTCTAAACAATACTTTGGTATGGGCCAGCATGGATCCAAGATTAGAAGGAATAGATAAACTGGGCATAAAATGGCCATGGATCAATCTGGGCTGAAAATCGATGGTTTTAAACCATTAAAAGAGCGAGGTTCTGAAACAGCATAGAAGCAGTGCGTAAACCGAAAGAAAAATTTAATTGGTTCTGCTACCCGGTTTATAACCCACAAAGTTCATCCCACCTTATGATCCTAAATGACTTCTTGGTTGACCCCTTTCCTTGCACTGCTCCCAGTAGGATAGATTTGGAAGAGCAGGTGGCCCATAGCGTAGAGTGGAGTCATTTTCTTTAGCCCCTACACACACACACACACATACACACACACACACACACCCCAACACCCCCCGCTCGGCTATCATTTTCTTTGCCTCTGAAGGGAACAAGATGGGAATTCAGGTTTCAAAGAAGTCACAGCTCACGGGAGACAGCAATACCTAACATGCAAAGCAAAACAATTCTTCAGAACTGTGTTCATGGCATCTCTTGTGCAATTATGTATCATTTTCAGGGATAATGTGTCCCCCTGCTGCCACCCGCCCCCCCACACACACACACTTATTCACCCACCCCTTAAATCTTTCTCTTTCTTTTCCCTCTTCAACACTGACAGCTATTTCCCCCCCTTTTTGTCAAAACACCAGCTTTGATTTGAACCAAGTAAAATAAAAATTGACATGTGATTGACAGCAGCCCAAACAGATGCTCTGCTTGACAGGCTGGGGTTACAGAGAACAAGTACATAAATAGAGGCACAGACTCGGTCAGACGTGTTGCTGACATGTCCTGAATAACTCAGTCTCTGAGTAGTTTATGGTGCTGGATAGGGAGTTAAGAACGTTTAATTTCTATTCCCAGTTCACTGGCAGAGCGACTTGAAGCAAGTGATTTTTATCTTTTCTCTGTGCCTCAGTGTCTCTATTTGAAAAATGGCTACTAGTGTTTTCCCATCCCTTGGGGCTTTTGTGAATCTTTATAAATATTTGTAAAAGGCTCAGAGGACTTCAGGGGAAAAGTAGAAGCACTTTTTATATTTAACTGCACAAGAGTGCAGACTTCTTTTACTCCCTTTCCCTAATCCAAATCTTTAAAGGGACTTTTAACTTGCAAATGCCCACAATTGTGCATGCAAAACAAAATGCGTGTTTGCAAAAATCTTTTGTAAAAAAAATAAAAATGCATATGGCTTCCTGCATTGAGGAAGCATTAGCTTTCCTTTGAAAACTGGACTTCCTTTGTGGAGGTGGTAGCCGCTCTGCTCTTCTCCCAGCTTTGCTAAGATAGCGTGCTTAATTCTCTCTCCCCCTGAAATCCTCTCTGCTCTTTGCCTGTCTGAGCCCCTCCTGAATTAGACGCTGTGCCTTTTTTTGTATTTATTTTCCTCCTTTCTTGTTTTGCTTCCCTTTTATATTTTGGCATGCCCTTCCCCCTGTCCAGCCAAGCTAAACTTCAGGCTGAAGGAGCCTCTTCTTTGCCTTAAATCACTCTAGTTCCCTTTAGGTTAGGATTTTCTGTGCTTTGTACCTTATCTTCTGCTTCTTCTTGCCTTTTATATTCTTTTCAGACTTTTACTTTCCTCTCCTCATCTTGATCCAGACCAGCCTCCCCACACCCCAGCTGTCAGAGCAAGGCTTCTTTCATTAACCCATTTCCTGCCAGAATTGCCAGCCTCGTCCTGGAAGGGATCTTTGAATCTCACAAGCCCATGGAGTGTGATAGCTGTGTTAGGATGGAAAAACACACCCTGGCAGGTCAACATAGTGGCCATCGTTCTCCTGAGTGCTCCCAGTAGGGCTGTGCAAAGCTTCAGTCTCTGATTCAATTCAGTGGAGATTTAGCTCGATTCGGTGGCTGAATCTCCCAATCTGAATTGAATCAGAGGACCCTTTAATCTCTCCGAATTGAATCAGAACCTGGATCCACAGCCCCCTGCTGCCTGCAGCTGCACCTGAGTCTTGGCTGCTGCCTGCAGGAGACAGTGGCTGCTGTGGTGGAGCGGCACACGGTGCCCAGCTCCCCCTCCCCTGAGAAAGATGCCTTGCTTAGACCTAGCCATAGAAGAGAGAAACTACAGCAGGATATCTGAATTCCAGCCCCATTTTGGAGCTTAGGTATTTGACTCATTGTGTTAGACACCCTTATCCCACTCAGGAGCTAGAGGCCATAGACGCTTACCTTCAGAAGAGGGCCAACTGAGCAGGCCTCCTTCCTGTTGAGACATGTTGTGAGGGTGCCTGTCTACGGTATAACAGGACAGGTCTTAGAGCACCCATAGATGACGTGGGCATGCTGTGGTCTATGCCTTCCTCTGCCCAGGAGATTCAGACCCACTTTGCAAGTGCGAGCTGACCCACTGGCCTTAGGGTAACACAACTGCAATTGAAGTTGTGTGACTGAGCAGGTAATGCAGTTGTGGGCCTAGAAATTGAGGGAGGTTGTCCATGTAGCCTAGTTGGACCAGCAGTTTGTGAGGAGGAGGGACACCTGGGTTCATTGTATTTCTGTCTCATGTAAAATACATGAATAGTTTTTTTCGTGAGAAAACAGGTTTGTCTCTTAAGAAGCCACTTCATCAAACCCAATGTGTTTCAGAGGAACATATCAGTTTCCACAGACTCAAGCAAACAGGTAAGTTTCTGATTAAGAAAAAGAAAAGCTGCTTCTGTTTGCCTAGTGTTATGCTGAGGAACCTGGACTTCTGGGGTCTGCAACCTCAGGACAACCTGTCCATGCTGACTGCTTGGGAGCCAGGGACCATGGGCTGCAGCTTACATGGCCACAGAACTGGAGCCTGGAGAGCCTAAAAAGTCTTAGGGCTTCTCTGAACCTACATATGAGCTGAAAGTGTGGAGAGCCCTGGTGCTGCAGGAGAAAGTCCTGAGTCCTTTGACTCATTCCACGGCTCATAAGTCATGACCAGGGATCCAGGTTTTCCATTTCCCACAGCAAAATGGAGAAAAACCACTGGTTTTCCCTTTTACCCAAGGAAAATAAAGATTACCCATTTTAATGGAGAAACTTGCAGATTTTGCAGTTTTGCAAAAAGCTCTCTGCAGGCTGGTGAGTTCCAGCCTGCAAGGGCTGGGAGGGAGCGGGTGGAGGGTGGTGAGGCAGGGGCCACCATGTGCATGTATATGCACATGGCCACTAGGCAGTCTGGAGAGCAGCTCCCACAGGTAAGGGGGTGGGGATTGAGGCCCTCATAGGAAGCAAGAGAGGGAGGAAATTGGACAGGGCTGGGGCTGTTGCTCAGCTGGGAAGTGCATGGGACTTGGGGCCTGGGGCCACAATGCATGGCCACAGGGCCCTGGCAGGGAGCAGGACAGGATCAAGGGCAGCTTGTCCAGGGGGTTGGGGCCGGCTTCCCAGCATTGTGCACACTCCTGGAGTGGGCATGGGGGGGACCCTTGCCCCACAGATCTGTGCACAGGGTGGGGGCAGGCATGGGTTGCCTTCTGTGGCCTTGGGCTACCCAGCCTGTTACCCTTCCCTGGGGCCTCCACAGCCCAGCAGGTGCGATGCAGTGCTGCAGGGCCATGCAGGGAAGCTGCTTGCTGCTGTGAGCTCTGCACTGCCCTGGCGAGATGTCCTCTGAATGTGCAGGGGTGGCAGAGCTGGGTTGTGCCCCTCACTGCTGCCACACGGCCCCAGACATGTAGTTTTTTACAAGAAACAGTTTGCAACAAGTTTATGAAATTCAAGCTGTGTGTGTTAGTTTATGATAGATAATGTAGGTCATGCTGTTTGCCTGCTTACAGTTACCCCTAACTTTCTCTACAGTTACTGTGAGAGATTTTTGCACAAAAGATTTAAAGCTAGAAATCAATGCTTAGCTACCATTTACCATAAAAACGAACATTGCAGCCTCTTAAAATAAGAGGGAAAGAAATTTTCTAGTCACCTGCCACTTGAATAGCAATACACGCAGTCACTAATTTAATGCAAATCTCATGCTGCTTTCTTGTGTTTGTCATTTCAGTGCATTTGTACTTGTAGTTTTTATGCTAATGATTCTGCCTCATTGCTAACTGGGTCTGTATGCCTGTAATTTCAATGTTATTAGTAATTACACAGTTATGGGTGTATGTATGGATACATGTGTCTGTGTAACTCAGCTTTCTGTTGTCTCCTTCTTATTACTGAAAGAGAGGAATTCTTAGTCTCCATCTGACAGCATTTCTCTGTCTGTTTGAATGTAATGCAGCAGATTTTGAATGCTGCATCCTATCAATACCAATATTTCAGAACATGTTCTAGGCACAGATGAGCAGTACCCTCTGGTTTTTGGTGCAAACTGGGAAACCACTATAGGAGTTTGTCTGGGATGTAAGCAGCTGGGTCTGCAGGTAGGCTTTGAGGGGCAATTAGGAGGTTAGGCAAGGTGGGGCATAGGTTACTAGAGCGTTGGCTTGGGGTCTGAGTCAGCAGGATGGGACCAAGTTCCAGGACAGCTGAAAGGAGAGATCTGAGAGACAGGTCTACACATGAGCTTTAATGAGAAGTAGCCGATATTACCGTGCATTAAAGCATTGCATAAAGAACTGTGACATTACGCGAATGCACAGTAAAATAGACTACTGTGCATTAAGGGTCACTTAAAAGATGTGCAGTTTTGCTACTGCACATTAGGCCAGTCTAATGAGCATTTATTTAGTTCCTCACATTGGAAGTATGAATCTAATGAGCATTAGGAAATGCACATTAATTCATGTATAGATGCGCCCACATAGTCTGAGGCATGAACCGAGATCAGACGCCAGAAGTCAGAGAACCAGTGCTGAGTTCCAGGGAGATCTGAGATCAGGGTCAGGAAAATCAAGCCAAGTCAGGTACCAGAAGAAACAGAGGGTCGAGCCAGCACCAAGTTCCAGGGAAGATCTAAGACTGAGTCAGGAAAAGCCAAAGCTGAGTCAGAAGCCAGAAGAACCAGAGAGAGCAGTGAACATGAGGCTTGTTGGAACAGATTGAAGACCTTATTACACATTCAATTTAGGTGGTTCCTGGAGCTCTTAACTCCTGGACTCTCCACACATCAACACCTGAAACTAGTTTTAAACATACTTTTAGTGGCTTAAAGTTACCCCACTCCAGGGCAGTTTTATCTCTGATCCATATTACCCAGCTTGTATTCCATGAACATGTAGCCACTCTGCACAGACAAACCAACCAAGTTTCAGTCCTCCAGCATCCCAGAATGCAGCGTCCCTTCCTCCCACCATCCTGTTCTTTGTGGAGAATCTTTCCACTCCCTGAACTCTACTACCTAGGGGGTGGTTCCGGCACCAAACCAATTCCCTCTCCCACTCCTGGGGTGTGACTTGCCTACCCCCAGGGTGTGACCTTCCTACCCCCAGGGGTGCAACCCTGTGCAAACAGCCTGCAGAGCACATGCCAGGTAGCCAGGTCGCAGGACATGGAGGAGTCCAGGAATGGGCTGTGTGGGTGGTGGCGGGGAAACAAGGTAGGGGGATGGATTAGGCCCCCATGAACTAGGACTTCCTTCCTGGGGCAGGGGCAGTAGCTCCCCTAAAAGCGCCTTCCCTCACCACTCCCACTTCCCAGATACCCCAGGAAGCATGACCAGCACCGCCCCCCGCCCATGCCCCAAACCCAAATCCCTTTTGTAATGTACTTCCTCTTTTGTTTCTTTTTAAATTCATTTTTTTACTTCAGTTTATTTTATCCTTCAGTGGTTAACTTCCTTCATTTCACCACCCTTCTCCCACCCCTATTTCCTGTTCAGCTCCTCTTACATTGCTGACCCCCATCCTGTTAGGTCTCTGCCTCTCAGCTTCATGTTCCTGCCCCCCCAACCCATATCTCCGCCCCCCCCCCCCCCCCGAGCAGGAGTAGGAACCTGTCCTAGCTCACCAGCCCAGCATTGCCAACTCACAGCTGTAGCTCCTAGAGGGCTATTGGCAAATCACAGCTGTGCAGGTGGGTGACAGTCAGAGAAGGTTTTTAGCCTTAAGGCGTGACTGCTGCAAACTTGAGCTAGCATGAACACGGATCAACATTTAAGCAGCTCAAGGTGAATTTTGTAACAAGACCCCTAGGCTGTGTCAAGATGTGCCCACAGCCTGAGGCTGCAGGTGGGCTTAAAAGGGCAGAGTCGTGCTCTCAGCAGTTGATCTAGTTACAGAGAAGTGAGGCAGTTGCACTAGTCAGGGATCATGGTCAGGTGTGAAAACTCAAGAGCTCAGCTCAGCCAGGCCTGACTGACCGGAGGCACTGACAACCACAAAGGTCCTACATGGAGCCCCTGGTGTCTGGTTCAGCCATTGCTGTAATTATCTATAGGTTCAAGAACTAGATGAAAGTAGATATTGACATCTAACATCTTCTCCCTCCCCATCCCCAGCATATCATCTATGCCTTTCCTCTGTTTTGAAAATGTTGACACCCTTCAAGAGGTAGGAGTAGAAGAACTAAGAATGGCAGTGGGGAAGGGGTATGGAGGAGAACAGGGTATGCTCTCTGTCTCTGGCTTAGAGGAGAGAATGGAGAGGAAACTAGGAAACAACAGTATGAGGGAGATGGGTGCAGGGGGAACCATTGGCTCTTCTCCCACCTGGATGAAAAAGTGGAATGGGAGCACAAGGGGACAAGAGGAAGGAAGGAGGAATGCAGAAACCCTCCTATGGATTGCAGGGATAATGTAGACATGCAGAGCTATTTACTAGGGAGAGAATGGGGGGCAAGTTGCTTTGGGAAAAGAGAAAAATTGGGAACAGGAGAAAGGGACATGGTAGACAAAGGGTAATGAAAGGACCAGGGCCCTTAGCTTAGGGGAGAGAGAATGAAGAACAATGGCATCAGGGGAGGAGGACAGGGGGAGCACACAACGTCCTTTGCATGAGTGAGAATATGGTAGGGTATGTGTCATTCTAGAATGGGAAGTGAAAGGAAAGGGGCATTCAAAGGGCTTATGCTCTCTGGTATGAATGGGAATACCAGAAACACCTGATATGTGCAATGCACTGGACCTACAGAGCCAACAAAGTACTTGGAACTATAGAATTATTTTTAATGCTAACTTTTAGCTTGTTATATGTTTAAGCAATTAATTTCCTGATGAAGCGGAGGCATCCTGCACAGTGTACCATGCACAACCAAAACAGGGAATTACGGACTCCTCAAAATGTGTGCACCCCAGAGAATTACCTGCTGCTCTGTATACTACCGACCTTCCTCTAAGCTGCTGTTAGAAGCCAGGCTCATGTGGTAATGAGCAATAGCTATTATTGTAGGGGCCTCTGTGGTACCCTTGTGGCCAATGCAAGGGGGGACTTGGTTTCCTTATACAGTCCCTGGTGACTATTTGTACAATAAGTCTAGAATATAAGAGCTGTTTGCTAAATGCTGGCTCTGTTGGCCCAGCATGCTGTGAGAGGAGCTTGGATTACTACTTCATCTGCTCTGTCTTTTCCAGGTCTCTGAATGGGACACCTTTCAGAAGTCCTCACATGAAAGAGGGTGACCTATATAGATATTCCATTACAATAAGCTTATGGCCTTACTTTACAGTCCTGATCCTCAGTGGATGCATTTACACAAGATGTTTACTACACATCTGACTAACTATCTCTGTCGTAAAACATCACTCTCTACCTGTACGGTGCTATTAGGATGGAGTAAACTAATTTATTCTGCTGTAGGATAGTACTGCCGGACACCAGTACTATCCCACAGCGGAGTTATTTATTCTGCTGCAATGCATGTGTAGATGCTGACGGGGCTGGCTAGGGCATGAGGGTGCTTCATTGCATGGGCCATCTGCCAGCTAGCCCTGCACTGAAGCACTGTCGTGCCCCAGCCAGTCTCTTTGCAGCATATTGAGCCATTAAAACATGTGTAAACATACCCACTGACTAGCATTCACTCAAGTAATTGCAGTAGCTTCAGATACTAGAGTCATAGGAACATGGACATTACCAGTTGGGGGCAAACGAATGGTCCATTCAGTCCTGCCTCTAACAGTGGCTAGTGCCAGATGATTCAATGAAGGGCATTGTTATAGAAACTTATGGAATAATTTGCCTTTAGAGAATACTTATTCCTGACATTCTTAGGCTAGTGGCTGGCCAGAAGCATGAGGGTTTACACTGTTTAGGTCTTAAAAATCTCTTCCATATTATAGGTCCTGTTTTTTAAATATGTGTGTCATTATTTCACTGGAGGAACAAACAAATGTACACATGCAAATAGCCTTACGTGCATTACATGTAACCTGCTTGTGACAGGGTGTGTTGTAGGTAATGAACCACAGAGGATAATGAATCTACCAGTATTACACTACTCCATGTGCTTGGCTTTTTAGCTCAGGCCATTGCAGCTGAAGCTTTAGGCACATATTTGCCAGGCAGCCACCATGGTGGCTGTTGTCTAGGAAAACTCACTACTACTCAGGTGGTGGTTCAACCACATGAAGAAGTCAATGACCCAGAGGTTCAGAGTTCAACCCTCATAGACAGTTACCGACATAGGGTTGTAATGTCTCATATGGTTAGTTTTAATTTTCCTTATAAAGCATAACGCATGTATCTAATGCTGACCATGGAATTGCTGCACAAATTAATTGAAAAGCACTACACTGAGGTCAACATGCAGCCTGTTTCTGAAAATTATAATGACACATACTGAAATGCTGCCTTGCAGTAATGGCTACATAGCTTAGTCTGTGATGACACACTGAACTGGATTCACAACTCCAAAACTGAGTCTAAGTCTGGGATTTGGGCAAACTCTGAATTGATTCTTATTTATCAAAAGTTTTTCCGTATCTGCTCTTACTCATGAGGCCAAGCTATGTAACAGGGGGTGCTTGTTTGTATTTTAGGTGATCCAGTATCCAGCTCTAACTAATAGCATGATGGACTTCAGATAAAGTTCCATCCATGTAAACTTGTAGAAGTGATGGTGGGCGTGTATACATGAGATGATTACTGTGGAGTAGACTAATTATCTCCGCAGCAAACATCTCACTCCAACATGTGCAGCCCTATTAGGCTGCAGGAAACTAATTAATTCCACAAATATGAATGCTTTCCTGCTGCAGAATATTTTACTCCACAGCACCACACATGTAGACAGCTGGCTGGGGCATGGGGGTGGTTCAGTGCAGCGGCTGCCTGCTGGCTAGTTCCGCACTGAAGCACCCTTGTGCTCCAGCCAGCTCCTTTGCAGCACATTGAGCTGGGTCAGAGCAGGCCCAGGCTGATAGGCTGACCCCTGGGCCCCCTGCCAGCCAGCACTGCTCCCACCCAGCTCAACATGTTGCGGTCCCAGGGACATGTGTAAATGCTGCACCTGGGAGCAATAAACTCCGGCATGATAAGGGCCAAAGTTTATTGCTTCACCTTTTGCTACACAATAATGCTTCTAATATTGCTACGCAATATTGCTTCTATTGTGTAGACATGCCTGGTATGTACTTTCTGAGTCCTCAGGCTTTACACAGTAAAATGGGTAATACAGTGAAGAAAAATGCAATACAAATAAACACATAGGTATGATGACATAGATAGGCATGGATCTATAGTCTGTATTAGAACTGGCCAAAAATTATGGCTAATTTTTCTATTAAAAACAAAATGTTCTGTGGACATGTCGCTTTTGACTTAGTTTCAGGTTCTTTCTACAGAGTGGGAACTTGTGCCTGGAATTCCTGCCTCCGAATTAATGGTGTAAATGCCTGGTTACAGACATAGTTCTGGACTCTAGCCTATTGATACTTCTCTGTTTCAAATGTATAGATATGTATTGGTTCCTTCTCTTGCTCTTTGGGGTTTTTTTTCTTAAAAAAAGTTTTGAAAGATTTTGTTTTCATTACAAAATAGCAGGAAAACCACATTTCAAAATCTTGACTTATTTCATAAAATGGGAACTCTTGTTTTCTGGCCTCAGTCCCTTAGTTAGTTTTTCTCGTCCCCCATTGTTCTGGTAAGCAAAAATTCTGAGAGTCGGGATTCGGAGCAGTGAGATGCACCACCTGAGAAAAGAGGTGGTGACTTGCAGGGGTCAGTAACTGGCTGGCAATGCAATTTGTAGCAAGTCAGAATTCACTTATGCACGCAATCTAATTTGAAATAGTCCGGGTAGCAGACAATTTCTGGAAATCCCAACCTTCTTATTTTACTATTTCATCCCTGTCTTTCAGCCATCATAAACAGTTTTATCAACATTGGCAGTAACTGCTCGGCTGTTACCTCCAATTTAAAATCAAAACAATCAAAAGGAAGAGGTCATTTCCCCCCTCTGCCAGTGCCAGATTCTGACCTCCATTTTTATGGGTGTAAAAAGGCTAACCTTATTGATGTTATCAGTGTAATTTCAGGTCTATGCTGGTTTAAACAGAATCAGGTCCTGGTCCCATTGTTCCTGTCTCTCTTCTTCTTCAGTGCATCTGATGCTACCAAACTGCCCTAGAAAGACCCTTTGCTGGGGAATTGTGTAAACCCAGTGATAGCCTGAAATGAGACATGACAATAATTTCCAAGCAGGTAGAGAAGAGATTAACGTGTAGTCCTGAAAAGGAAATTTCATTTCGCCCTTGGTTCGCGACTGCGAGTTACCCAAAATTCCACCGAGAGCAAAGATGAACTGATGATGGCTTCTGCGCCTCCTTACGGATCAGGACTCTGCAGAGCAGTCAGAATGAGGACGACTCACCTACCCTCCTGCTATGATAGAGATAAAGCTGAAAAATACTTCCGATTAGGAAGCACTCTGGAAGGTGACTGGAAATATCGCAGAGCATGTGAGTGTAAAATGCAGACAGAAACTCAGGAAGAAAACAGTTGAATATAACCGGATAAACAGAACAAGCAAAAACAGAGAGGTCAGAAATCATGTAAACACATGGACTAGGGCTATGCTGATGTTTGTTAAGTGTGCTTTAGAAAGGTTTCCAGACTCCTGATTCTAAGCTTGTCTAAATCTTTGGGATGCTTGAAATTAGAACCCAGATCAAAGACAAGGTTGTTTATATAGAGCTGCCTGAAAGTCTGGACCAAAAATCAGAGCTCCATTGCACTTGGCACTGAACAAACACACAATGAAAGACAGCCACTTACCCAAAGAGATACAATTTAATAGAAAAAAGGAAGATAGAGCTTTCTAATCAGAGCTGTGTGGGGAAACTGAGGCACGGAGCAGGAAAATCACATGGCAAGGATTATCTGGCAGATCAGTAACCAAAAAGGGAACAGAACTATTTGTTTCCTGTCTTCCCAGTGATCTATCCATACTGTCTCTCATGGAGGTCTAAAATGCATGCCATCTGCTTACAGTCTACAATATGCTGATTAATGCTGCATTGCATCATGGGTGACAGTTAGCTAATCCCTTACAAGGCCTGCTTAGAGATTTTTCAGACAAGATGTTTTTACTAGTTACTTTTTATGCTGCTTATCCTCACTCAAAAATACGGCACATTAATATAATGAAATCCACCCCCTCTTGCTACTGTTGAATGGGCTTGTTTGCTGGCCCTGCAGTTCCAGAACAGCTAGCATACCATAATGCACATGCTAGAGTGCAAAACTTTCCAACTGTGCTGTGCTGGAACTGGAAGCAGCACAATCACTGCACTGTTTTATTCAGCCAAAATTGGCCATGGCCACTAAGCTGTCTTGTTTCTTCTGAAGGTGTCTGGTGTGGACCTGGCCACACTGGCACTCTTGAACTGATCTTGCTTTTGGATCTGTGAGCTGTACACTTCACTCAAATGTTTCTTATGTGTTCAAATCCATATTCATGTTTGATGAGTATTAAAGTCAGCCAAGAAGCTGCTGTGCATGTGCATGAGAGAGAGCAGGAGAGAGAGACTTCTAATAAGAGCTGGAAAAGCAAGGAGGATCCACTGTTTGTGCTGATTTGCATGAAATGTAGATAAGCACCATCAGGATACAGAATTCAGATGAGGTGCTTTAACATCTGAAAGGCTATTCAGGGTATATGCAGGAAAGGGTCAGTACTATATTCCCATTTACAGCTGTCAAAAGTCCTTGTATTGCACACTGAAGCTTTACATGCCATAATATCATGAGGCTCTAGGGAAAGCCCAGGGGCCCAATTCTCCATTGCTCTTCTCCTTAAGCAGTCATTTACAGCAGCTCAAGGAAGGTAGAAATTGTCGCTGTTATAATTTAATAGTGCTTTGCATCCACTTTGCATTGATGTGAATGAGTAGCCAAGCTGTTTCACAATGGAGAATCCAGCCCCAGTGTATGATACTTACCAGGTGAGATGTGACTGCAGGGAAATGAGCTCAGAGCATTTAACCTGCTTCTGGGAACAAAGCTTTGTTTTGATTTCCCAATCCCGTAGAGTCAGATTATCCCCAGCCTTTGCATAGCTGCACTGGAGGAAGGGAAATTTCCTACCCCCTCTTGGATACATGTATAAGGGCTACCTGCATCAGAGCCCTGGCCATTTAGAAGAACATAGGGCCTTGTTACAAGGTAATTTTAGGTCACTTGGGGACCTCTTAACTCCTGGAATGGCTGCATGTTAATATCTTTAAGTAGCTTAAAGCACTCCTTATTCAGCTTAAAGTTACGCCATTACAGGGCACTATTATCTTGTGTCCACCTAATTTTGCTCCTGGTCCATTAAGGTGCGGCCACTCACCTCAGCTATTCTGCCCAAGTTGAAGTTTTCTAGTATCCCAGGATGCAGTGGTTGAGTGGGTCAGCTGGGGTATAGTGGGGCCAGTCACAGCACCTCTTCCCCTTGCTTCCACTGGACAGAGCCACAGTGCCACTTGGATGGACTTGCTGTCCAAATGCCTGGGCTAGACTTTGGCTACAGTGCCTTCAGGGTATGGCAGGATGGTGTTCAGTTGAATCTGCACCCAGCCCTGCTGTCCACTGCAGTGCTACCCATTCCAGGTGTATACACTTCAGGACCCAGACACAAGTCCCAGTGGGGCCAGGAAACTGGAGCAGGAAGGGGCTCAGTGGCTACAGTGTGGAAGCCCATGGCTGGTTCCTTCTGATCCTGTGCTCCACCAGGCTGTGAGGGTCTGGCTGCTGGCCCCCCCTGCCTGCCTCGCCTAGCAGAGGCCATGGTTACAAAGTGCCTGAAGCCCCTGAACCACCCCTCCCTCCCCTCCCCAAAGCATCTGGGCAGTCCCGGGTACAGAGTGCAGGACTCAGTGCTGCCCATCCAGGCTGGGGCTTTACAGAGCAGCAGGGAAGGCTGCACCACTCAGCTGCTTTCCAAACCCAGCACAAGAAAGAAGTCCCATCCCTCTCCTCTTCCACCCTCCTCTCCAACATGTTCCCAGACTGATGCATTATGGTATGCTAGCAAGCTCTAGGGCTGCCCCTAGCTCCTAGCCTTGGCCTGGAAACTTGCCTGGGGAGGCGGGGAGGGGTGAGGGTGGTAGAGGGATAGGACTTCTTGTTCCTGCCAGGCTTGGGAGGGGGCTGTGAGTGGCACAGCCTCTTCACCAGCTCTGTGCAGCCCCAGCCTGGATGGGTAGTTCTGAGCCCCATGCTCAGTGCTCAGAGCCTCCTGGCTGTTATGGAGGGGTTCAGGGGCTTCAGATGTCTGTCAACTGTGGCTGCTGCTAGGCAAGTCAGGCAGGGGAGTCAGTGGCCAGATCCTGCATAACCTGGCAGAACACAGGATCAGTAGGAATCAGCCTCGGGCTGCCACGCTGCACCCACCAAGCTCCACCCTGCTCCACCCTGGCTATGCTGGGGTGTGTGTCTGGGTCCTGGGGGGCACAGGTACCTGGCGGGGGATGTTCTGTAGTGGAGCACAGGGTTGGGCACAGGTTCAGCAGCAGGTCAGCGGGAGGTGTGAGCACCAGCTTGCCGCCTCCTGCAGTCACCATGGCCTGAGTCTGGGCCGGGCATTCGGAGCAGCAAGCCAGTCCAGAAAGCACCACAGCTACTGGGCACTCCAGGACTGCTGTGCTGAGTTTGCCCAGTGAGAGCAGCAAGCCAGTCCTTCCCCTAACTCACAGTCCTGCCCCTGCTCACTAAACCTCTAGTGGCAAGTCACAGCTGTGCAGGTGAACGACAGCCAAAGATGGTTTTTTGCCTTAAGGTGTGACTGCTCCACTAAGCTGAACAACACTAAGCTGATTAACATATGTGCGGCTTACAGTGTAAGGTGTAACAAGGCCCATAGGAGCTATAGATCTGATACTCTGGAACAAAGCAGTGACCCTATTCACACTCACTAGAATTGCTTCCTGACTGTAAAGAGAGTAAAATATATTGTGCCCCATCAGCAGATGGCAAATTGTTCCCCTCATAGTGCATACAGGGGTACTGAATGGTGTTGTGCCTCTGAGCCTCAAGGCTATCTGGGGCTTCCTTGGAAGCAGAAGGCAGGGAGCAAGTTTATGCAGCGTACTAAGAGCACAGTCTAACTCAGAGTGAGGCAGGATGTCAAGAGGAGCATTTAAAGTGTACTCTCCTGTTCTGCCCATGCCATAAGTACATGTATGACTTGCATTTCTGTACCCCTGATGGAAGGCTGTAACAAGCAAGGGGATAGCTGGATCAATAAATACAGTAGAAGATGAAAAGAGAGCTGGGTTTTTTTTGTTAAAGGCATATTTGGTCCCCTTCAATTATAAAAAAAATTATATGGTATAATATCACCAATTTGCACTAGAGACTGGTAATTCTATTGGAAAAGGACTGAGTCTGGCAAATTAGTAAGCTGTATGTATATATATTCCATAATAAAAAGCAAGGATAATGCATCACACAATATACTTTGCTCATTTATTTGACAAGTATAATTTACTTTTAATATTTATGCTAATGTTTTGTAGCATGTTAGCAAATGCTTTTTGCTATAGTTTGCAAAAGTAATGAAACTTTATAGGAGACATCATTACAGATCTGTGCTATTATATTTTTGCAGTGAAATGGTGAGAGAGAGACAGAACAGCCACTATTTTCTGTATATATTAGAATTATAAATTGTGGGGATTATTAAACTCCATTGAACTGTTATACTCACAAGTGCTCTGCCAGGTTAAAAAAACCCACAAAACTCCTTTAGCTTGGCTCCAAACCTGAATTTTTAAAAGGGGGTAAAAAAAGAAAAAAAAAAGGGTAAAAAAGGAAAGAAACTGAACTTAAGTGAAATTAAATCGAATGAGTTTCTGAACTGCTTAAAACAGGTTTCCTCCCCCTCCCCCCACCCTTCCCCATTTAAAATATCCCCCAGGAGATCAGGTAGACTTAATAAGCAGAAAGGATGCTGAACTGATGACTGAACCACCTTGATGAAAGCAGAACTTGGTTGGGGCTGCGTTAGCCTAGGAACATGCTCTAGCTGTTTAAAAGGAGTCTTTAATCTGCTCTTGAAATGGAAAGAAAAAGAGCAGGGAAATTGCATTCATAAAAAGAAAAAATATTCATGTGGTGGAAAAAATTCTAATCACTGAATATAATTGTGAAGAAGAAAAAATCACAACATTTTAAACTGAAGATTTTATAATAAAGAATCTGTCTCTCTGCCAGGGGAAGGATCCTAACTTGGAAATCTGAGAATGTGGGGAAAGAAACAGAAAGGGGTCCAGGTGGACTGTCTGTCCTCATGTTGGGACAAACTCATGTTCAGAGGAATGTCACACCTATATACCAGTTAAGTCTCAATAAACTCCTATACCAAAAATATATGTAGGGTTTAAGTAATGGCTAGCCCTAAGTGAGTTTTCTGTTCAGGGATGAGTTTTACCCCCATTTGGGAATCTCCTTTCAGGCCTTGCCTAGACTAAGGGTGCAGACAGACATGCCAATTTTTGCCCAATCTGGCGACAGAAAGCAGTTCATAGCTGTGACCAAAGACAAGCTACAGGCACCTTCAACATGTCCGATCTCATGAAAAACTGATCCCTCATTGCGTGAAGTATCAGATAAAGACCATAGCATCCTTTGTAACTTGTGTCTGCAGAGCTCCCATACTGTTGCTGTTTTCAGAATGGGAGGAGGAAAGGGAATGGAGGGAGTTCAGTCTGGGTCTTTTCCAACCCCCCTCCCAGAGGGTGGGGCAGGTGTATTGTAGTCCCCCTGAGGTGGGGGAGCTTCAATTCACCCACCTGACCCTTCAGCACCAGCTGGGGAGCCCCAAGAATGAGCTCCCTCCACTGCCTTTCCCCCCTCCCATTCTGAAAACAGCCAGCACTGGCAGAGAGCCCTGGACATTGCTATGGGAGCCTGGCTGCAGGCTCCCAGCCCAGATTCCCCTTCCCCCCCACCACCCCTGAAAACTCCCAGAAACCCCTAGGGGCTGGGGGCAAAGGAAAGAGGAAGAGGAAGCTTGAGGTTAGAGGAAGAGAGAGCAGTATGCCAGTTTCTGGGGCTGCAGGGTTGGCACAATATCTTTCTGCCTAAATGTAGACACAGGTTCACACCATTAAAACATGGCAGCTGGGTATAGTCAATCCTTGGGGGCTTGAGTTAAGTTAAATTGATTTAAGCAAGGTTCCTAACAGACCAGTGTGAGGCATCAATTAGCATGACATGAAAAGAATGTATTTATATCAGTGAAGCTTTCTGTTTTCAGACAAGGGTTTTAAACAAATAGGGAAATGTGTAAAAAGGACAATTTCCATAAACTTTCAATGGAGCTTGATATCCTAGGCCTGTATCATTTAGTGCCAGATCCAGGAATAGATGTAAGTTCCTAAAAGTTAGTTGCTGCAGCTCCTAATTTCTAGGTGCTTGGCCCTTTGGATGGAAACCAGAACTGGGAATGAGGTGCCTATGTGCCATATGCAGTACACAGGGAGAGATAAGTACTTTAAGGGAAGACCTGGAGAACACTCTGGCAGTGCCTTGCCAATGACTTGAAGGTTAGAGTACTTTGTTAGGAAGGACATGAATGTTCAAAACTAATCTGGGTGAGACTGGGGGGAAGGGAGCTTCCCCCTTTATCAAGCACCCTGACAACTAGTCTATTCACTGAATGGTGTGAAGGCAGACCTTCTCCACTGTTATCTTTCTTTTACTTCCATCGCATACATGTGCGTAGAAATAGCCTCCCAAACTGTGTGTAAATGTCAAAGGATGTGTACACATGTACTAACTTTCTGAAAGTTAAGCTGGCTTAACTGTTTAAAGTCAACTTAGCTGTCAGAGCATATACACTTATGTAGAGCAGAGTCAACTTAAATGTAGTGCAAGATAATACACCTCCGAGGCGTATTATCTTAGTCACGTTAGTTAAGTCAACTTAGCTCACAAGATGGCTGCTACCATGTCAAGGAGCTCTGTGTGTGTATGGTCCAATGTGGCTTAATTTAAGTTAACTTTGTTAAGTCACCTTATTTTAAGTCCACTTAGTATGTGTGTACACACCCAAAAGGTGCAGTGACAGCTGTGTTTGCACCATTGAGGTCTTTGAGGGGTAAACAGAATTTAGCCCTTCATGGTTATGAAAATCACCTAGGATATGCTAGACTTTAATTTAAGTCCTATCTCTGAATGATGGGATTTTGAACCCACATCACTCAGTAATGGGCCTGTGCCATAAGGCTAGTGAAACAGTGGGTGGAAGAGTGGGTTGAATGTTTCATGTCTCCTTTTGAAGCAGAAAGATATCCAAGAGTCATTTGGAGGACATGGGAGAAGAACGACCATAACTCTGCAGCCTCATCTGGGGCAGAAGTGGTCTGGGTTGTGCTCCTGGACAATGACAAGGTAAGATACAGAAAAAGTCCCAGGGCTCCTTGCTGAGTGCCTTACTCAGTGTACTAGGCCTAAGTGATGTGCTCTTTCTCTCCCCACCATGAATCTTGAATCCTTTTCTGTATCACAGCTAAGTGGGGATTTTCAGGATCATAATTTTGGATGCAGGCAACTAAATTCTGTCTGTGTCCTACTTTAAGTTTCTAAATCCTTTTTTTTTTTCTTGGATCTGATGCTTGGCTGCTTTTGTAAACCTACCTAAGGTCTTGATATCAATTTATTACCCTTTAAAGAGAAAAAATGCAGGCTTTCTCCTAAAGAGTATTAAAAAATTCTGTAAGGACATTGCTGCTTCTGCAAAACTCTGGTGTGAACAGGCAATGGACTCTGCCATTTTGTCTGACTCATCTATTCTATTACTTCTCTGTCCCTCGCTCTGATTGCAACATATTTTGAAATATGAGTTATGAACATGGTTATGAATTCTCACGATCAAATAAGTTTCCCTCTAATGTGAGAAAATATATGTTACCGGGCTGCTCATAGAAGCCATTCTTTGGGGAAATCTGCCTAACTGAAAACTCAACTGATGTTTCTGAAGTCATTTATATTCATTTTTTCTTGCTAAAGACAAACACGAACTTCTTAGTAGATAGTTGTAAACGTCTGACCTCGGAATAGGAATGTGGAGCTGTTTTCAACGGAGAAATGGGAAGCCATATGTCTCTGATGTGCTGGAGAATTGTTGCTGCTTTAGTTTTGCATGAAACAATGTCAGTTAATTTTTATTTCATACAAACACATAATAAACCATCCTCCATACTCCAGTATCAAGCCAGTTACAAGAACACTGCTATTTTGTTTCGCTACGTTTCCCAGAAAATGTGGGTATTATTCCTCTGTTAAGGACACAGATGTAAATGAAGAGTAACTCCAGTGAAGTCAGTGGAGTGGCAGAGGGATGAAAGTGGTGCAAGACTGGAACCTCTGGCTTGCTCCTAGCAGGAGCATTAGCACACCCCGGTCAGAGTCCCTAGCCTTGAGATTGTGGCTTTATTTAAGGAAGGGGTGTCAAACATGCAGCCCACAGGCTGGATCTGGCCCAGGGAACCGTGTCATCTGGTCCTCAGGGCTGTTTTAGGGGCCAGGAATTCCAGAGTGGGGCAAGCAGTGGTCTAGAGCTGTGTTGGGGACACGATGGGGTGAGCAGTAGTTGCACTGAACCCCTGTAGCTCCCTGATGTTACTTGCTGCATCACCGCTGTTGCTCGCCCCCTTACTTGACGTTGGTCTGGATCTAGTCCACAAGGAGTTCCATGGTCTGGACCCCGGTTGGGAAGCCAAACCAATTTGATGCCCCAGATTTAAGACAATTCCAGAACTCCAGCGGTTTTGAGCAGGGTCAGGATTTCACCAGTACAGTGTAGCCTGACACAGGAAACAACCTTTCTTGTTCCAAAGAAAATGGGTAATTAATTTCACGCCCCTTAGTTAAAATCTCCTTTGAAGTTTCAAGTGGATAAAATACATTCCTCCGGTCTCAAACTATTGACTGTACTAAGTAGACTTAAATTGCCATTTTTAAATATACAATTCAATAAAAATGCAGTGCCTATTTCTGAAATTATCTTCTCATGTGAGTAGTTCAGTTGAAGTCAATGAGATTACCTATGCGCTAGCTCCGAAACCATTATTAATTGCTCTGAGTACTCGCTCACATGAGCAATCCTGTCATTTCCATTAACAGCTAGTGGGTGCTTGGCACTTACTTAGTTGACTAAATATGGATTTAGAAGCCAGATTTTTTTTTCTAGCGGCTTTGAAAATCTTGGCCAAGAGCCCAGTTTTTCCACACACCTTCACTATTGTAAACCGCTAGCAGCTAGAGCTGGTAAAACTGCTTTAATGGAAAATTTATGCTTCATTTTAACAAGTTCTTTCTGGAAAAAAATGAGTTTTCACAGAAAATATTAATTTCTAATGAAGTGTTCTGGCTTTACAATCACTAAAAAGGAAGAAATGAATTAACAAAACACATAGCCAAACCAAACCAAAGCAACCAATTCTCCCTACCCTCAAACTGATAAAAATATTCATGTTTTGTTAACACTTTCAAGATCTGGCATTGAAAAAACATGTTTTGTATTTGAAAACTATTACCAAACAATTGTTTTCTACCTGAATACAGTTTTCCCAAATTAAAAAGTACTTTGATGTTTGAGTTCAGTTTTTCAGGACATGGTAAAAAACATTTTTAAATGATCTGTGAAAAAATAAATGGTATTTGTGACCAGTTCTTCAAGCAACTCCACTGTCATTAAATGTAAAAGCAATATTAGGGTGGGATGAATCAGAGCTTCTGCTTAATTCCAGGAGTTACTTGTTAAACATTAGCAACAAAAATGCTCTTTTCTAAGTAGCAGCAAAATATGTAAGGGTGAAGAAGTTAAATGCAAATGACTCAGTGGCTCAGGGATAGAAAGTGACTCCTTTCATTTCATGACAAGGCTGGATATGCAAATGGCAAAGGGTTTCCAAGCTGGTGCTATAACTGGCCTTTACAAACATGCCTCCATGACAGTTGGTTAGTGACATCTTGATACTAACTGGTCACAGGCAAAATACTGATGAGATCCCATGTGCTGACCTGTAAGTAAAAATGCAGTAATGAGTGAATTTTCCTGGATAAGGTACTGAACACCTTTCCCCTTGAGTTTAATATAGCATTCCACTGAAGGCGCCTGATATAAGCACTCTGGCCTCAGTATCTTCATCAGATAAAGTATATATCCATCTTTTCATCTCTCTAAACTTCCCCACTTCTCCTTTTGCTGTTGTGTCCATATGAGTTATCTAGCTGTGCCTGGCAGCTCTGATGGGACCAATCTTAAATATAAAAGGCAGATGGTCAGCTGGTATGAACTCTCATAGCTCCATTGTCTGCCCCAGGTCATCAGATTATAAAACTAAGGAAGGCAATGTCTGTTTGAAGGGTCTAAGTGTAATGCTTTCAAACGGGAGTCAAGCCATGTCTCCACAGTAACCGTCCCATGCTTGGCAGTGGTGCCATCAACTGTGTCACTGCTTCATGCAGGCTCATTCCTATACTGATGTGACATGAGAGCTAGTTAGCATGATGATGAACTAGATAGCACTAACAATCAGCAGCGCTAATTGGCCCACCCTATGTGCTGTGCAGCCGTACTTCCACTTTAGGGTGTGGATGAGTGTGGTGTATTTTAAGACACCACAGCTGGGCACAATAAGGTTAGGCGTGACCTCAGTGATTTGAGCACCTAAGTTCCATGTTCAAAAAAGACTAGGCTCTTAGGAGCTTAGGTCTTGCTGAAAGTCAATGCAAGTCAGTTCCTAATTACCTGGTCATTTTGAAAAGGGTAGTCAGAGATGTTTCCTTTTGCATCTCTGAACCAATGATGGTGGATGCCAAGGAGGGTATTGAATAAGGGACAGATCACTCTAATTATCCCTGGTTCAATGTTCTCCCTCTAAAGTCACTGCTCCTACCACTATCAGAGACAGGATATTAGGCTAGATAGACCAGTGGTCTGACCTAGTCCAGCACTTCTCATGTTCTTAAGGTTTGGAATCAGAGTCCCATAGAGGTAAATCTACAAAATGAGCTGTTTGCCTAGGGACCACATTAGGACCAATTTCTAACATTTAGGCACCAATGAGATCCATAAAACTCTGGCTTCACTGCTACCTAACTCTGGTGGGCACCTAAGGTCCCTCAGTGTGTAAAGTTTTGCCATTTGGCATGACACATTGCCTCAGACCTGACTTTGCTGAGCTGCATGGAGGCCTAGTTTATGTCTAAACTCCAGCTGGGTTTCCAATGCAGGTATTCCCTCTCCTTTCCTTCCTCACCTGCAGGGACCAATCCAATAGGTGTTCTCAGACCTTGCTTAAAATAGCATAAAAGTGGTAGGATGGGGTGACAGCCCATGCCTAATATTTGTGTGGTTAGGGGAACCACTTGAGAGGAGAGAGACTTGGGTTTAAACTCCCACTCCATAGTTAGCAGAGGAGGAGGGATTTGAACCAGGGTTTCATACAGTCACCATGGTGAGTATCTTAATTGTTGGGATCCGGGTTATTGGGGAAGAAACAGAGGTGAGGAGGGCATCACCACCCTCTTTTCCTCTTCATTTTTCCCAAGGAAGAAGGACCTAATTAGGCACTGAACTCCAGGACAAAGTTCACAGCTGTAAATCCCAAGAGGAGGGAGATGTCTCCTTTTGGGACTCTATAAAATGGGTTTCTGTCTTTTTTATTAAATCAATTTGCATTCTGTGGGTAATTTGCCCTATAATCATAATCTATTTCTTCTGTTGGTCATGATCCCCATTGCCAACCATGTCTATGACTGAGGATGGGTGTAAACAGATACCCTTTTAGACTGCTTTAATGGGACTTGACACTTGTGAGCTCATTTCAGCTGCCTTCTTGCAACTGTTTCATCCTGCAGTAAGTGAAGCTAAAATGAAATGGTTAACCCCTGAATGAAACAGGTGGTAAATTACTGCAGTTTAACTTCCATCAGCTCTGGGAAAGAACAGACAGACAAATCAGTTTCCAGGAATTCAGCTGAACCATGGAAAAAGTACCTTTGTGCCCTTTTAAAAGGGTATAATTATTTTGTCTGTTCATGTCCATTAACAAATGACACACGTTGGTTTGGAACCTGGAAAGGTTGAAAACATTTCCTGGCCGTCCAAATAATGCATCAGCTGACCTAGATGAAAGTATTTTGATTGGGATACATTATATCAATGAGCCTGGGTCATTTGAACCTCAGGTTACAGCTGTGCCTATGGTATCTTCAGCTTCCAGCCTTTCATTCCCAAATACTTCAGCAGTAACATTAAAGCAGTATGGAGGGAATGACACAATGGCTGGCTGGATGCAAAGATTGACAGTCTTAATAAAAGCCTTTTCCTTGGGGAGAAGCATGATAAGATTTGTGGGCCACCTTGCACACCTCTACAGATGAGTAAGCGAGTGCTTGTGCATTGCATGGTCAGCCTTTGCATGGAATGGACAGCAGGTGCAACTCCCCTTCTCAGGAAGGAGGATAGGGGCAGGCTGGAGCTCAGCACCGTCTCACCAATGTTCAGGCCAGCACAGCTGAGATAATGCAGCAGTGCTGGTAGATATAGGGCTCAGGTAGCTTACTTTTTCCATGGAACAAGAAGTGATAAGGATGGTGTAGGGGTTGAATTATGACTCTCTACCCATATCTTCTTGATAAGCTAACTGTGCTCAGCAGTGGCACCCTCAAATGTACTCTTCTTCTCTAGCTGGAAGCCTCTTAAATTGGAAGCAGTGTAGTTACAGTGTGGTTATGGTGCTTCAGGTGGGCTCTGCTGAGAATGAATGCCAATTAGCCTATCCTAAGCTAATCAGCATGCCTGAAGTGCAAGATACAGCCATGCTGTTTCTGCTTCAGGAGGCAGCCCATATGCTGCTGGGGTTGGTAAATTTACTGTGAAGATATGACCTCTGCTTTGCTTCTCAGGCATAGCAGCTACCCTTGGGACCTTCTCACCACAGAGAGATGACTGCTTAGCTGTGAATATCTCTAGCTGTGGGGATTTCACAGGCTCTCCTGTCTTCCTAGTTTGATTGCCTGAGCTCTGTTTAGAGTTACAACATTTCTTCTAGTATTTAACCTAAAATTTCCCTGCTGTGGCTCCAGCCCATTAGCACTTATTCTAGCATCAGTGACTAATGAGGATAATTCTTACCAGCCTGCCCCATAACAGCCTCTGCTCTCAATGCAGACAGCTCTCATGCCTCTGTGCAGTCATCTTTCCTGCAGACTGAGCCTGCTTGTCACAGGCCTGACGTTGCAAGCCTTTTATCATTTTTGTTGGTCCCTTACCAATTTGTGCTGCTCCCGTGTTCGTATTATGCATCAAACTACTCTAACTTATGGAGTGCAGGAGACAGCTAACTTGGCCTTTAGCCATTTTATCTTGGGATTTGAGCTACTTTCCTTGAAAGGAGTTTTGCTGGATCAGGAACCAGATTGGGAGACTGCTACAGAACCACTGAATCCTAGAGATGTAGGGCTGGATGGGACCTTCAGAGGTCATCTAGTCCGGGCAATGTCAACCGGGGGTAAGCATATCCCTGGGGGTACTTGGGAAGGTCCTAGAGGGTACACATGGGCTGGTGGGGATGGAAGCCCTGTGTTGCCACCTCCTAGGAGCAGAGCCAGGGCGGGGGGTGAGGGCAGAGGCACCCCTCTGTGGGCTGCACAGGTGGTGCCCGGCCAGCCAGACTCAGGGGGGTGGGAGCTCACATGCAGTGAAGGCTGCTGCCACCCACCACCCCATGCTGTCACCGCTCCACGAGTGGCCACATGCCCTACCCCATTCCTTCACCCTGCACCCCTACCCTGCTCTGCATCTGGCTACCAGGGGTACACTTATTAAAAAAGGTTGAAAACCCCATATCTAGTCCAATGCTGTGCCTGAGGCAGGAATATCCCCCATGCAAACCATTCTCTACAAATCCATAATTTAAACTCTTTGTAAAACTTCCATCAACTCTGACAAAACACAAGATATAATCCCTAACCTTCCACACGTAAAGCAAGGGTATGGTGGCAGAAATGTTTGGGCTGCAGGAATCAGTGTTGATCATCAAGACTCTAAGTCATTCAATGTGCAAGGCAAATGTAAGGAAAGGGGGCCCTTGCATCAGGTTCAAAGTAGGCTCCATCAGAGCTGTGTTGCTTCCCCAACAGTCCCTAGAATAGGAGATAGAACTGAGGGTAGCTGAGGTGGCCCTACGCTCTGGTATAGCTGCAAACATCCTATATGGGGCCCTTAGGGACAAATCTGGATGAGAGGAGGAAGGCAGGTTGGTCAGCTGATCCTCCCTGATGTTGGTGATTTTTAAGCTGTGCTGTCCCAGTGGTTGGTACATCTCCTGAGCAGTCCTGACCAGGATGAAGGATTCACTGGAGTGACTGATCCTCATGAGCCTGCTCCTGGTCTGTCCATAGTCCTTCCACACCCTGTCATCACTGTTGTTGGACCGCTCTGAGCCCACCTGAATCCCAGAAATGGGGATCAGTGGAGTCCTCACTGGTGAGGATCCTTGAGCTCCTCATAGTAGGAGCATACCACATACTGGACAACTGAAAGCCCTCTTGTATTGCTCCGTCAGACACCTCACCATGGTATAAAACTGATCCCATTCTTGGTTGTTCCCATAAGCTGCTATCTTTTCAGTGATCCATTAATAAGTGATGACCAGGAACCACTGGTTGTTCTCATCCAAGCTAGAGAGTAGGTTTGGGACCTCTGTTTTTCTCCAGCTAGTGGCTTATTTAGCAGGACCAGACATTTTGTGGTGGTGCCAGGTATGCATTTCATAAGGATGTCCTCAAGGGTGTTTGTGGCACTCTTTAGAAGCCATGCTTCCCAGGTACAAAACGCGGGCAGTAGCAAATACTACCTCTGCACATATCCTGGGCTGCTCTAGCTTGCAATGAGGGTAATACAGGACATCCTTTAAAAGAGTGGATGTGCAAACCACTCTGGTTTCAGAACTTGCATCAGTCCAGTAATGGGTCTGGTTTTGCTCTTTTCTGCATCAAATATGGAACTCAGTTCTTCAGAAGAGATTAGGGGACTGCTAAAAATACTGTATGACATGAATTAAAGTGTGTGCCCTGTCCACTGTGGTTCTTAAAGATGTCATTGCATTTTCTAGGCATGAAACCCACTGTCCTGGCTCTCTTCCAAGGCAGATGATTGCATTATTTGTTACTACTTGTAGTTGTAGTGATATATTGCATTTTTCTTTAATCCCCCTAGTACAGTGTTGTGTGCAATGCTGCTGTGTATCCTTGAACAGATGCTGATTTCCCATGGGGGGCTAATTGATCTCAACATTTTATCTGTCTCACAAGACAATGTGAGCCTTGAGGAGTCATGAGACCCTTGGATGAAGGGCTTCTAAAAGGGCAAATTATCAACACTGCAGAGTTTACTAGGAGTGCATGTGTAATCCACACTCTGAGTGGGTCTCTGCTTCTACTTGCAGGGTTTTTGGTTGTAGCCGTGTTGAAGAAGGGTGCTTGTTCCTGAAAGCTCGCAAAGAACTTTTTTCCAACCACTCAGTTGTTCTAATAAATGATATCTCATCTGCCCAAAGAACCTTGTCTGCCTCTACCTAGCACTTAAGCCACATAAAGAAGATAAGTCCACTGCAACTTCTAGGAAGTGGGATTCCTCCTAGAGCTCAAGCAGTCAAGAACTAGGCTGAGCTTTTTTCTCAGAAGCTCCTTGGTTTACTTCTCACTTTTGGCTAAGCGAAGTCATTTCTATACCCTGAGAGCCCTGGATGTTACAAAACCTGATCCATGCAGGACTGAAGCCCATCCTCAAAGCTATTTTACAGTAATTAATCTGGGGCAGCACTGCCCTGGAGGGCCTGTTGCACTTTTCTGAAGGTAAATCACTCAGTGCAGACCCTCAGCTGAGAGCTCTTCTATCAGGGCACTCTGGGCCTCAGTTCCCTGCCAAATGTAGTTGTAGTAGAGTGGCTACACTGAGTAGCCAGTGTTCGTGTTGCTGCTTTCAGCATGGAAAATAGTCAGATTTTAGGAAGCTGAAACTGCGCAAAGTGCTTCCTGCCTGGAGTATAAGTGAAGTTTTGAAGTCACCAGCCACAGTGGAGAAATAGCCTCTGTACCCTCTTCCAGTTATAAATCCATGTTTTCTGGTATGTTGACCTTGGCTGGCCAGAGGCTGTGCCTGGAGTCCTAGCCCAACATGGAGACCATGAGGTCATACAAGAACTATGAGATAGAATCAAACCTTACAGTAACTGAGAACTGCTGCAGCCTAGGAAAAGGAGAAAGGCTTCTCAAACCTATGACCTGCCCCTAGGGAAGGTAGTAAGTTGACACTGCAAGGGTCTGAGCTACACCTTGGCAAGCAAAGAGGAATGTGTTGCTCCTAGACTTAAGTGGTCCCATTTAGTTGCAGGTGCTTTGAGGCTACAAGTCCCCCTAGCAGAAGCTTGTGGAAGGACAACAGGCATGCAGTTCCCACTTACTGGACTCTGGCTGGGGAAATGGCAGATAGTGGATGCTTTTTACTTTTGGATAGCCTCTGTTGGCCTGGCTCCTATGGAAAGGGGAGACAGTCAAAACCATTACAGTGGATTCAGCTGCACTGTGGTCAACTTCTCAGTCCCTTTTTAAAACAATATTATTCTAGCTTCTAAGCTAGGGCTTATCTCCCTTACCAGCATCCCTGGCAGAGGTATGAGATAAATACAGCCTTTCTCCTTCACCTGCAGTGAATAGTATGTAGTGGTATCTGTTGCTGAAGGAGGGTGTAATGAGCACGCTCACCAGAAGGGTGGAAATAGAGGGGCAAACTTATTTAGCATCTGATTGTGCCAATACATTACAGAGGAAGGTAACGTTGTAAACTGGGCTTTCCCACAGTACATACTATGGGACACATCTTCACGTGTAGTGAATCAACAAGAGTCTATTGACTTCAGTGGAGCTATACCTTTTTACATCATCTGGGGATCTCACCCATTGACTTTAATAGAATTATGGCCTAGTTACACCAGATGAGATCCAGGCCATTGACTTCAATTTAGCCGTGCTCCATTTATAGCAGCTCAGGATCTTGCCCTTTTATTTCAATGGTGCTATGGTCCATTTCCACCAGCTGCGGAGCTGGGCCATTGACCTCAATGGCACTGTGACGATTAGCAGCAGCTGGGGACCTGTCCCTGTGTTTCCGCCCATCAGTAAGAACTGCAAATGGGTTTTAGGTTTTTGGTTTTAAGCTTCACAAGCAGTTTTATGCAATGATTGATGCAATAAATGTGTTGGAGGAAATATCAGTTGCAACCTGTTGCAGTGCTTTATGGGCTGCTCTAAGAGAATGAAAAACTGTTTGCTGCATATTATTAAATTATGAAAAATGCCAGGCTGCAGAATCTAAACCTGCTCGCACATAAACCACGCAATGAAGGTGTTTCTAGTGGGAACTTAACTAAGCATGGGAACTGCCATGAATAGCTGCAGTAGTTATAATCCCAAGTACTCTCCCTTATACTTCTCCTGGGCAGAGGTGAAGAACCAGTTGTGCCAGCTATGCCGTCCCCACCTGTAGCACCTTCCACTTCAGGGTGGAAGCCAAGTGCTTGCTGGGATATCTCTGCAGCTCCATGCCTCTAAATGTTTTGGTAGCATATGCATGAATTAGGGCAATCCTCAGGCTTTCCTACCCTGGTCTGCATGCTGAAGCAGGCCCCAGCAGTTTATCAACAGGGGCTGTTCTCATTACACTGCCTGACCTGGCTGAGTTAACTTTACCCTTATGCTTTTGGGGTATGACCCAGGAAATGGGACTAGGAGAGCTTCTTATCTTCCCAGCTCTGTCACTCTCTCCTGTGTGACTCGTATAAAGTACCCAAACCACCACTTTCAAAGCAGGCATGTAACTGGTGACAACTGGTCTGAAACCCAGAGAGACAGAGACAGAAAATGTGTCTTCCAGGGAGGGCTGCACATCTGCAGCTCCCTTTGGGAGACAAGGAAATGAGGTGTTTGGAAGAGATGAAATTTTACAGTAGTGCCTTCCCCTGTGCTTCACCAGAGGCAAAACCACATTTCACCCAGTTATGGTATTTTGCTCATTTGCTGATGTGAATCCTGTTGTACAGAGACAGAGAGCTGCTTAAGTGGAGACAGGGAAGTTACTGCACGCGTTATCAGACTGACATGCTCAGGACAGGCCATGGCTTCTGAAGCTCTATCCTACTGCACATCCTGGCTCTGCAGTTTGCTGGCACTGATGCCCATTTGTTAGGGTGGCATTGTGTCCCACTTCTGTGGCTTTAGTGCCAACTCTGATGAAGCATAGGTGCTAACCTAAGAAGATTTTGATAGAGTAGAGAGGAAAGCAAGAAATTGGGTTTTATGATCAGAGCGTACCTTCAGTGCCAGGTGACACACTTGCTGAACATCATTGCAAGAGGAGATATTTTTTGGCATCTTAAAGTAAAATGCAGACCATCTTAATCAAGCAAAAACACCTTACTCCTTTATCTTAATAGTCAGCTGGATACTCTGAGTTGGATGCCACTAATAAGCATTGCTTCATTTCAGCTCGACGTTCCCTCTAGCACTGAATCATTTAAATGTTAAATTCTCTGGGGTTTTGCCTCACCCAGAAGTTTGGGTTTTACTTCTGTGCAGTATTCCCAAACTTCTGTTCCCACCAAGCAGCTGGACTCCCAGGACACAGGGCTGTTTTACACCAGAAGGTGAAATTCACTTGAGCACACAGCACCACTGGGAGAGTTTAAGTGAGAACTAATGGATGTATTGTGTTGCTTTTGTTCTGGTCACCTGTAGAGGAAGGAATTTCACATCCTACACACTAATATAAGCCACTGTGCATAAGAAGACAGTATTCTGCTCCTGGTGCTCTATGATGGGGTGTCAGAGGAACAGTTTTCCAACCTGTATCCTGCTACAGGGAAGGAGTGAATTGTGATGCTACCATTCCGATTTTGCAGCATTTTATCTGGTGTAATTGAGTGTGTAAGAAAGATGCAGAGTAATGGAGAATCAGATCCTAAGGCTCACTAGTGTGACAGTTGCTGCTCTGTGGACCAACTAGTAGCACACAGAGAACCCCAAGTGGTCCACAGACTACTTCAGGAGAACTGCTGCTAAATCGGTAATGCTAGGGAAAGTGGCATAGAGCCAAGGAGGCAGAGACAGAGATTTATTGCTGCCATAACAACTTCACAAAGTTAGCAGAGACTCAGAGTGCAGTAATGGGATTGTCTGTGTAACCCTTCAGTCCTCTTGAGGGCATAGCTATAGTCTTATACATCTCCTGTTCAGCTAGTTAGTATCTGATGTACAATGCCTTGTGCTGGGTATATCTGTCAGTCTAGGAAGGAAGTCTTTTGGGCCATAGTTCTAATTCTCTTCTAATTCCTAAATCCTGTATAATGTAATTTAGAGCCACAAGAATGGCGCATAAGAGCCAATAAATGAATTATATTAGCTGTACAGACACCCCACTCTGGCAGAGGAAATCAGAGCACAATGACTACAGCAGCTGAGCCACATCAGAAGAATGGAAATGATCCAGACACCAGAAAAAGTGGACAACCAAGATGAAGATGACTAGAGGAGATGATGTGTCAGACCTACAGAAATTAAATGTGGGTGACTGAAGGACAAAGGCACACAGCAAATGGGAATGGATTAAGATAGTGGAGGCAGCCAAGGACTTCTAGAGCCCATAGTGTGACATCATCATCATCATTGTGTTGTTGTTGTTGTTATTAATAATAATAATAATTTGTGGTTTGGTGTAGGAGAGCAAAAACCATACTAAAGCTAGATTTTACTTTGTTGGCATTGGACTCACGAAGGAACCTCTCCTGTCACCTACGTGGGAGCAGATTCTGACCCACAACTTTCAATTATACTAATTTAACACTTCCAAGTGAGATGGTCTTGTTAGGGTGCTAGCCTGGGACTTAGCTGGCCCATATTCAAGTCTCTGCTTTGTTACCAACTTCTTGTGTGACCTTGGGCAAGTTACTTCATTTCTTTGTGGTGTTGGTCCTTCCCTCCTTTAAACTAGGGATATTAGCCCCTACTGTGCATAGAAATGATGAGGAAGATACATTACAGGCTATGAGCTGCTTAGTCACGGTGGTAATGTGGGTCTAATGGGAACCTAAGGCTGATAGATATGGGATATAGTGGATGAAGAGATCTTAGGTAGGTACCTACTAACAATACTTCATGGATTGTATACACATGGGGCGGTGACCATCTTTTTTGTTCTCTGTTCATAATTGTTTTGTGTGGTTTGATTTCCTTGAGAACCCCTCCCTCCTCACAGTTTTTTCAGATCAACTTGAAATATTTTTTTTCCATTTTTAACTCAGCTAGGAAGCCAAAAATCAATTATTCACAGACCTCTAATGCTAATACCTCTGGAATGCAGCAGCTATTTTCACTTACCTTGCTGCTTAATACCATAACATGGCTAAGCTCATATTAGAAAATTAGACAGGCAGACAGGTGTTAAATGCAGCTTTAATGTATACTCTTAAATGATGGCCCTCCTCCCCCACCTCATCTGCTTTGGTGGAGCAGTGAAGAAGAAAAGCTGCTGCATTTTTCATGATAAATATTTATATAGCTTGGCTTATTTACATGGCGCTCAGCTGAATATAGGCAGGACACATTCTCTGCATCTTGGTTGCTGCATAGAGAAGCTGTTCAGTGTGGGGAGTGAATTGGCTATGCTGGCTCCCTGGAAGGTGGTAAGGAGAAGTACCACCACCATTCCCAAGGTGAAGAAGGTGGTGTGTTTTGAGAAGTGATACCTTCCCCTGTAGGTGATACCATGCTCATATTTAAGGCTTTTAATAATCAAACACCACCCACTATAGGAGGGTTACAGTGCATTATTTTCATAAATCAAGATATGAGCTGATCAAAGATAGACCACATTTTGGTCCAAGGTCATAACATGAGGATCATTTGTGAAAGGATACCATAGGTATACTATATATATATCCCAGGCCCAATTCATTGTCCTGAAGGCCCTTTTGGCACCAGTCCCATTGGTAAAATGGCAATAGAGTCATCGTCCTTCTCTGGTGAATACACGAGATACAACTCTTTGCCACATGTGGAGTAAGCTGTACCAGCTCTGAACTTCCTTCACAGAGGAAGGAATCAGACCTGTACTTGGGTGACTATAAACCAATGGGAATAAGGGCCCAACCTGTGCTAAGGACCAAACCACTGGTAACAGAATAAGAATAAGGCTTACGGCACTGGAATAAGACACTGCAATAAGAACCAGACTTGAGCCAGGAACCAAACCAGCTACATCACAATCTCTCAATAGGAAGGTTTTATCTAACTCCCCATTGTCCATGTGATGGCAGAGGTCTGAATCTGCCTCTTCATTGGCTCAACTTCTATGACTCTTTTTCCAACAGCAGCCAGGAACTTGAACTTTATACTATATGATCTCTGCCAATATGCATGGAGCTGGCACTTATTGATTTCCTAAAGCCAGATGGGGCAGTTACTGTAGACATCAACATAAAGGTTAATGCTTTAGGATCACTTATTCCTAGTGCTTTGCCCAATGTCCCAAACCAGCTGCCAGAATTCAAGATGGCTGCCAAACAGATCAGTAGTTCTGAATATCACGGTGTAATTGCGAATGAATTTGGCAGCCAACTTCAAATGGGAGAGCTCATTCCTGCTACAATCAAGTGACTTCAGGAATTTGGCTGATGCTCCTGCTGAGAAGAAAAAATAAATCCAGTATGACTGGTAAAGAAATACAAGTAACTTCATCAAATACATTTTGATAATTGTAATAATGCTAATAATCTTAACACTCTTTGAAGTCTTATATAATTTATTAAATAGAGAATGATAAACTACCTACAGCATATTTAAACCAATCTATTCAGTTCTGGAACGGAGATGTAATTCACTACATGGTGCTACAGTTTTCTTTAAAGATGGTATAGAAAGGATTTCCTTCTAGAGCATAAATAACCATTTTATATAGAGCTTTTTATTCAGAATTGTTGGAGCCTCTTTGCAAGAGGGAACCGTGTCACTAGCCCTGCAGCGAGAGAGAGAGTGTGACAGGTTGTAATCTAGCCCTGCAGGGGTTATCTGATCTTTATTATTGTCTCCCTAGCATTGCTTTCTAATTCTCCCTAGTAGGTATAGCAGACCAGGACTCTGATCACTCTACAATCTCCTATTTTTGCAGAGGGGGAAAAGGGTCTCCAATAGTGACTCACCTAAGGTTACACAAGAGGTCAGTAGAAGAGCTGAACAGAGAAGTCAGGCCATTTTCTTCCTAACTGCAGGTGCTGTCATCCCCTGAAGTGAATGAGAATCCCTTGCACTGAGCCCCTGATTCAGCAAAGCATTTTGATACATGCCTATCAAAATGCTGGAGGCTAAATCTGTCTCTGTAAAGCAAAAAAATGTAGGCTGTTCTTAGGGCCCCATTGACAGCATGGAGTCAAGTTGGGAGAAAGGAAGCGTTATTATTCTACGTTACAGGGGTAGAAAGGAGACATAAAATGATGAATGGAGTTTTTCCCCTAAAGAACACAGCTCTTGTGTAGCCAACTAAAATCAAATGGTGAGATTTCCAGAGCCATTGATCAATGGAAAAGCAGATGTTTTCATTTGAGGCCTGGTCCAGCTCTCACTGAAGTCAGTGGAGAGATTCCCCATCTGTTTCACTAAATCTTAGGCCAGACCACTGGTAGATAGGGACAGTTAAAGGAACCTGAGGGAGTTAGGTGCCCAACACTTATTACATTCAGTGGGATTTGGGTGCCTACAAAGTAGCTTTTAAAAGGCACATTTGGGAGTTAGGTGTCCAGGAACCATTTTCAGCATGAGCTGGATATGTAATTGGACTTGCATTCCCCCATGAGAGTCCTCAGAGTCATTCATTGCAACCTGAATGCTCCTCTTGGGACAGGTTGAAAGTTTTCTATCAAAATTCTTCTTTGGTGAAAAAAGACGGCATTGGGAAAACAAAACATTTCATGGGAACTTGTCAAATTTTGATGAAATTTCATTTTTGGAATAAAAGAATTGAGGCAAAACAAACTAAAATGTTTTACCTTGACCTTTGTGGAACAGATGCTTTGATTTTTCTTTTTGAAGAAACTTTGTTGTTCAGAAACTTATTTTGTA
Organism: Alligator mississippiensis; assembly: GCF_030867095.1. Classification (NCBI taxonomy): domain Eukaryota; kingdom Metazoa; phylum Chordata; order Crocodylia; family Alligatoridae; genus Alligator; species Alligator mississippiensis. The sequence goes on from NC_081829.1 coordinate 11,584,755, forward strand.
TCACATTTTATTGTAGACTAAACTGGAACAGGTCACAGTCAGAAAGAAATGTTTCAATGTTATCAAAACAGAACTTTTCCTTTGACTCAGAATGATTATTTTTTTTAAATTACATTCGCAGAAATGTTTTTAAATGGCTGGTTTTGTTCCAACTTAGAATGGAAATAAATTTCAAAATTGCATAAGTTCCCAGGGAATTCAAATTCTGTTTCCAGCACAGCTGAGTTTTCTTTAAAGTGTTTGAAACAGTGCTGGTGGTAACAGAAATGAGATGAAGATAACATGAGGGGCAAGCGAGGAGGGTGACATTCGTGCCCCAGTCTTACAAGCCCTACCAGTTTTGCTATTCTAGCCTGCTCCCAACTTCCCATCTCTGTGTGAAACTCAACTTTTTGGTCTCTCTGAAGGTAAATCCAGTGTCTCAAAGGAACTGAAGAGTTTCAGAAGGAGGAAGTTACACTGACCTCCACCTTTCTGCCTCTGGTCTGAGTCTCATGCTGAACTCAGGTTTTGTAAGAGAGAAGATCTTACAGTCTACCTCCAGCCCAGAGGATTAAGTGGGAGTCAGAGATGAGGTGCATTAGCTTTTAGGGTTTGCTGCGAAGTGCAGTGAATTGCTGCCCACCGACAATAACAGCAACAATCGCACTTTTAGGCACAGCTCATTGGAGTCTGAACTCCATTAGAAAGAAGAGCCCCAGTGAAATTCAGTCGATAGCTTATTTTAACATATATATATATTTTAAATCATTTTAGTAAACAAAAGTTGAGAAAGAAAAGTTGATCTGAAATTTTAAACTGTTTTTTCTTTTATTCTCACATTTAACGTGGCTTAAAGCACTCAGGAGTTTCTGAGGAAGAAAAATAAGAAACCGTTTCTTTTCCAGCCATGTCATTGGCATCAAAAAGGTCACATGTGATAACTGACATTAAGAAATACAATAGTGTCATCACAACTTGGCCTTCTCAAAAGGGTACTTCAAGGATGTCATTTTTTTTAGTTTCTATGTATGGCTAGAGGTATTTTTGTTTTGTTTTGTTTTGCTTTTTTATTCTTCTTTTATGGTTTTTTTTTCCTGGTTAGTTAAGTAACTCCTTCTGTGCTGAAGAGTGCAGGCTATATTTCCAGACTGCTCTGTACCCAGAATTTGAGACCAGCTTTTCAAAACCACCCAAATACCCAGTATTGTAAACTGCGGATGATGTGGAGGTAGTTGAGTTTAACATATAGAATTCCTCTCCTCCAGTATTCAGGGAGGACAAGGATATGTTGAAGAAGGAACTGACTTAAGCAACAGACTTCTGAGTTAAGAGCTGATTTTCCAATGGTTTCAAGTGCAGCAATACAAAGGGTACTGAGCGCTGGAAAATACATCTTACATGACTGGACCAAATGCAGTTTGGGACTCTGTGGCAGAGGCAATAACTGAGCGTTGATCTTTTGTGGCACAGTCCATTGTCCTTCCTCTTTAATTTAAAATCATTGATGTTCATTGCTTTGTTTCTTCCATCTCACTTGCATACAGACAACACAGAAGCACAGATGACAACCCAGCGACTTCAGAAATGAGTTTCATAAATGGATTTTGTATTAAATCATTTTTGTCAGGTCGTTTTCTCCATCACGCAATAAAAATAAAACAAAACGCACAAAATGCCCCATCAAAATTTGATACAGAAGAAACACAAATGGTACGTTGAGAAAATGCAACTATGTTCTTTCTATTGCCATTTGTCTTCTTGAGTGAAGAGAGACCTGATAGCTCATGAGAGATGCTGCCAATTGATCCTGATTCTGCCTGCCGGCTAGCGTAGTACATCACTCGTGACACATCAAAGGCCAGATTCTCAGCCGTTGCAAATCGATGTAGCTCCTTCAAGCTCAATGGAGTTCTCAGAAGCTGAGGATTCGGACCATGGGCTCTCATCTCTTTTTGAAGATACATCTCATAAAAATCCTATATATGATGGACCATCTTTCTTTAAAACTATAATTATACTGAATACTAACTTATTTTTGAGGGCAACAAAAGTATCATAGTCTCTCTGTGCTAGAAAGTTAACAAGAAAGTATGTGGCTTGAAACAGATTTCCCAGCCTAAATAGGATTTTGATCCCAGAGGCATTATTTTGCACAGCTATCCCAGTAACTTTTTATTTAAAAAAAATTGCACCTTTCCTTCTGTTATTAGTAGTTTGGTAAGCCTCACCTAGAGATTTTTCCCAGATGGGAGCCGGGAGCTGGGACAACTGCCTTGTTCTTTGTCTTGGTGAGATTCTGTTCTGGGAAAAGAACAAAGGAAAGATCAGACTAAAGGTCTTTGTTTTGTCCACAAGTTAGTTACAGGAGCCCAAACTTCCCAAATGCTGTCCTGAAAATGTACCTCAAATGTTCCCCAGGTGGAATAAAAAAGTAATTTAGTCTCCATGGCCTATTCTGACTTCAGCCTCTCGAGATGAAGATGTTGCCAATTAACAAAAGGATAGTGGTATTAATGGGATGGCAACACTTTTCTACTAGAAATGTTTGACAGAAGCCAGTGATGCATTCCCTATTGGTCATCAGGCAGCTTTTACGGAGAGACAAATTCTGGTTACTGCTGACCAGAGCTGGCATTGAATAAATGATCTCCAAGTAAAAATTTCCATGGTTCCTTATCATGGCTTTATGGCTGTTGTGAAGATACTTCTAGATCTATTTCTAGATTTTAGCCTCTACTCCTCCAAAAATCCCTGCCCACGCATATGCATCAAAGGTCTGGGTGGGCCTCACACATACACCATGATTAGGAGGATTGACAGTTGCTACCATTTCTAGATTGTATTCAAGATCTATTTCTAGATTTCCTAGGCAGAACACCACCATCCTCTTACTTTAGGTAGGAATGGTACTTTCACTGTATGAGGAGTTGCACATAGAAATTTGGTAGCTAGGATAACTATACCACAGTCCCTGAAGCCAAGTGCTGTAGGTCTCACATCCATTAGCATTACATGGATCTCTAAGGCTTCATGCCTTTACTCAGCAATGGGATGAAGTTTTCCTTCTGTAGTGCACCAAACTTTTCTCAGCTTCAGGTTGGCTCTTAGGATGCCTCTGGCTTTAGCTAGATTTACCATACATTTCTTTTCTGACTCTCCTTTTCAGAGTTAGTACCTTCTCTCCCTCTAGCCATGGCAGGTCAGCCTGCAAGAGCATAAGGTCCGTAGCAATAGCAATCTCCAGTCACATGAAGCTCTTTCACAAAGTTGGCTAGCTGTATGCAATTAAAAACAGGTGGAATTAAAGAGGTCCTGGGCACCCATATTTATGCCTGCAGAATTTCAAGAGGAGAACTTTTGGAGGCGTCTGTGAGCTACAGACATTACCTGTGTATATTGTGTCCAGCCTTTTTCTCCCCCAACGATTGCCAAATGGACCCTGTAAGTAAAAGCTGTTTTCTTTATATATGGTTTTCAGGAATTTAATGGACAGATGGAGGCAGGACAATAATGTCAGCTTTTACTACTGGACAATGAAATATGTTTCTCTTGAGCATTATCACAGCATGAAGGTTAGAAGAAGAAAGGATATAAACTTACAACTTCCATATGCTTCATTGCAGTGACCAGCTGTATTGATGGCAGGAAGTCACCAAGGTCTCTGTTTCTGAGTTGTTGTGACAGAATCGTAGGCCACCCTCATTGTTTTTTCCAGACGTAATTTTGAAAGCTATTCCTGGAACACAAATGTGAGATAACGAACTGAAGAGAGGGATTGTTTGGGTTTGTTAGGATTATGGACACTACTTGTGGAATCAACTGTGGACCAAATTGTAAAGCTCTTAGACTCATGGGCAAATGCTCATAAGTAATCCGATGGGTACCTATGAGTAGCTACCTCCAAGGCTGGGGAAACCGCTCACAATCTGGCCCTATAGACTTTAGGAACAGAGTCCAAGAACTAGATAATAACTGTGGCTTTATTCTGCAACTTCCCACCTTTTGAAATCTTGTTCATTATTGTTCACTTTGGGGTACTTTCTATCAGGGTGGATGCAAGGTGGGGTGTGGTGGTGTGGATACTCCCCTCTTCCATCTCTATCCACAGCTGACCCAGGTGCAGGGGGATCCCAAGGGCTGGTCACTCCTGTCCCACTCCAGCCATTGGCTACGACTGTGCAGGGAGCCAGGCTCATCTGGGAAGAACAGAAGCAGTACTCGGGTTCCTCCTTCCAGCTCCTGCTTCCAGCCAGTGGGGCATACCTGGGAGGGCAGGGGGTGGGCACAGAGCAGGCACTGGAAGAAGAAGCTTGTGCACCACCTCTGTCCCTAGCCAAGCCCAGCTTGTGGTGCAACTGCTCCCCACGGGCTGCAGCTGCAGCAGGGCAGGAGCAGCTCTAGGTCCCCCTGCTGCCAGGTCAGCTGGGGACAGTGGCAGTGGTGTTGGCAGGGGGAAAGTCCTCCCCTTTGTGCTCCTGATCCCAGACTGGCTCCCCACTGTTTCCCACTGACCTGGGGGCTCAAGTCACACCTCATCCCCATTCCCTCATGGTCTGAGAAGTGGTCTGCCTCATTCCTTTAGTAAATCCTGGATCTGCCCATGCTCTCTACTTTTATACTGGTGTAAATCTAGAGTAATACTCCTGAAATGAGTGGAGTTACTCTGAACTGACAGTGATTATTGAGAACAACGTTTAGTCCCGCTGTCTTTTCTGTTCCTGTTGTTACTATAGGGACAGTTATCCTGTCCCCAGTTTTAGTGCAAAATCTTCTGTGATATTAGATTTTTATTTGAGCTTGCATCCAAAATGTTACTGTGCATTTCTGCTCAAGGTCCTGGCTCTGAATAGAATTGCCTGCTGCTCTAAATTCACAAGAGGAATATCAGTTCAGAATTACAGATGTATAGATAGACTGTGAAAGAAGGAGGTGGGGGAAAGAAAGGTGGTTTCCTAACAACTATAAATGGTAAATTTGAAGGGTTGAAAAACAGACTGAAGTAAAACATCGAACATTTTCATGGGAAGTTAATTAGGAAAAAACATGTCACCAGCTGGTGTTGTAAATTGTACTCTGCAATAAAAAGGTTCGGAAAGGAAGTAGACTAATGTAACCTGTGATTCTACATCCTGGTTAGAGGTTACATCGTGCCCATGTATGTAATTCAAGGCACTTCATAGGTATTAGCAAATGTAATCTCCTAGTTGACTTTTGGGGTTGAAATACAGTATTTTCTTACATATACCCAGCACCTTTCCCCCCAAACCCAGATGGTAGAAAGTGAGGTGCACATTATATGTGAGAAAAATGGATCCCTGGCTGGATGACAAGACCCTGTGTGGGGTTGGTCCACGGCATGATCCAGCCTGCGGCCTGGACCCAGTGTGTGATATCAGACCTGGCACATGGCTCTGGGGCCAGTATGCAGAGTTGGCTTCAGAGTCTGCACTTGGGGTCAGATCTAGCACATGGATCCAGAGACAACATCCAGGATTGGACCTGAACCAGCATGCAGGCGTTAGACCTAGTACATGGCTCTGGAGCCAGTCCACCAAGTAGCAACCAGCACATGACCAGTGCATAGCTTGGACCCAGCAAGAGGTCCCTAATTTGGCATACCACATCCAGCATGTAGCCCTTGACCTGGCATGTGGACCCAGACTTGGTGTGTCAGAGCAGGTGCATGAGGTCAGACTGGTACATGGCCCCAAATGCATCACATTGGGTTGGTCTGAGGGCCCCCATCCTTGTAGCAAGCTTAGGAGCAGGCTTAGCTCCCTCGCTGCATCTACTCAGTGGCTGCGTCTACACAAGTGGCGGACTGTACAGTTGTTACCACGCAGTCATTTAGTACTTTCATAAGCAAGTACTAAATGACTGTGCCATAACCAGCATTACCGTGCAGAAGCATCCCCACATGTATTTTTTTCAGACTCTACTGCACAGTAGCAATGAGCTACTGCACTGTAGTGTCTCGAGTAGATGTTACCAGGAAGCAGGAAACAAGGTACATACTACTGGTATATGTGGGGGAGTGTTGTGTGCAAAAAGAAATACGGTAAGTATTTCCATTTTACAGATGAAGAAATTAAGGTGCAGAGAGGTGAAAAGGCAATACCTAAGGTCACTCAAAAAAGCTTATGATAGATTCAGGAACAGATCCCATGACTCCTACAGTAAACAGAAAAACAAACTCAATTTCAGGTTCTGAAGTCCTGTAAATGTCTTTGTGCATGAATAACTTAGGGCAGGGGGTCTCAAATTGTGGTACATGTACACATCTTTGCGGGGGGGGGTACATCGGAGAAATTGTGTAATGGTGGATTTAATTTTCAGTATAATAATAACGAATTTTCAAAATAATAATAACAATAATTTGAGGGGTTAGAATATAAAATGTATGTTGGTCATGGAACGCAGGCAGCTGGTAAATCTGGAAGTGGGTACGCAGTAAGAAAACTCTGTGAACCTCTGTCTTAGGGCATGCAAATAGTCCCCTCACACTCAAATGGGTGAAGATATATATGCACAAGATTCTCCATGACTGGGGAATCAGATTTTATTCTAACAAGCTCCAAATGAAATCAAGGGGAGTTTACTAAAGTAATATCTGAACAAAGCTCAGTTAAAACCTCAGAATTTGGCGCTGTATCAGTGAAACATAAGAAGTTGTATTCCACTGTGCAGTAACTTTTGTCATGATAACACAGCAAGTGTAAACCATCACTACTCTGATCTGATACCATTCTGAAGTCACTTTGCACTTGTGTCAATAAGTAGACAAGGGTCAAGGCCCATTAAGCTCGCATAGAACAAAAGCATTAACCAGTTACAAAGAGGGTTTAGAATAAGGATTTAGAATGAGCATTTAAAATGAGGTGCATAAGTAGTAAGTAACTCAGATGTTTCTTTGTATTTTGCTAAGGTGCCTTCTTTTTTTGAAAAGCACTTAACTATGGAATGGTAAATGAGACAGATTAATTCATGTGGATCTTTGCTGTGAAATAGCATTGTCACCTGTGGGGAGAATGGTTTGGTTATATTATTCCCCATTGAAAACACCCAGGTACTTTACCATAGATTTATAGCCAGTAAAATCTTTCAGTAGTGCAGAGTCCTTGAGCTCCAAGTTTTGAACCTTTAGACCTCACTCAAATTGCCAGCAGATGCAAGTATTAATAAAACAGAATAGCACATAGATACTAAAGAGACATATGGCTGGATTTGTGATAGGCTGTAAAAAACTGGGGGAGAAAGTTGTGTAAAATTTGGTGTGCCCTAATGAAGCCACTCTTTTGATAATAAAATTACTCTGCACTTACACCAATACAAAACACACTGCAGCCAATGGAGGATTAAATAGAGTACAGATCAGGCTCATAGGTAGCCCCTATTTCTTTGAAGATCTTAAATAGCTCTGCAAATATGGAGGAATTGGAAGGAAGGACCTTCTATATCCATGGTATGATTCAGAAAACAGGGGCACAGAGGTGAAACTGAGCTGGCGGAAAAACAGGGTTTATGGGAAATTTAATTTGTTCAAAATTTGTTTTTCATTTTCCAGTTGGATGCATTCTGGGTCTTTGGACTCTGCAGGCATGGGCCCCTACTCCTGGGCCACTGTGCTCAGTAGGCCAGTTCCAGAGCTGCGGGCCCTGGGGACACTGGTATCCGGCTCATAGGGCAGTTTGCTAAAAGTAGGGCTACCATATTTCCAGTTCCAAAAAAAGAGGACACTTGTCAGGGGGGCGCCTCACTCCCAGCTCTCAGCTCCCTGGCTCTGCCAGTGCCCTTCACGCTCAATCTGGAGAGCCCTGGCCCTGCTGGTGCCTCTCACTCTTGACCCACAGTCCCTTGCCTGCCCTGAGCTATGCTGGTGCCCCTCAGTCCCAAGCCACAGCGCTCCATCCCTGCCATTGCCCCTCACTCCTGACTCGCAGACCCCATGGGCCTGCCAGTGCCCCTCACTTCTGACCTGCAGTCCTTCCCTCCCCAGCCCTGTCCCTGCTGGTGCCACTCACTCCTGAGCCGCAGCCCCCTGCCCCTCCAGCCCTGCCGAAGGTGGTCCCCAGCAGACTCCATCCCAACCAGGCCAGAGCACAGTGACTCCAATTTGGGTGGGCAGAGGTGGAGTAGGTCTGGCCCTGGCACAGGCTGGTGAGAAGAGGAGAGGATGCCTATGCCATAGGCTCTATGGCATCCACTGCCCTGGGCTGGGGCTCTAGCACTGCACCAGGTGTCCTGGCCATGCTCCCTGATCTCCTGGGCAGCATCTCCTGGAACCGCCTAGCCCGCATGAGCACAGGCACTGGCCCAGCCATGGAGCTCCCCACTGATCTCAAAGAGTCCCCTGCCTACTTCTACCACTGGAAGGGCAGGCACCTTCCCGACCCCGCTGCAGCCCTGACATCTGGACAGGTACCTTCAGTGCCGCCCTGGCCTCCAATTGCCTCCCCCTCACTCCACCAGTGGAGCAGAGCAAAATTCAGGACATTGGTTCCTATTTAAAAAAACAGGACAGAGATCAGAGGACTCAAAAGCGGACATGTCTGGAGAAACCCGGATGCACGGTACCCCTAGCACGGCATGATCCCACCAGACCCCTGATTTGGATTCACTAAGAGTTCATTGAATCTGACATGTTTCAAACTAAACATGCTGGGCTCAGTGATCTGGCATTTTCTGATAAAACTTTGTGTTGTCATAAAATTCCTGGTCTGCTTGAAAGTGAAGTGACTAGTCAATATTTGTTTTGTCTGCAATAAAGGGCCAGCCGCAGGTTTGTAGGGAAGACATTTTATTGAGCAAACAGGCAGGCCTATCCCACTTGGAGCCTGCTCATCCTTCTCCACTCAAACTTACCATGCTACCCATGTTTGAACAGCAAGTCAGTAACTGAAGTGGAAATAGAAGCAGGCTTTCTGGCCAGCAGTTCTCTGCTTTAAGCACTGGAACTGATTTTCACTGAGCTTTAATCTAGCAGGAACTGTGTTTCAGTCTCTCTACAGATCTCTAGAATCAAATTTATTCTTTTTCAGAATGGAGCAATTTATGCCCATTGCTTCACAACACAGATTTCCAACAGCTTGAACATAGTTTGTCAGGCCCCACCTTCACAGCCCCATCCAGCAGCAATATTAAAAGCAGGTCTATGCTTACATGCCTCAGCATTACATTTTGTATCTCTTCTCTACTCTCATATGTGCAGGCCTTGTCTGTCTGACAAAATTCCACGTATGCCTCTTCATCTGATCATGGAGTATAAACCCAGAGGGGAAAATTAATTTCTGTTGAAGAAGAACTCAGGAAAACACATTTTTCAGTGTGCTGCACGTAGTGGCTCTATCATAGCCATTCTAATGCTGAATAAATTATTCTGTATTTATTAGGATTGTTTTCATTCACTTTGCCATTCCCCACTTCAGACCAGAGATGTGCACAGAGGGCTGATTTATGGGCTAAGTGTAGAATCCTATTTCACTTTACACATCCAAATGGCAGATACACAGCCATGTAACTACTATTTTTGGTACTTATGTGCAGTTAACAATCCAATTGCATGGTTCGTATGGACACACAAGCATCCACTTAGCTATAGCATATGCAATAGTTCGTGCTCTGGCTGGGAAGATATGTGGTGTAGGGCTCCAGGAATACTGATCAGTACATATACTGCTCACATAAGGGCTCAGATACACTGACAACTGTACCCCTTAGTGGAGCTGTGACTGGGGCACCAGCTGCTTACATGAGCTGAAGCTGAATATGAATATGCATACACAATTTGCTTGTGCAGATTTTTCGTAAGACTAAGTGAAAAGGCTGGTACCGGAGAGTCTAAAACAGGGGTGACCAACCTGCAGCATGTGCCACAAGTGGCAGAGGTAGCCTCTATGTATAGCATGCAGCAGATCAAGGAAGGAGCAGGAGAACAGAGTGGCAATAAAGCAGGGAGCAGAAAGCAGAGCAACAGATTGGGTAGGAGAAGGCAGAAGCGTAGTGATGTGGCTGAGCACCCAGGGGCACAGGGGCAGCCGCAACTTCCAGCTGCCACCATGCCACCAGTGCCATCGCAATTCCAGTTGCACAGCTGCCAGTGGTAGCCATTTTTTGCCCCCTCTTGCAAAGTGGGCACCCAGGATGGTTATCACAGTTGACCACCCTAGTTATGCCACTGGGAGAAGGTGGCATGCCTGGCCGAAAGGTTGGTCCCCAGTGGTCCAAAACACACAAGATAATGATGGGATGCACAAGGAGAAGGTTGATTTATATAGGGAATAGGAGGATGTTGTAGAATGTTTTGTTCGTGATGTAAATGGAATCTGTTGTGATCGCCGTGTAAAAGGACAGCTGGAAACCTTTGGAATTTGTACTGGGCTTAGGGGAACACAATATGTGAGTTGTGCCTTTGCCTTACCACAAGCATTGAAGTCTAACACTTCGTGTGTGTTGGCCAAGCATGTTAGTGAGTAGGTGCTTTGTAGATAAGAAATCTGGCTAAGACTTAACCACCAAATCAAGGCTGTGGTTATTCTTTCTGTAACATCAAGGACTATAAGGAGAATACACACTAACTGCAGCAAATGCAATGGCACAGACAGCACTCTGATAGTGTGTTCGACACAGAAAATGACACTGGCTACATGAACAGAGGACACGTGGCTCCATACACTTGCACCTGAGCATAAGTCATGAAATTGTAGCCAGGCAAAAACGCATGACTACAGGGTGCCAGGTGGAGGAAGGAGGGGGCCCTATCCTATTTTAGTCCAGTAGCTAAGTGCCTAGAAAACAGTCGTCCTGGAAGTGGGACACCCAGATTCAAGGCCTCACTCACCCAGAGAGGGTTTGAGCCTATATATGTCTACTAATTTCTAGCATAGTCCTCTTGCTACCAGGCTACAACCTAGGCCCTGACCAGGGCTCATCTTTAAGTTGGGCATTTGGAAAGACAAGAGGAGGACATATGTGGGTCCTGGAAGACAAGAGCAAGTTATATGGTGTGTGGCTCAGTGAGATGGCTGCTAGAAGGGAAGGGAATCTCTTTTTAGCCTGGACCCTTGCTCCCAATGAGGCAGTTACTTCCCCAATACTCTCCATCCACTTTATTCAATTAATATTAAATTCAGAATTCAAGGGCACAGCTACACGAGACTTTTAATGTCCAGTAGACGAATTACCTGTGCAGTAAATATCTTGGTATCTACCCATGTGCCCCTGTTAGGGTGGAGTAAACTAATTTACTCTGCAGCAGGATAGAACTTGTATTTACACGCTCTATCCTGCTGTGGAGTAAAAACTGCATCAGTGCACGTGTAGATGTAGATGCTGCCCCAGCTAGCTGGGGCATGAGGGTGCTTCATTGTGGGGGCTGCCAGTTGCCTAGTCCCACCTTGAAACACCCTCATGCTCCAGCCAGCCCCTCCACAGCATGCTGAGCTGGGGGGAGAAGCTCTGGGCTGGCAGGCTGACCTCCAGGGCCCCCTGCCAGCTGGGGCTGTTCCACCCCAGCTCAAAGTGCTATGATCCCAGGTGCATGTGCAGACATGTACCTGGCAGCAATAAAGCTCTGGAGTTTATTGCTGCACATTAATAGGCACATGTAGATGCACCCCAAGAAAAGCATGAGAGGGCTGACCAATTGTCTAAAGGGCCTGGATAAGGCCTAACCTATGTCTTGGTGGTTAGAGTGCTATGCTGGATAGATGTTGATTTAAACCTCTTCTAGGTGAGGGGACACCTAGAATCTGCATATTCTGTGTCCTGGGTGAATGCCATAACTTCGCAGCTGCTGAGCTATAATGTTGAGAGAGCTTCTTCTCTGGCATTAAACACTGCTAGTCTTGGAGTTGTTGCCCAGCTACAGCTGCAGGACTTCATTTTACTCTGGTATGCAGATACAGAGTTACATAAGCATTGAGCCAGAGCACAGCTTTCATTAGAATATTCATTCTTGAGACACTCCAGCAAGGACCAAATTCATCCTAGCACTGCAAGGACCTACAGAGCAGGCCATGATCCTAGTCCCTCTACAGGCATTGGGAGCAACTTAGGAACTGGAAGGGTGGCTCTGCGGCACCCAGAAAATCTCGCTATGCAAGGAGAAGCTTTCTGTGGTTGGGATTCGGGTAACTCCACTATTTTAGAGTACCTCAAAGCAGCCCTAAAGCAGTGGAGGACATGGTACTGAAATAGTATCATGAGTTACAAGTGTCCTTGTAGAAATAATCAAGGCCATGTCAGTCACTCCTGAACAAGTCTGAGCACTTGAGGCTGTTTTGAGGAGATGCTGCCATATGCATCTAATTTACTCTGTGTAGGTTTTGATGCTAATTAACTCCTCTCTCCTGATTATTTATGATTCCCTATTTACTGGCTCATTGACTTTAGATGCCATGTTAGTTTCCTTTTTCACGAACCACGTCTGGATGTATAGTTAGTGTAGCTTTATGTAACAAAACAACTGAATTAGTCCTGGTGTTTTATACTACACGGCCACTCCATGACCGAAGTAACTTTGGTTTTGGCTCTTGTCATCCTGAGGAGGGTAGACTGATTTCATAGATTTCATAAACATTAGGGCTGGAAGGGACCTCAGAAGATCATCGAGTCCAGCCCCCTGCCCCAGGGGCAGGAAGTCAGCAGGGATCATAGGATCCCAGCAAGATAAACATCCAGATGTCTCTTGAAGGCGTTCAGAGCAGGTGCTTAAACCATCTCTGGCAGCAATCTATTCCAAACCTTGGAGGCTTGGACAGTGATACTGATCCTGCTCTTGCTGGTGTAAATCAGGAACACAAGGAAACCCCAAAAGGACATCCAAGTGGAGTCTCCCAAGGTGAATATTCCTTCTGCAATTTATCAACCCCGCCTACTTATGTGGCCTCTATCCTTTGTGTGTGTGAGGGCCAGATCCAAATCCACCTTGCAAGCACCTCAACATAGGTGTTGCAATGCCTACAATTTAGGCACATTGTCCCAGGAAGTGTGATCCAAATTGACAAGCTGTCTAGGATCCCTGTGCAGTCAACTAAGAAACTGAAGAGCATCTAAGGGACAGTCTAGAGTACCTAGGTGCTAAGCAGGGACTCACAACTATACATATAGTATATGTATAGGGGTTCGGACTCGATGATCTATTGAGGTCCCTTCTGACCCTAACATCTATGAATATACAAGTACCTACACACAACTAATAGGAAGTGCTGGACACAGGCAACTCCCACCTTTCTCCTAGGCTTTGGTGTCAGAGTTGGGGTTACACATTAGGGGCTTCTATCATTTTAGGATCCAGAGCACTTAGAGAGGAGGTGCCTGCTTGAATCCGGACACCTATCCTCTGGCCAGGGGGAGTAAAACACACATTTTCTACTTCCTATCAAAGTGTCCAAACCAGAAAATTATAGAATAGGAAAGATGGGACACATCCTCCACTACTCCTGTTGGAGGTAGGCCAGTAGATGGCCAAGAATGTAAGAGGATTGGGACCAGTGCTCAACTCCTAGTCTGCGGGCCAGATTCAGCCCACAACCCTGTGTCATCTAGCCTGTGGGGGTCCCCATGGGTATGGAAATTTGATGGTGGGAGAGCAATGGCACCACTCCCTTGCTGACAAATTTTGGGACTGGATCAGCTGACTGATCCCAGCACACAGCACCAGGTGGAGACAACACTGGTCTCCTGGGCCCAATCCCGGTGGGGGAGTCCAGGAGAGGGAGGTGCCAGGGCCTAATTCTGGTGAGCGGGGGGTGGGAGAGGATGGTGCTGGGCCCCTGTGGACTAATGCCAGCACAGAGGGCAGTCAGGGGTGGTGCCAGGCCTGCAAAGCCCAACCCCAGTGTGTGGGGCAGGGAGGAGGCAGTGCTGGGCCTCAGGACCTGATCTGGCCTCAGGACCAGACCTGTGCCACTCATGGGTCCTGCGGGGTCAAAAGGTTGAGCACTACTTGACTAGATTAAGAAGCAAAAAGGGAGCATGTTCCTGTGCCTCAATGAGGAAGTAACTCCCCTGGGTTCCAGTCCCCATCCCTGTTGGGTTGTACGCTACACTACTGTTGCTTAAAAAAGGAGAAATAAAGCAGACAGCTAGTTCAGGAGCTCAGGAATCCCGTTCTCAAAAGACAGCTTTTCTCACTGGGCAGCAGAATCACAATACCTCTTGCTTACTCTTCTTCTACCCCATGAATCTTGCACTCTATTTGATTCCCAGTGGCCCAGATTCCTTAAAGAGAAAGGATGGTTCAGTGGTCAGAGCAATAGCATCATATTTAGGAGATATGACTTAAAGCCCCTTCTCCACCACAGCCTTCCTGGGTGATTATTATAGGAAAGTAATGTAGTCTTTCTGTGCTTTAGTTCCCTATCTGTAAAATGGGGATAACAGCTCAGCAGCATGACTTTGTGTGGTGCATTGGGTATATAGGACATTCCTCAGACAGCTGTGTTTAAAGCTGATTAACAATTTGTAAATAATACACGACAATAAATATACCAAGGGGGAAAAAAATTCTTCACTGTCTTGTTGTGCCATTTCATGTTAAAGGCAAGACACTTGTGCTTTTTGATATTCATGAAAACCAAAGGTTCCCAACAGGGCCATTTAAGACTCCAGATTAGTTCATCAGAACTTTTGCCTGTGTTAAACAACAGAAACTATCACTCTAAAGGCCACTCATCTGGCCTTTCCCCTAATGCAACGGTTCCTAAACTCTGACAAATTGCACACCGCCAATTTAAAATGATTCAACCTTAAGTACCACCAGCAAATGTTTGTCATGTAAAGTAATTATAATACATCTGTTAACATGTACCACTGACAGATTGTCTGTGAACAACTAGTGGTACCTGTACCACTGACTGGGGACCGCTGCCCTAATGGTTAACCCGTGTCTCTGTGTGCAAGGAAAAACAAGACAAAACTTTATGTTTTCCTCCAACTTATCTTTCTTTACAGCACATTTCCCAGCCAGCAAGAAAGGAAGCAGAGTATCCACCTTCCGTTTTACATGCTGTGCAACTTAATGTCCAGGCCTGTAACTTTCTCATGGCATAAAAGACAGAAAGCCCGTGGTACCCACTGTCAAGCTTGCATATTTACCACAGGACAGCAGCAGGATAACAAAAAAGGGTGGAGAAAAAAGGAATAAAGAAAGCTTTGGCCTGGTTTTCATGATCCAGAGCTACTTTAGTGCAGTCAAGCATGTCTTGGAGTGGCAGAATAGGTTCGGATACCATGAGGGGGCCCTTCAGACACCATCTCTTATCTGTCACAGCCAAAAGGAAAAGCCACAGCATGAGCTGAAGCTTGTCAGGCTCACTGCGGGCTTTTCAAGAAAATCCCAGCTCTGCTGAAATATTGCTGAGCTTACATGGCTTTGAGTGTAACAACCATGTGTGTGTGGGGGGGGATATGCTTTACATGTTTCTATGTGTATCTACTAGTACACTTTATGTGTTACACATATGTCTGTATATCTGTATTACACAGGTCTTTGTGTGCATGTGTTTAAGCTATATATAATAGTATCTCCACAGGTGAAAGGGTGTGGGGGGCAGAGCAGTTTAGGTGACTTATGGCCACTCTAGAAACATATATTCAAGCTCTGCTTTGGGCTCATGCTAAAGGCTGGCCCAAGTGACCCAGCTGTAAATGGATACCTGGTTTTTCTAACAGAGGAGTCAAAGGCAGCTGGATGTGATAGCAGCAGCATCCCTTGCTTCTGTGCAGCTAGCTGCAGAAAGTTGTGCGCCTTAGCCAGGTTAGCCTGATGGGCTGTAAGGTCTAGGAGGAATCCTTGATTTGACTGTGGCTTACCTATAATCTATTCCTATATGTATGCCTTTATATTTTGTACACCCTTATGCTCCTGTTAGTGCTTGCCTACATTTATACATAACATATGTGTGTATATATAGACAGATACACATCTACACAAAGGCTAACAGACAAAGAAATGTTAGATTTGGGAGCTGGGTTAAGAAGGAAAAAATAGTTCTGCAAATATCTATCTGAAGTCATAATGAGATTTGTTCTATGTCTGTATAATCACTCCCATTTGAGTTCACAGCATTGTCTGGTTCGCATGCTCTTTGCTACTAAACGTTGCCACCTCCTGAGTGAAAGAACCACTTCTTCTGGCTCTAGCCAGATCTGCATAAATGTTCTGTACAAGCCAGCCAGTAACAGAGCAGAGAGACCACCACTCTCCCAGGCTGTGTAACATGTAGTTTTATACAGACTTCTTGTGAATGTTCCCATGCACGAGTTTACCAGCAGAAGTGTTGACAGAAACAGTGAACTATAGAGAATCTTGTAAGGGAAAATCACTTTTGAACTTGAAATCATGAGTATTCACAACAGAAACGAGTCTACTCATCTAGGTTAGGAACAGAAGCAAAACCATGTGATCCCCAGGACCAATCAAGTCAGAATGAATTCTGATATCAAAGGTGCTCACTCCATTGCTGGTATATACCAGTGACTAAGAACACAGTCTGTTCCCGAACAATCTGAAAGCACAGAAGCAGATGAAATCTGTTGCTCTGGTATGTCAATGTCTCTGTCTTTATAAGTATGCACCTTAGCCAGCGACACACACAAAGGCATATCAGTAGTATACTCTGTAATGTGAATATAAAGTGTGTAGCAGCAGGAGGAGCCAGGGGGAAGTCTGCAGAGCTGTGCTGACTGTTAATTTGGAGACTACAGCTCCCAGAAACCCCCAGGGGCTGAGGGGCATGGGAAAAAGGAAGAGGCAACTTTAGGCTGGAGTAAGGGGAGGAGAAAGCGGTGTGATTGTGGAGCCTGGTCAGCCCTACGCAGAGGAGCGCGCAGCAGAGCTGGAGATCTCCCTGGCTCCGTCCGCCAGGACTGTGGACAGGAGGAGCTGGACTCAGACTTGGGGGCATCTGTAGGCTGCTGTTTGAGCGCTTTAGGGGCTAATGGCTTGTTTGGGGGCACCTCCAGAGGTGTGTGAGGGGAATTAAGGTGTTGAGTGTATGCTACCACAGTGTTGACGTGTCTTTACCTTTTACCGGTTCCCTTCCTTTGGCCTGTTGGCTTGTGACCCTAACTCCTGTGATTTTCTGTATAAAATCGGGGATCCCCCTTGCTTCTTATGCCAGTTTCGGGAGTTCAGGGTTGGCAGAAATTGGTGGGAGGGGTAGGATTCGGAAGGGGGGCTATCCCACAAGTGAGGCAAACGAGGAATGGTTGTCACAGGCCCTAAGGCACAGGGCCAACTGCTGCAGTGAGTGTATAGATTTTGTTTGTTGTATGGGCATTTGAGCAGGGAAGGTGAGTACCACAGAGGAGGGGGTACCCACAGCGGAGACGGAAAACACATTGCACACCATCTAGTGTCTCATGGCTTATATTCAATCCAGCACCCTGTAGTGGAGCAGAACAAGAATGGGGTGACTGGCATGAACAATTTGAAATGGCAGCCGAGTTAAATGTATGGAATGAAGATACTAAATTAAAATTCCTGAGCTTGTTGCTTACAGGGAAAGCCAGAGAGCTCTACCATGGGCTGAGCAGTGAAGCCAAACAGTATTACAAACATCTGCCAGGGGTCCTCAGGAATGCTTTGGAACCAGGTGCACGCCCTGACTGGGACCATGCAGCTTACTTTAATTATGAGAAGACTTCAGCAGAATAGGCGAAAGAGTTTGACATTGCTCTAAAACAATTAGCTGTGACCCTTGAGAAACAGGATCTGCTGGCTCACGACCAGTTCATCAGCAATGCCTTAGGTAGGGAGAAGTGGGTCCATCTTCTGTCAGGGAAGCCCCATAGCTTGGATGATGCCATAAAGCTAGCTTCTGAGATGGAAGTGGTGTGAAAACTGCCCCTATCTATCCAAGGCACCAAAGCAAGGGTGCATGTGCATGCCAGGGAGGAGAAGTCAAGAGCACACACCCCAACCCCAGAGTAGTCAGCTTTGTGAATGGTGATGGAGACACTGAGAGAGATCCAAGGTAAAATGGACAGCTCAAAAAGTGTATGGATATCCAGCCCCAGAGCAGACATTCAAAGGGAGATCCTTCTGGACCAGTGGCTAGGGTATCATCGGGAGAATGCTGTGGCATCACTGTGATCGCTTTCAGAGGAAATGCCCAGAGAGATGGTGGTGTTTAGGGCAGAGAAATTGAGGTCGGCAGTGGAAAGAGGCCCATCCTCTTCTAGCAGACAGAGGCCCAAAGGAGACATGGTGATTGTTGGTGTCACCAGGTTAGGATAGTACCTGGAGGGAAAGCAAGGAGACATTCCTTGCCAGTTCCTCCTAGATTCAGATGCCCAGGTATCCATTATACATAACTGAATATGGGAGCAAGATACAACAAAGACAGAAAAAAGCCTTCAACCTTGTAGGCTAGCAGTCAAAGCAGCCAATGGAGAAGCGCTTTCAATACTGGGAGAGTGGAGTACAACCATCAACTTTCAAGACCTACAGCTGCCATGTAAAATTCTCATAGCAAAGGATGCCAATCAAGATACCTTGTTCGGCACTGACTTCCTAACAAAATATCTAGTCACTATGAATTTGCAGATCATTCCTGTTTCTTTCTGGGGAGATATTTCCCTTTATATACCAGAGATGGCCAAATGAGACTGGGGGCATGCAAAATGGTAGTGGGGAAGAATCTAACAGTACCGCCCAGAAGTGAGATCATGATCACTGAAAAACTGAAGAGATGGTGCCATGAAGAAGAAGAAGGCTTATTTGAACATAAGTTGTCTGATGAATTGAACTTCTTAGTGGGAACTGCAATGGGTAAGAACCACATGGATGAAATTTCGGTGCGTGTTGCTAGCTCATTGACAGAGCCACAGGTCATCTATCAGGGAACTGCAATTGGGATGTTTGAAACAGGTGTAGCTGTCCTGTTTCAGAAATGGATGGATATTGTGTTAGCAGATTTGCAAGGGACATCATCCAGGTACACTAGGAAGGATATCATTGTGATAGGATGAACCTTTCAGGAGCACTTGGAGAAACTTGGAGTGTTTAAGAGGCTGAAGAAAGCTAACTTAAAAATTAAGGCTGACAAATGTCAGCTTTTCTGCAGGGAAGTTACCTCTTTGGGACACGTGATCTCCACAGACGGGATAGGTCCAGGTCTAGAGAAGGTGGAGGCTCTTAAGGCCTGGTCAGTACCTCAAAATGTAACAGAACATCTTGGGCTTAGCTCCCTTGTATAGAAGATTTGTGGCCAATTTTGCTACTATTGCAAGCCCCTTGCATAAGCTCTCTAGTAAGGCTAAGTTCAACTGGACCAAGGAATATCAAAATGCCTTTACAGAGCTAAAGCAGCAGTTAATGTCATTCCCTAGCTTAGCGTATCTCATCCCTCAGCTACCCTTCTTGTCAGACACTGATGCAAGTGACATTTGCATTGGAGCTGTTTTGTCATGAATTCAAGGAATCCAGGAAAAAAGTACTAGCCTATGTAAGCCAAGCACTGGACAAAGCTGAGCACCAAAACGCAACTACAAGAAGGGACTTACTTGCTGTGGTGACCTTTACCAAACATTTTTGACACTTTCTTCTGGCAAGATTCTTCACATTAAGAATGGACCACAGTTCTCTCTAGTGGCCACACGATTTCCAACCACTCAAAAGACAACTGTCTAGGTGGTTAGAATAGCTGGCTGAATATGACTACCAAATAGTGCTTCACTCTGGGACACAGCACTAGAATGTTGATGCCTTGTCCCGTAGGCCTCGCACAGTGGGAATTGACCCTAAAGTTGAAGCAGGGGGGATACAGCCACTGTCAGCAGTGGAGACAGCCAGGGGTGACCCAACTCTGAAGAGAGGAGAAGCCAGGAGGTTGGCAGATTGGTGTACAAGACAACAGGAAGAGACTGACATTGAAAAACTAATGAAGAAAATCAATAGCGAGGAGCTCCCTGAAGAAGCACAACATCATCTGTGCCTGAAGAGGTACCAGGTAGTGTGGCCTGAACTAAGCATTAGGCAAGGAGTACTGGTGTGAAAACTTCCAGAATCTGCCCAAACACCCAAGCTTATTCAAATAGTGATACAAGAGAAGAAAGTACCAAAAATCCTGCAAGCTCTACATAATCCTAATACCAGGGGACATTTGGGCATAGAGATGGTCTCATAATGTCTGGCCTCAGTATTTGTGGTTAGGCTGGAGAAAATCTATAACGGACTGGTGCAAGTCATGTGAGGTGTGTGGTGCCTGAAAAGAGCTGAAGAGTAATCCCAGGGCACCCATGGTCTCCACGCAGGCTGGACGAACCCTTGAAAGGATAAAAATGGGTATCCTAGGTCCCCTTCCCATTGCACCATGTGGAAAAAAGTATGTTTTAGTAGTGGCTGACTATTTTTCCAAGTGGGCAGAAGCATACTCTCTCCCTGATCAGGAGACTGAGACTGTAGTAAAATTATTTGCTTAGTTTTTTGTGATACCATGGTGTACCTCAATCCCTATACACTGATCAAGGGAGAAATTATGAATTTCAATTATTTTATCATGTATATAACTGGCTGAAAATCAACAACACCTGTACCACACCATATCACCCTCAGTCTAATGGATTAGTGGAACGATTCAACTGTACTCTGGTTGACATGCTGTCCTCCCTGATCGAAGACAATTGGATGGAGTTCAGTGAGATACTCCCTTACATTACAATGGCCTACCAGTGCACTGAGCAGTCATCTACCAGATATACACCATGTATGGTGTTGTTTGGATGGGAAATTTGCCTACCTGTTGATGTCTATGGAGTAAATATATCAGAAGCATTTAACAACCTATATGAATATATTACAAAGATGGCAGGGTACCTGATTAGTTTAGAAAGCTAAGCTGTGAAGAGACATCAAGCTTCAAAGAGACATCAAGCTGCAGCTACACAAGGCAGAAAAATTACTATGACATCAGGGTCACTGGACAGGTGTATGAACTGGGGAAGTTAGTGTGGATACAGAATCAAAATGGGAAATGAGGTTAGTGCCAAAAGCTATGTTAGAAGTTCAGTGGTCAGCCGTCAGGAAATTATCTGTAGTGTTATATGAGCTGGCAAGCAGGCCAGGTGGACAAACACCTGTAGTACACTATAATCGGATGAAGCCCTATGAGTGTTCATGGGACAGAAACCTTGGACTGACAAAGGAGCTATCAGCTCATCAGCAGCCAAGATGTGATCTTCACCAATACAACCCCCAATAGGTCCAATAGGATGCTGCCAGAGGATGCTTCTGGATCAATAAACATAGTGTGGGATCTGTAGCCTAATGGAAATGAAGATAGTGAGGATGAACAAGTACTTACAGTAGGATCAAGGCTGGGTACAATAAGGAATAACCAAAACCTTCTAGAGCCAGTGAGGGTCCACACTCCTGAATACCAAGGTAGACCACAGCGAGTGTGGAGACCTCCCAGGGGGCTTAGAGCCTACATGGTGTAATTTTAGTTGGATGCAGGGGAGCATCCAGTTAAAAGGAGGGGGTGGCGATGTAATGTGAATGTAATGAGTGTAACAGCAGGAGGAGCAGCTGCAGGCTGCTGTTTGAGCGCTCTAGGGACTAAAGGCTTATTTGGGGAGACCTCCGGAGGTGTGTCGGGGGGGGGGGATTAAAGTGCTGAGTGTATGTCACCACAGTGTTGATGTTTCTTTATCTTTTACCTGTTCTCTCCCTTTGGCCCATTGGCTTGTGACACTAACCCTTATGATTTTCTATATAGAAGTGAGATTTCTCCCTTGCTTCTTGTGCCAGTTTCTGGGGCTGCAGGGTTGACAGAACACTATATAATTATCTCACTAATTATCTCAAATCATTCCAGTAAATGTTTATACCACAGCATCATGAATTGCAGGTGTACTCATTACAACCAATATAGTTTTATCTGAAATCAAGAATGTGGTGAAGATACATCTGAGACAAAGGTGTTAGGAGGTCTGATTCTTCATTGCCTTGACCCTGGGAAATCATAGCAAAGTAAATCACCCCATTCTGATTTGTTGGTATTTTACATTTAGCACCGGTGTGAATGATTATATATGCAGCGGGGCAATGGAGAATCTGATTTAGTAGATGCATGTGATCCAGTATCCTGTCTCTGGTCCTAGTGCTATAGAGGAAACTGATAACTCTGTTTATGCGAGGCACTGGATGTGCAGTATTGCAGATGGGCAGGGGTGGCTCCACTGGTGTGCACTGGTGCAGTTGCATCCCTCCATTTGATTCCTGCTCCACCCAAAGTTCAAAATCAACTGCCTAGCAGTTATCATCAGCATTTCTATTCAGGCAGCAGTGAGGCAGTTGCTGGACTACATGGCTCATTATAACCTACCTGATTTCTTTTAAATTCTTCATTTAATGACCCTCACTCCTTTCTTAATGACCCTGATGTTCCATTAATCATGCTACCCTTCCTTTGGCAATTCAGTTGTCTGTTAGCTGCTCCTGGTAATGTAGCTCACATTTCAGAGCTTTGTAGGGTTTTTTTTAACTCTAGCTAAAAACATTAATTCAGGTGTAGAAATGTTAACACAGGTGAACAGTAACTCAGGGGTGGAAATAACTTGCAGTGAAGTATTGGATGCACTCTCAAGACGATAGATTCTGTTTTATGAAACTGAAAAATGTACATTTCATTCTAATGACTGCAGGACTAATGAAACAACATCTTGTGATTATTTTTTGCATAGTTCGTTGTGTTTTTGTGCATGGTATGTAACAAATGAATGCAGATTCCGATATAGTTATATTTGGGTTTTTTTTTTTCTTTGATCTTAAACTGAATAATATAGCCCTAGGCTCTTAGTATATTACTAAAGCTTCTAGTTTCTTTCTAACTGGAGAAAAATTGTGGTGTGTTATATGTGATGATGCACCACACTAGCTGCATCCTCCTTTTCAAAATCCTAGATCTGCCTCTGGTGATCATCTTCCTCTGTTGGTTTTGCCAATCATACAGATTCAAAAATCGCAGGTTGGGGCTCCCAAAAACTATGAGATTTGTGGCATAAACTTATGAGAGACAAAGAAAAGGATGAATACTGCAATCTTTCTACTTGAGCCTATAGGTCTGAGGTAGGCAAAGACTAGCCTGCGGGCTGGCTGGAACTGGCTGGCAATGAACGCCATTTCCCAGCAGCCCCTACCTGTGTAGCTGGGGCCAGTTTCCATGGAGGTTTCTATGGAGACTGGTCCCAGCAGCACTGGCAGACAGTAGCTACCCCCTGCTGGTGCCACTGCTAAGGAGGAGTATACCTATTTGCCTTACACTTGCAGGGAGTCAGTTAGAAAGGACAATGCCGCAATGGAACTCAGGCTGGCAACAAAAATTAAAGACAACAAAAAGTCCTTCTACGGGTATATACGGAGCAAAAAGAAGGCATAGGGTAACATAGGACTCCTACAGGGCAGACATGGGCAATTGGTGACAGATAGGAGGGACAAAGATGAGCTCTACAATGAGTTTTTTGCTTCTGTATTCCTGAACATGGATCAGGACAAATCTCCCAGTTGGATTATAGACAAGCACAAGAGGGAAATCAGCCCACCAACTGTTACTGCTGACTTAGTGAAGGGACACTTGGAGGCCTGGATGATCTTCATCCAAGGGTGCTGAAGGAACTGGCCAGTGTCATAGCAGAACCACTGGCACGGTTGTTTGAGCACTCATGGTGCTCGGGTCAGGTCCCAGAGGATTGGAAAATGGCCAATGTGGTCCCAATTTTCAAGAAGAGGAGGAAGAAGGATCCAGTTAACTATAGGCCAGTTAGCCACACCTCTATCCTTGGGAAAACCTTTGAAAAAATATTAAGGATCACATTTGTGGGAGTCCAGCAGGAAAAATAATGCTGAAGGGCAACCAGCACAGGATCATAACAGGTAGATCCTACCTGACTAACCTAGATTCTATTTATGACCAGATCACAAAATGCTTAGATGCAGGGGACAAGGTAGATGTCATCAACCTGGATTTTAAGAAAGCCTTTGGTACGGTATCTCATCCTATTCTCATAAATAAACTGAGTGGCTGTGACATAGATGATTACACAGTCAGGTGAGTTGGCTAATGGGATGAACCCAGACAGTGGTGGTGGATGGGTCAGCATTGACCTGGAAAGATGTCAGTAGTGGAGTGCCACAAGGCTTGGTGCTTGGACCTGTGTTGTTCAATGTCTTCATCGTGACTTGGATGAGGGCATGGAAAGCACTCTGTGCTTCAGTGACTCTCAAATTCATGGATGACACCAAATTATGGGGTAAAGTAAACACACTATGGGCAGGGAACGAATCCAGGTGGATCTGGACAGGTTGGAGAAGTGGGCAGGACAGAATAGGATGCAATTCAACAAGGACAAATGCAAAGTGTTTCACCTAGGGAGAAGAAATCACCAACACACTTACAGGCTGGGGGATGACCCTCTCAGCAGCACTGTAGCAGAAAGGGATCTTGGAATCATAGTTGACTCCAAGATGGACATTAGTAATCAATGTAATGAAGTGATCAAGAAAGCTAACCGCACTTCATCATGCATTAGGAGGTGCATCACAAACAGGTCCAGGGAGGTGATACTTCCCCTCTATGCAACACTAGTGAGGCCTCAGCTAGAGTACTGTGTCCAGTTTTGGGCACCGTACTTCTAGATGGGTGTGGACAACCTTGAGAGGGTTCAGAGGAGGGCCATTTGTATAGTTAGGGGCCTGCAGGTAAGGCCCTACGAGGAGAGATTGAGGGACCTGAATCTCTTCAGGCTCCACAACAGAAGGCTGAAGGGTGATCTCATGGCTGTCTACAAATTCATCAGGGGATGGGGGGATTGGGGGCGGAAGTAAGGGATAGGAAATGGTCTGTTTATCAGGGCACCCCTTGTATTAACTAGAAGTAATGGCCACAAACTGACAGAGAGCAGATTCAGGTTAGACATAAGGAAGAACTTCTTTATGGTAAGGGTTGCCAGAATCTAGAATGGGCTTCCAAGGGAGGTGGTGCTCTCCCCTACCTTGGGGGTCTTTAAGAGGAGACTGGACAAGCACTTGGCTGGGGTCATCCGACCATAGCACTCTTTCCTGCCCAGGGCAGGAGCTCGGACTCAATGATCTGCTGAGGTCCCTTCTGACCCTAATATCTATGAATCTATGATTCTATGAATTAATTCACAAAAACATAACATTTTCATTATCTTGTTTTTCTTCTTTTCTGACAGCTGCCCTTGGCACTGACACTTTGGGCATTGGATACTTCCAATCTAAAGGTAGAAACTAAACAGGCAAGAATTTTAGCTGGGGCTATAAGAGAGCTATGACCTCTCTGGATCAGAGGGGACCAGTGTATTCATGAGTGGGTTATATTTCTTTTCCTCTGATTATTTTCTGGAGTGTTCACTAAGGATAAAACGTGTATTGAATTTGCTCCTTTCTTGTCTTAATATATATGTAAATACTACGCATTCAAGTGACAGTTGACTATGAGGAAGGACTAGATGGCTGTCTCCCTTAGCTGTGCCATCACAACTTTACTACTCCACAGTGAACTTTCCACAGACTGCCATGAAAGCAAGACATGAAACCCAGTCATAAGGTTCAGAAAAATGAACTTTCTCAGCTGCTTGACAACATAATCTTCTAAGGGAAACTCGCTGTAGGAAGATAGACCAAACTTTTAAAATGCTTTTTTTTTTTTTAATAAAACAACTTTTTTCTTGTTAAATGTATTATTTCACATTCTTCCAATACATAAAACATTTCAGAAAAAGTTGTGACAAAGCTGATACATATTTTTCCAGGCCTCTAAGGACATCGTATATCCAAGGGTTCAGTTATGACAGGGGCAGGCAATTATATCAGGCGGATGGCCACTTACTGAGTTTGGGCATGGTGTCAAGGGCTGCGTGGGTAGCCCCACCCCTTGACAGGTACCCCGCCCCCTGGTCACCATATTGGGACTGGGAGTCCTGCCCTCTAACCTCTGACCTTTGCCACCAGAAGTCCCTTCCCCTTGCCCCGAAAAGTACTCCTTTCAGTAAGGGGTTTTACCATCTTGGAACCAGAAAAACAACAAATTATATTCTAAAAAGCAAACAACTAAAACATTCATTTATTTGATTTCAAAAAATATTTTTGCCCTGGTTTACATGTATTTGTGTGGTGTACATAGAGGTGATTGCACAATAGCTTAAAATTAAGTCTTATGCTTGTATATTGTGGGGGCGGTGGATATAGATTTGGTGGGGGGCTGTGGGTGTGTGGGTATATGGGATGAGGGAGCATGTGGGTGTGTGTGCGGATATGTGGGGTTTGGGTGGGTATGGGGTTTGTGGGAAATTGTATGGGGGAGGGTGGCTGGGGTGTGTGGGGGTGTGTGAGGGTGTGTGGGTGTGGGGGTCTGTGTGTATGGTAATGTAAGGAGGGTGTGGGTGCATGTATATGGTGGGATGTGCATTTTGGATTTGCCTTACTTATACACACACACACACACACACACACACACACACACACACACACACTCTGCCCCTGCCTGTGCACATACCCCTGTACTGGTGGGGCCCCATGCTCCCCAGTCCAGCCATGTAACCAGGAGCCACATGGTGCTGGAGCAGGATTGGGGCAGGAAGCAGGGAAATGGCTGGAGGTGGGTGGGGCTGGGCTCCTGCCTCCTGCTGCTGACTCCCCCTGGGTCCTACTGCCTCTGGCCCCTGTCGTTTTTGAACAACAGATAAATCATTCAAAGATGACAGGCAGCCAGGAACAGATAAATATTTTCTAATTTTTTTAGGGGTCCCACAGGCCAGATAGAATGACCTGGCAGGCTGGATCTAGCATGTGGGCCACATTTTGCTTGTCCCTGAGCTATGACGTGGCTTGGATCTTGCTATATTTTAAAGGTATTTTTTTTGGAATTTGAAACTTCCTGAAAAGTTCTTTTTGTGCCTACGAAGTTTAAATGGATTTTATCAATTATTCAAATGCAGCCTGCCATTCTTGTTACTTTATAAAAAAATAATAAACCCCCATCTATAGCTGTGGTGATGAGAGAAAGAAACAGATAGCTTTGGAAATGGTTTCACAAAATAGTACATTGCCACGCAGAGGAAGCCCAGGGAAAGTTCTCTCAATAGTAATAAGGAAGTTTAATTTTCATGGCTAAGTCTATTATTGACAACTGCTCTGCCTAGCAGGAAGAACCCTAATTGGAATCAGCTGAAGAGTTATGGTGTGAATTTGTTTGCTAAACTCTGCATGTAAACCTCCTGGTCATCTCCCATGTAAAAGATACCAGGAAACAGGTATCTTAAAGTAATCATTAACTGGTCAAAATAGCATAGGAAAAACAACGGGCTGAATGGGGTTTCTTCTAATTTACAACAACACACTATTTGTTACTCAGAGTTTTCGGCCAGAGATTTATTGAAGCATTTGTAAATCCCCTCAGCCTAGTGGATTCAAAAAGCATTAGGGCCCAAGCATGTACCCATTTGAAAATCCATTGTTCTCCTGATTCAAAGGTCTCAATCATCCAATCAGGAAGAAGAAACAATAAATATGATGTGATTAAGGTAACCAAAAGTGTAATAAAACAAATATTGCAGACTGGAAGAGAATGGCTTGCAAACAACACAGTGCCTGACTATTACTCAGTGAAAACCTAAAAAATCATTGACATTAGGGGTGTGCGAAGCAGGCCCTATTTAATTCAGATTTAGATTCAGCCCACATCAGGGACAGTGATTTAATTCGTTGATTCAGATCGCTGTCCCTGATTTGATTCAGCTGAATCCGAATCTGAAGATTCAATGCTGATTGGGAAAATCAGCAATTCAGACAGACACAGTTTTAAATGTTTTTTCTACATACCTTGAGGTACCAGGTGGCTTGCGAATGCTGCAATGCTGGAGCAGATGGAGCATCCCACAGGAGTGCCAGGGGCCCCTCTGCATGCTCAGAGTATTTCCGGTTCACTTCCAGGTCCGCCGGGGAGCATACTGGGGGTCCCCCCGTGCCTTCCCAGCTCAGCAATTGGCCATGGGAGGATTTTGGGTACCTCCCAGATCCAGGAAGCACCAGATGCCAAGGTGAGGGGGGCACAGGTTGGGGGGGTGGGCAGCAAGTTCTCTGGAGGACGTGGAAGTGGAGCGGAAGTGCTTCTGGTCTACTTTCAGGTCTGCTGCTGAGTGCGCTGGGGAGCCCCCTGCGCTTCTGTGGGACACAGCAGTTCATTCCCTCCTTTACGGACCTGAGGGTGCCTGACCTTTATTTAGAGGCTCAGCAATGGCCATATTTTGACTCTAATTGTGAGGAGCGGAGTGGTGACTTTTTCTTTTTTTTATATCACTGCAATGGGATAGGGCTGGGAAGAGGAGGGGAGTGCTTTAGCTTTGCTACTCTTACCAGTGGGAGTTCCTGGGAGAGGAGAGTGAGAGACAAGCTGATTACTACTTCCCTTTGACCACGTGGGATTTCAAAAATCATTCTTTGTACTGCTTCTAGGAAGGTGCTGCTGCTTTCTCAGAGCAGATTGGCAGATCTTGCTCATAAATTGCTCTAACACTTCCAGCAGTGACTTAAGGTCACTTTCCCAGACTGGGCTAGCTTTGACTCCATAGTCAATTCCTCTGAGCCATCTTATCTGATACAGCCTGGCTGATTTTGGGGATGGGACCCATGCTGTTTGTATGTGAGCGTGTATGTCCACATACTGTGGAAGTGAAGCAGTGACAGCAAATGCACAGTGGGCAAACTGAACTATTAACTGAGAGATGAAATCTGAGAGACAAAAGCTCACTTCTCTGTTGCACGATTGATGTTCTCTTCTATGCTTCATTGGCAACTGGCACCTAGGCGGTGAAAGATGGATACAGCAGTTTAATTTCAAATCCCCAGAAGGGACTGAGTAACAATGAAGAGTCTCTGGAACGGGGTGAACTTCCCTTTCTGCTAGTGCCATCCACAAATAAATGTTTTTTCTGTTTGCAGCAACGGCATTGTGTTTAGCTGAGAGAAGGGCTGCATTTTCATGGGAACTGAAACAGGAAACAATGACTGAATCAGACCATTGGCCTTTGGAAATCAGAATGCAGGCTTTTAAAGGCAGGGGCACCTGTAAGTCCCAATGATTAGGGTGTGTACAGTTTCTGAGCACCTGGAAAAGATGAAGTCATACTTTTTAACCTGGCCTCAGACACAGCCTTTAATTTTTCTGGTGCTTTTAGATCAGCAATTAATTGAACCTGCCTTTTTGGCACTGCAATTAATATGAAAGACCGAAAGATAGGATTTACCCATCCTACTAATGAAGCAATCAAATGGTCAGACAAACATTCGGTGTTCAGTCTCAAATCATCATAGGCTCAAGGTGTAGATGAAGTTTCTGGGAGACAGAGTATTTTACCAAATGCATGAGAGCCTGTCATGTTGGTGCAGATCCCAGGTCTGGAAATGGTTAACCCCTGAACTTTCATCACTAGGGGGAACACTTTCTCATACTGCTGTTCAGTTCTGTAATATTGTACCCAGATTCCTTCCTGATTCCCACAGGGGCAGGGATCCGGGTTTTCCATTTCCCATGGAAAAACAGAGAAAAACATGGATTCTCCACTCCCCGCAACAAGAGGAAAATGCAGATTTCTCATTTTAACAGAGAAGCACATGTGTGTGTGTGTGGGGAGGCAGGTGGGATTGAGACCCCCATACAGCAAGAAGGAGGGAGGGAGTTGGGCAGTCTAGGGATGGGGATACTGCTCAGCTGGGCAGCGCATGGGGCTTGGGGCCTGTGGCTGCAATGTGCAGCCACAGGGCCCTGGTGGAGAGTGGGATGGGGCCGTGGGCGGCTTGTCCAGGAGGTGAGGGGGGTGAGGCTCCCTCCTTGCCACAGCGCACAGTCCCGGGAGGGGGGACCTGTGCCCACCAGATCTGTGTGCAAGATGGAGGTGGGCACGGGCTGCCTGCTGCAAGCTTGAGCTCCCACCCTGCTGCCCTCTCCTGGGGCCTCTGTAGCCTGGTGTGTGTGACCCGACACTTCAGGGAACAGCAGGGTTGCACAAGGAAGTTGTTTGCTGCTGCGAACTCCCCCCTACCCTGCCAACACGTCCCCTGCCCACGCGGCAGTAGCAGGGGTGGCAGCACAGGGTTGTGCCCCTCACTGCTGCCACATGGGCAGGGGACACATTGTCAGGGCAGCGTGGGGCTTGCAGCGGCAAGCAGCTTCCCCGCGTGGCCCCACTGTGCCCTGCAGTGCTGGGTTGCACCAGCTGGGCTGCGGACGTCCTGGGAGAGGGCAGCAGAGCAGGAGCCTGAGCCTGCAGTGGGCAGCCTGTGCTTGCCTCCACCCCGTGCCCAGATCTTGGGGGCATAGGTCTCCCCTGCCCCCCTGGGACTGTTTGCAGAGGTGCTCCTCCCTCGCCCCCATCAAGCCCGCAGCAGGCAGCAGGTGGGGATCTGGTCTCTGCTCTGCTGCAGCAGCTGCCACCTCCTGTCAGGGGCAGGAGGCTGCAGACCTGGGTCCCTGGCCCCATAGCCCTGACAGCTGGGGGCCCCCTCCAACAGGGCTGGGGGTGGCAGGGTGCTGTGGGTGGGGGCGAGGGGCACCAGCAGGGCTGGGGGGGTGTATAGAGAGAGTGAGGGGTACGAACAGGAGTGGGGGAGCTGTGAGGGGAGTGAGAGGCCTTTCATTTTAATCATGGATTTGGCAGTATTTATCAGAGAATGTATGGTTTTTTATCAGGGAAAACCAGGATCTTTGGTAAATCAGTTTACAGGATGAAGTCTGCTTCTTTCACCAGGAATGTATCTGGTGACTCTGCATTGAAAGAGCTTGATTAAAGGAGACCATTCATGGACAAGTATTCGGAGAGTAAAAACACTGAGGAAGAAGTCAAATGATGCACAACAATATAAAGGGTGCAACTAAGAATAATGGACTCTTGGTGGAAATTATGAAAAAGGAAAACTGAGGCTGAAAAACTTCCTAATAGTGTGATGCATCAGAT
This sequence comes from Alligator mississippiensis, assembly GCF_030867095.1. Lineage (NCBI taxonomy): Eukaryota > Metazoa > Chordata > Crocodylia > Alligatoridae > Alligator > Alligator mississippiensis. The sequence goes on from NC_081829.1 coordinate 11,615,715, forward strand.
GGAAATAGTGGAAGCTTCATGGCCTGAGACTAGACCCGTGGAAGAATCTGACTTTCCACTTCAATGTGAGTTTCCAAAACTTCAATATACATTTCCTATGCAATGAGATTTTCAAAAGAAAAATGTATTATGGGTCAACAGAAATAGAGTGCTTTGATAAAGTTCAAATGTATCATTCTGATTTTTATTTTTTTATATTTCAGTTGATGGTCTAATATAAAATAAATGGATAGACATTTTGAAACCAAATACTGAAACACTTAATTACCCATCAAATCATTCCTTATCAAAAAGCTTTTTTTCAATTTATTTTTCAAAATAAAATTAAATCAATGTTGGTGTGCATGCATCTATACAGCTACTAAGTTCATGCAGTAGGTTTCACACTGGCTGGGCAGGACCAAGGCTTTATATATTTGTCCCTGAGCACAAACTGGAGCCAGACAAAACCTGAGAAGAACCCTTCCAAGTTTCAGCCCTATAGCCAAGTAACTAGGGCAGTCACTCAGGAATCAGGAGATGTAGGCTCTCTAGGCCCTCCTCACTCAGAGGAGGTTTGAACCTATATCTCCCTGATTTCCTAATAGCACTCTAAACACCATGCCATTAGTTAGGCTTATAAAGTCCATTCTCCAGCTCTTCTAAAGCTGAGCCACTGCATCTTGCAATTCCTATTTATGGATAACATGGATGGAGAACAGTGGGGAATGTTTTTCCCCACTGGAGCAAGGAAGCAGGCTAGAATCCAGGGTAGCAGCCTGAGCCACCTAACTTAATCTCCTTCTGGTCCCATATATTTTCTTTTCTTGGCTTCCCATGGGGACCAGCTTCCAGAGGTAGGTTGTAGAGGGGGTCTTGGTAGTGCCTAACTTATGGCTTGTTGGTTAGCACACTGTTCTGGGAAGTCTGACATACAGGGTCAAACCCCTTCTGGGTAAGAAGGTCTAGAACCTACATCTCCCATTTCCTAGGTGAACATTGGAGGGCCTGCTTCTGACACCTAATACCTGCTAGGCATGGGGTTTTGCCTGGGTACATTTCTGGGACTGATCTTTACCCAGATATGCACATATAGAGAAGTTATACAAGCCTCAGTGGTCAGAGTGCGGTATTCCATGTTGTCACCATGCAGAGGTTTACTTCACCATGGGTACATCTACACATGCCATTCGAAGCCATAAAGTCAGGCTCTTATTGCACTGGAGTTTATTGCTCCTGGGTGCACCATTTGAATGTGCACCTGGGACCCACAGCACGCTGAGCCAGGGTGGAGCAGCCTAGATTGGCACAGAGCCCAACGGGTCAGCCTGCCAGCCCAGGGCTGCTCCGACCTGGCACAGTGAGCTGTGGAGGGGATGGCTGGGGCATGAGGGGGCTCTAGTGTGGGGTAAGCTGGCAGACACCCATGCACACCCTCATGCTCCAGCCAGCTGGGTCAGCATCTACATGTGTGTTACCGCACACAAAAAAACTCCGCAGCAGGGTCGTACTTCTGTTTACAAGTACGACCCTGCTGCAGAATTAATTAGTTTCCTGAGGCCTAATAGGGCTGCATGTGTAGATGCTGAGATGTTTACTGTGGAGCTAATTAGGCAGCTCCACAGTAAATGTCTCATGTAGGAACGCCCCATGAGACGTGTTGCTGCAGAGTAACGGGCTTGCACTAGCTACATCCCGAGGGGAAGCCGGCTTTTGCTTCACTCTGCATCACTGTTTCTACACAGCAGGAATTTCCTCCAAATTATGTTCACAAAGTTGTGGCTTCAGGCTGACAACACAGTGTTGATTTCCAAGGTAGGGAGCTGGAAGTCATTGTGTTCCTGTGTCTGGGGGTCAAACTCCAAATATCGCAAGATTCTTCTTTGATATCTCAGGACAAGGGAGACTCCACCATTTTCAAACAGTTAACAGGCCATTAGAAATGAAACAGTGCTCCAGACTGTAATGCCAGTGACTGTGAATATGCAGAGGCTTATGCAGGCATGTTTGACATGCTGCTGCCAAACAGCTACAGCTCTGCAAACCAACTGTGGCTGTGGTTTTGGTGGTAGCAATGTCAGCTATAGCTACAGCTTTCCCCATCCACCAGGAAGAGAATGAGAATGAAAATGAGGGGAAAAAAGACAGCAGCAAGGAGATTGTTCAGGTGCCTCTGGAGGGGCTTTTCTCGACGTAACTTTACTTAGTGCATTTTTTCTGGGTTTAGGAAACCAGTGTCAACTGTGCTGGGGTGACCAGTGCTGGCTGTAGGCTTTCAGGATGACAAAGGGTGCTTTCCTGCAAAGCTATGTGGACTTTACTCCAGACCTGCAGGAGGAGCACGCCAACAAGAAGGCTCCATTCAGAAGTGCATGGTCATTGCCATCTGAGAACACATCACCCCAGGTAGCTTGTCCACTAGGAGTTACCCATTTTGGTGTGGGCAGATTGACTGTTGGGACTTTGAGATGGTGATATGTGCGGCTGTTACGGGGGAACTGTCACTGCCTGTTGAAAAGACGGCCAGTTCTCTGGAGGTTATTGATAGCTTGGCATTCACGTGTTTCCCCAGTTTCAGCGGAACCTATATTCCTGTTATTTGCCCCTCCAGCATGCCTCAGAGTTCATAAATAGAAAGCAGTACTTGTCAGTTGTGCGCCAAGGCCAGGACCTGGTTTATCATTGTGGCAAGTTTCCAATCCAATCCACTTCTCACCTACTGCCTTGGCTGATAAAGCCTATTTTATTGGATATTTGGACTATCTATAAGAACTGTTTAATTATCACCCAAGCAGCTGCAGGATGACAGGGTGTGTGCCTTTCGGAGGCTGACAGTGACCACTAGTGGGAAGGCTAGAGGTGCTGAGCAATGCCTGCCTCATATTGTAAGTATGCTGTGCTCTGCACAATACCTGTGAGAGCAAGGGATGAAGCATTGCTGAGGCTGCAAGGTGGAGATTCACAGACATTCAGGATGCATGGAGCTATCAGTGAGACACCCTTTCCTAAGTGACAGTTGCCATAAAACTCACTACCAGGTATATTGTGTCTTCTCTGTATCTGGTCAGAGCAAAGGGCATTATTCTTTGGATGCTTTGTCTTATCCTGTGAGTACCTTTTCATTACTTGCAGGGTAAGACAGTTCTAGCATAGGGTGATGATTCTCTGAGCTGTTGGGGGCTTCTTTCATGATGCAGAGTTTGCTTCACATGTTTTGTAAACATTTATTGATTTTTTTAAAAATATGGAGAAAGTGCTTTCATTATACAGGATCACTTTGGCATTTGGGTGAAAGGAAGTTGTTTTGTAAAAGATTAGAGCGTTTGAATAAAAGCTTACTTCATTTTTTGGAAAGTGCAAATACTGTAATGCTTTGCAAACAGTGCCACAGTGGGGGTCTGCAACAAGGAAATGTTCAGCTCAAATAGCTTCAGCAAGAAATTTTACAGCCATTTGCTGTTGCAGTCCTTCCTCTTGGTAACTGCTCAGTAATCTGAGGGTGTATTTACTGGGCAGAGGTGATGTATCTTGCAAAAGACAAGCCACACCCCATGCCAGCCCACCCACACTTGCAAAAAGCCTCCAAAGCCAGAAGTTCGCTAGTGAGGCCATGCAGAAGGATCTACAAAAGACTGCTTTTGAATCCTTGGTTTCTAGTATATGTGAGGGCAGATGCTGTGAATCAACTCCAACATTTTGGGTGTGCCTGGGGGGCATGGTTAGATAGCATGGGAGGGGTCTGCTTGGCTTAGTCCTAGTCTGGACACAGTTTCAGTGGTGGAAATAAGCCCTTAGGGTGAAATGACATGGCAGCTTCATTTTCTAAGGTTGGTAGGACTGGGGCTAATGACACTTGAGGCAGATATGACTGCTGGGCAGTGTCCAAGGAGGAAGAAGTAGAGGGGAGTGGCAGTCTTAATGTAACATATTTCCAAGCAGCACTGTTCATCTGTTCATGATCACTGCCTTTTTCTAACCATTTCAACAATGTGCTGGGCCACAGCATGGGTTCAGTCTGCCAGCTCTGTGGTCATAACAAGGTCCTGCTCTGCCAGTTCCCTGGTCTTGGGCTAGGGACAGACATTACACACTTTGAAAAATGCCTGAAACTGGTTTGGGATAAACCTGTTTGAATGTAGTGTCAGACTTAACTGATTTGGCTCAAACTGGTTTATGCAGACCCCTTGCTGATTTAAGATAAATCAGAAAGCCCCAGCATCTTGGCATACTCTCTGGGCTGGGAGGAGCTCACTGCTTCACAGCAGGGTTGGCTCCTCCCCTCTGCTCCCTGGCAAGAGCTCCGGCAGAGACTTACGGGCTGCTCTCCCACTCCCCCTAGCCACTCTCTGCTAAGCAGGAATTCCTCCCTCCCCTCTCTGAGGAGGTGTCTGTGTATTAGCTAGCATACCACATGCTGGCTACAGTCCATGCTGAATCAACAGGTAGAATCAATAGGCAGAATGAACAGGTAGCTGGTAATGTCCCTCCATCGTTTTCTTAATGGGGTGATAAACACGGAGTTAGGTGGTGATAAACACTGTTATCAATTCCTTGCTGTGGTAATCGGATCATCCTGCTGGGGCCTGGCCACTCTCCACTCAGCTCAGTGCTGTGGAAGGGATGGGAGGGCTGCTCTAGTGCCCCCAGCTTCTTGCCTGAGTCACTTCAGGCCTGTGGTTGCATGTCTGGGATGCCTGTGCAGTTACAAACTGGTTCACCCTAGCCAGGTTAGACTAACCTGCAAAGATTGAATGAGTTTAGGCTCAGGCTTTTTGAATGTCTGTCCCTAGCCTTGGAGAGTCTCTCTTCTTTTGCCTCTATCCTGCAGCCCTGAGTAATCCACCCTCATTTCTTGGACATATCAATAAGGTCACAAAGCATTTCTTCTTTTCTTCACCACTCTCAAATTTGCCAGACATTTGATAACAAGCAGTGTCCTTGAGTGTCTGGTTGTGTCATGCATCGACCCTGGAAAGTGAGAAAAGTAGCCAGCAGCTATTGTTCATTCTTCATTCTCCCTGACAGCAAAAATGAAATATTTTTCACCCCACAGAATTCCATCCCGGAGCTTCTGCTCGGTTCTGGGAGACCATGGAGGAAGTAAGCCCATTTTTCCTTTTCCTACCATGCTCCTTGGTACTGTAATGTTAGGAACCTTCCTAACTCACTCAGAGTTTTAGTAGTGCCTGGCTATAGCTCAGGGCAAGCTGGAGTACTGTGTTATGGGACTGTGTTTCACAACTGTGGATCTGTAGCCAGGACTCTAAAAGGTGTAGGGTCAAGTTATTAATTCATACTATTTTGGGGACATAGCATGGCAGATAGGTATGAAGGTGCCAGAGGCAGAGGGTCTCCAGGGTGGTCAAATGTTGGAGGGTGTGTACCTGATCTGTGGGACCAAAAAGCAAAGAAAGTACCTATTTACACAGTGTAAGGGGATCCCAGAAATATATGCACAGATGTTATTTGCCAGAATGATCTTTCCTGGCATTCTGGGTGACTAGAAAGGCATAGCCACCAATTGTAGAATGAGGGAAAATTCAGCTGTTCTTTGTAATGTTTCAACCTTGCTAGAGCCCTTTTGGTATTGATAATTCCTTTTTCTATCTCCTGCTGAAATGCTCAAAGTTTGCAGTGAAATAAATGCAGTTTTCCATTGAAAGTTTGGTACATCAAGGGTTGCTAGTACAGGTAACTTGTTACAGTACTATTGATGTTCCCTGTATGTGTTTTCTAAATGGAGTTTGTTTATAGCTGCAATGTAGTTTTGTACCGAGGAAAAAAAAACAACCAAAAGGCTTCTTGGATTTTGTACAGGAAATAAAAATACCAGTAAGTGGAGCACTGAGAAAAAACCTATTCTGATGAATTTCAATAATTTTTTCCTTGATCAAAATACATTCTGTACTATGTACTTTATGATACAGCAGGAAAATGCTCTATTTTCAATAAACACATTTTTTCAATAAGGTTTTCTTTTTTGAATTTGCTACAGTTGCCATTACAGTATGGGCATTGGGAAATGACTCAGTGGGGAGGAGAGAAAGTGGAGTCAGGAAAGGGAGAGGAGCCATTGAAAAATGTGTGGTTGATTTCTTGCCGACTAAAGCACAGTTGACATTTAGAAAAAATAAGAAAGTGGAATAAAGCTCAAAAGAAGAGGGGCAGAAATGAGGAAGACCACTAGCTTGCACCCATCCACCAGGGCTGTATCCAGCTCTGGGAAGAAAAATACTGGATTAATATAATACCAGTGATTCCCGATAAAACAAATGTCATGATACCCACCAGTCTCCTCCACAGTGCTCCTGGCTACCTGAATGTTTTCAAGGCTGGAAGGGTGGCCTTAACAGAGAATATACACTTGTTATCTAGGTCTGTCTGTAGGGGTTGTCACACTGTCATGTATGTCAAAGGGGCTTTTTCATTAATTGGTTAGTCCTGGAATCATCAATCTTTTTATGTCCATCAGTGGACTCTGAGAGAAGTGTGTGGTAATGTTGTCCAGCCCCTCATAATGTGGACTGATGGTTCAAACCGTGCTGGACATCCAGTTTTGTCCTTGGCTATCTTGTAAACCATTTAAAATCTTTTGTTTTAATATGTCCTAGGAGGTCACTCCAGTTGTCTCCTCTCCTCCCAGGGTCAAGGTGTCGAGGACCTCCACACAGCTACAGCTGCACATGATAACAGGTGGCTCCGTACTAGAATAAAAAGCTAGGGATACTGTCTCCTGGAGTATACAAGCACCAATGCCTACTCATGATCAATTCATCATTCATGATCCCAGAACAGAGAAGTGGTTAGCCAGGTTAGTCTGAAGTCAGGCAAAATGTAGAACAGGGTGGCATCTGACCAAATAGGTTGTTGCCTACAAAAGCGCATGCCTCTCCGAACCAGTTAGTTTCTAATAAGGTGCCACCCTTTCCTCCCTTTTGCCCGACCCCAGAACAGTAGCGGGCACACAGGTAAATAGACTGGCTGGTCTAGGCAGGGTACAAAGCACGTGGGGGACGCAGCCGGAGGATGTGACCACACAAACATTAATACACAGTAACTTCTTCTGAAATTACGTTACTGCTGCCTCCGACAGGAGTACAGACCATGATGTTAAAACATACAAAGAAATCATATTGTGCAGACTTAGGTAAGCAGGACGTTGGTTAATAGCCCCCCTGTCTAAACTAGCTCTTATTAATTCTTATTATTTTTTAATGAGATAAATTCTTGGTAAGCTTGCATTCCTAGTCATATGCATATTCACATTTCTATCTGTCTGTCTTCCTGTCCATCCATCCATCCCTCTAGGTATTTCTATGATTCTTTCCCCCATGTTTTCACGAGTGCTGAGATTCTGTTCCAAAGTCTCCTTATTGAGGGTGGTAGATTTGGGGGTAGGTCCAGATTCATTCAGATTAAGACGAGAGGCAAGCAGAGGCTCTAAATTCCAAACGGGCGCTGGCAGTAGTGGGGTTAACACCGCTGAAAGGCAGCAGCAGTCCAAGGTCAGCAGCAGGGACAAGGTTACTGTATGTACCACACAGTCGTTAATCCAAGGGATGCTGTGAGGGGAACAATTTCTTTTTGATCCAAGCGTCTCTAAGCACCTGGACTTACAGGCATTTCTAGGCTAGGAAAAAATAACCCTGCTGACAATTCTCACATTTCAAACCTTTTGTATGATCCTTTACATTGTATGGCAAGACAGCAAACCCCAGGGCATGGGGTGTCTGATCAATAACCCTAAAATCCACCTTCACTTTCATCTGAGGTGTCAGTCTCTGATTGGTTTTTGAAATGTAAATGACCCTTTCTGAACACCCTTAATCTCCCTTTAAAGCTCAATCCAGGCAACAAAGCAGGTTTTCAAAAACACTCAAAGAGAACAGACCATGTCTCTGCTGACCCCCAAACTTAAAGGCTTGAAAGATCTGCAGTACAAAATAATCTTTGAGGTGCTGGGGGGTGGGGAGGGGGGGTGGCTCAACACCTGCTCTCCTCTGGCTGTATGTGAACCCACCACTCCCGTGGAGTCGAAGAGGATGGATACCAAGGACACAGCCTACTTCAAGTCAGCCTTTTGCCCATGCACAAGCTTCTTACTGTGGCTGCTTCTGCCTCTCCCAGGCAAAAGCCAGAAAGGTGAAGAAATCCTGGAGTTTTCCACAGACCTGGCAATGAGTACCCAAGCCCTGCTGGAGGGTAGGTACAACAGTGTGGCTAACTGGAAATGGCATTTTCCAAAATGTTTTGTTCCAGAGTGGAATGAAAAACAGAAGTCGCGGGGCACAACCAGAAGGCTTAACTAGCTGATTTAGAAGGGGCACCAAAATGGCATCCTTGGACAGGAGTCTGGGTGTGCAGCAATGATGGCAGCAGCTGCCAGTGTGTTTGAAGCCTGTAGCATCAGCACACTCCTCTCCCTGGACCTCCTTCCCCTGCCCTGGCATCTCTTCCCATGGCCCCAGATTTGCTAGATATGCCTCTAGGATCGACAGCCATGCAGTCGGGGGGTTAGGCAGTCTGCCTGTTCACGCTGCAGGAGGAGAATCTGGGGAGTCGGCCAAGTAGGAAAGTGGCTGCCTAACTCCTCAGATGAGAGACCAGTCACGTGGTCTCAATGGACACCAGGATTTTCTGAGAGCCCTGACTTCATGGCAGCCTGGGTGTCCCAGAAGCCCACTAAGCAGTTTACTAACAAGTGTAGGGACCTGGACAATGGACAATTCTGTTGCAAAATTCCCTAATACACACAGACAAGGTTCCTTGTGTGAATCTGATATCTTTTATTAGACTAACCCAAATGGTTGGAGAATAGTTATTAAGCAAGCTGTTGGGTTCAAAAACCCTACACCCCTAATACACACACACACACTTATGCATCGAGCCTATTGTTGCAGCAAAGGACTCCCTCCCTCCATTCATCCCTAACGTGATGGAAGTCCTTCCCTCTGCCTACACATCATTTCCAAACCTTTTCCCCTTTTACCTGTCAGGGTAGGTCTTTTCAGTTAAGGAGATGGTGCAGTGGTTAGCCATCCTCATTGGGCACTAGGGTGCCTATTTGCCCATAGTTCTTCCGGCTCCAGGGACCTGAACACATGTTTTTCGCCACAGTGCTTGGATCACAATGCTCCATTTCAAAATTTCAAGATTACATTAATTATTTTAAGAGCTCAATTTCAGAAAGTAGGGTTATAAGGTATTGTAAGGTAATTATCAAATTAGTTACTTATATGTGAGACTTTCACTGGGGAATTGATAGACCCTAATGACAGCAGATGGCAATAACTGCTGCTTAATCAGAACAGTATTGGGAATAATTCTTCTTAATGGGAATGAGTTTAGCTAGTGCCAAATAGTTAAGTGGTGGCTGATTGGGTGTTAACTAGCTGAAAAATTCTAACTCTGACCTGTTAATGTCAAATTAAGATGGGAAAAAAGAATAAATGGAGCTCGAATAAGGAGAATGCTCCAAAGCCAGTTCTTACAGCATCAAGTAACATTGTAGATCATTTTCTTTTCTTGTGAGTGATAGGTTTTTTACCCATTTAAGACTATTCAGCTTCTCAGAGCACTATCCTCGACACCTTTGTTTTAGGATAACTAGACAGGTCAGTGCGTCATAAACTAATGACTCATCACAATTAATTTTTTAAGAGCTACATTTTTTTATCATAGTAGAGGCAGGTAGCAAACACAGAAGGTTTTGACATCCAGTGCCCTTAAAAGATTGCTGTCTGTATAGTTTGTTACCAGGGGGATAGTGGGAGCCTAGCAATGTTATTTATTTATCTGCCCATCTATTAAACAAATAACACAGACTTATTAATTATAACCAACCAACCTCTCATACAAAGCACAAACTCAAGGAAAGCAAATCTCCACAGCACAATATCCGGTTGATCTCTACTGGCCTGCCAGTAAATACAGCAGAAGGAAATTAAATCTTCATTAAGCCAGTGGAATAAGGCAACACACTTCAAATGCTGATGCTGTCTCTGACTAGCTGAGCTAGCTAGGAAAACAGGCTCTTTTGGAGCTGCGGATAACAGTGTGTGATCCAGGTAGAGACCATCCAGAAAACCTCTCAGCCTGATTCCATATGGAGAGACTGGGGAGAAATTTTGAAGTTTCCCAGCATAAAAACGGACCCTGTGCACTAGAGATGCAGCTATTGGACAGTGGCACAGATCCATTTAATGGAAAAAGGGTTGAACCTTCAAAACAGTATCTTCTCTGCCTGGGAGGAGCACTGAGGCAGAGGTGTAGCCAACTCTTTTGATGCCCTGGGCAGAGCTGGGGAGAGTGGGGGGAAAGTGGCCAGAGGCATACATGGTAGGGTTTGTGCCCTAGGGCAGCTAGGGGCTCCAGGTGGTGTTCAGGGCCCAGGGAGGGGAGGCAAGGGAGCTCTAGGGTCCCAGCAGCTACTGGGGAAGGGGTCCCCCAACCAAAGAGTTAAGCCTTTTGCCTTCCCCACTTAAATGTCACTGAATGCCATGCTGAGTGAAGACATGAAATCCGTAATTCAGCAGCTGAGGGATGCTATGCTTGTCCCATGGTCTTCATAAACAAGTGATTCTAGCCACAAGCCTGGGAAAGAGTGCTGCCAGACTGGCAGGCACAGAATTTATTATAAATTTAAAGTAAAAATGTACATGCATTGGCATTAGCTGATTCAAAAGAAACTCTGTGTTCAATTCCTGCTCCTTTCCCCCTCTAGCACCTTCTTGATACCGCTTACCTAACTCCTTTCCCTGCTCCATGCACATGGAGCCTGTAGTTGGCCAAGCAGCAGAATAGCTGCATCAATTTTGCATCCAGGCTCCTTATGGCACCCTAGCCCTTAATCAGTTCCTGAGGCTGAAGTTTCCCTTGCCCATCCCTCATTTTCCCACTGGATTGAAGAGTGTCCATTTTTATGAGTTCCTACCTTGGATAATGGTAAGAATGATAGGGCAGTGTTAACCCCAGTGCCAGGTCAGCTCCCACGAAGATGGAAATGACTGACAGAGATGGTATTTTTTTATAATGTGTTTACAGTTAATATTTCAGGAGATGCTACAGCTCATTTCTGTTTAGGCACTGTATACAGAAGATAAATGCTTCTTAATGGCTGCAATATTTAGTGTTTAATGGAAAATCACTTACTCCTAATGTTTAGCACTTGCAAAGCTATGAAGTTCTATGTATGCCTGACTGCACAGCTGACAAATCCACTCCCTAGGATCTAGTCCCCTGATCTGCATTAGGAAGTGAGGACAGAGCACACAGGGGAATTATTTTTTGTCTCCTCCCTCCTATCACCGACAGCTGTCACAGTAGCCCCTGCACTCCTAATGTAGCACCATCAGGGTGGGGACAGAAAAAGGGAGTCTTAGTAGTAGTTCCTGGCCCAAAAAATATTAGCAACTTAGTAAAAGAAAGAGAAGAAACTTCAGATCTCATTGACAGTCCAGTGCCCCGTTCACTGGCCTACATTGTCTGCCAATATAAAGTGCTCTGTAACCAACACGTGCAGCACAATGCAGCCAAACTCATGGAACAAGGACAAATATGATCTTTTGAAGGACTCGTTTAAAATCCAGGGACGAGTGTCCAAAGCAAAGTAACACACCCTCATGGCTATCATTCATTTTATTGCTGCTGGTGGTGGTTTCAACATGCCTAGCAAAGGAAAAAAAAAAAAAAAAGACAGAGATTTGAAAGACAGCACTAATTTAATTTGCCAGTATGAATAAAGATAAGACTGTAAAGCACGTTAATGAAGCTACAGTATCACATAATTCACAGGCAAGTGAAACACGGCTCTTCTCAGATCATGATCATCTTTCTCCCATTCAAAACTGATTAAAACAGGACGAGGGCATTTCATTACATTCATTCCTGTGAAAGGCAGTTTTACTCCTGCTGTTCTGAAGACACTGGGATGTATTTGCAAATGGTAAAATTCAACTATTCCATGGGAGGACGGAGGCATTTCGTCTTGATGAATATGGTGTTTTATGTACAGATAAACATGCATCTATTTACACACAGAAATACATAGTGGCTTGTACACACCTATTTGTCTTAGTCAGACACACACGCATATGTGGTCTTATTTATTGCTGCATAATATATCTATTAACAAGAGCAAACAGCCTAAAGTATGCAGGAAGTATACTGATAAACCTCCAGGAGAGAGTAATGGCTCTAAAAAAAGGGTAAAATGTGATGTTACCCTCAGTTAGACAAAGTAGGGGAAAATCTATGCTTTCAGTAGAAGTTGAAGACCTCCTTTGTCTCCTTTGGAGCAATCTCCTTAGTTTGTGTCTTTGGTCAGGTATTGATGAAGCAAACATGGTTTGCTTCTCCACAGATATAAAACAGTTTATACCTGTGGAGAAAAGATGGCCCAAGGCCTTTAAGATATTAGGAAACCTAACTCTCACTGAAAACTGGAGTGTTTGGCACCTAAGTACATTTCAATTGGAGATATTGAAAAATAGCCAACTTTAGCATGGCATTTAAAAAGCAAAGAGCATAATGTCTTAAACCAAATTATCTAGCAGGGCTTTTTACCTTGATTTAACTAAAGGCATTTGCCAGTCTAGACAGTGGAGAAACAGAGGATTTAATGCAGTTATAAAAAAAATTTGTGCACTGATGTGTATGAGAAGATCATAAAGACAAATAGCTTCCCTGCCTGCCTCCAATAGGTTTTACTGCCTCCAACTGTATTAGGGAGCAGGGCATCCCCATTCCCCACTCATTTGCTCCTACTCCATGAGCCCACAACACTGAAAATTGTCATATTAGCAGTCCTTGGCAACCCTGCTCCCAGACTTTGACCGGCTTCATAGCATATGTCCAATGTTGCTCTAAAAATCCCTACTTAACATTTTTTAACATGTGATGGGGTTGAGATAGTGGGTGTGGGCAGGTTAAGTTTACTTTGTGGGGCTTCTTACCGTGGTCATAAGGGACGTAGACTTGCCCTTTCAATCAATCCAAGGTGGATGTTATACGCACGCTCACTTTGAATCATGTAGCCTTTGCATTTGTTTTCTTCTTTATTGTTTTCCATAATCTACAAAATTGCTCAGACTGAACATGTTCGCTGGGAAGGGAAATTACAATGCTAATAAAAAATAGAACTGCCCTTTCATATTAATAAGATAAAAATAATAGCCTGCATTTACCATTGTTCAGGCCCGATTACAGAGTGCTTTATAGAAAATATACACAGGGATAATTTCACACATGGCTGGGGCGGAGCATAACAGCTGTTTAACGTCACTGCAGCATTATCACACAGCAGTTTAGGGCAGGAAGTAAAGATGAATCCTCTGTTCATTTGGAATAAAAGGCGGCAGAAAATTACCCACCCTACAATTTAGCAAACACTGTGGCAGACACCCAAAATCTTCCTAAAATTATTGTCCTGAGAGAGACTATAACCCCGGTCTCATCTCAACAATGGTAGCGTCTTCAGTCAAATGCTCCTGAAACTGTTTGAGGTCCTTGAATTAGGGTGAACAGAGTGACTTCCTCAGCCCCCCACTTTCTGCCTACACCTGACTTTCAGGGAGAAGTTTCTTTTCCAGGTGCCAGATAGCACTGCTGTACCTACTTTCACTAAGACCACAGCCCAGGGTCACAGTGGAAGGTCATTAGCAGCCATAGTGGTCTTATTTCAAGTCAGGCTCCCTCATCCTTGGGTGAGTCTGAAGAGCAGGAGATATGATAAAGCAAAATGATGTTTATAGGGTATGTCATACGTTTATCCCGTCTTTTATTCTAGCAGCTTTTGGAAATCTCATCTGCAAGGATTTATGGTGCCTCTCTGCCTCAGCTCCCTTTCCATTCTCCCTTCTTTTTTTTACTGCTGTATCTCTTGCCCCTTCCTCCATCTAGTAAAGGGCTATGAATCCAGGAAATTCATGAACTCCTGGAAAGTTATAGCTTTAAAAAAGTATTCATTTGCAATGTGAAAAATGGCTCAGTGTATATCTAAACCTAGGCAATTTTATGGAGCCATTATATTGTAGGTTTGAATTGTATCACTGTATATCTGTCTGTAATTACTTGCTCTTAACTGTTGCTCAAACCTTTTGTTTTATATAGAAAAGGTGCAAGCAACAGAATTCCTCTTGCTTTTTTCTTCTAGGTTGCAGGAGGAAACCTGCATTGGAGAACCTGAGAAAAATTCTGAGGATTGTTTTCTGGCTAATTCAACGTAACCCCAATTAAATCTGTGCAGGTTTGTGCAGCATTTCAAGCTACCAACCCAAAGAATGTTTTTAAAAAATCATGAGAAGTTAAAAAAAAATAATCAATTTTGGGTGCTTTATAATCATCTTCTGAATACTTGTAGGTGCTTTTGAGTCACTTTTCTCAACATTATCCAGTCTAGAAATTAACTTTAGAAAAAAAAAAGATGAGAGGTGAGTCTTATCTCATCTGACCCCTCCAGGAGCAGGGGCCCTACCAAAAGAAACCACCCAAACCTTCCCAATATGGGAAGCCTTACCAGAAAACAATGAGAGCTGGCAGAAGCGTGTAACCTCAGAGCAGATTCTCACCTTGTGGTATCACATGCACCACTATAAGATGGGTGCATGCCTACTGTTAGGAGCCCTTGTACTTCACACAGGGTTATGAACCAAGTCCCAGTACCAAAATTTGACCCTCCATGTCCTTCTTCACCTGAGCGTGATTATCAAATCCTTCAGAATTTGAATGGATCATTACCTGCATCTTGTTTTATGTCTGCTTCCATAGTCTATACTCCATATCTTTGCAGGGAGTCATAAATCTTTAAAAGCAAAGCCCTAAACCGCAGTACAGTGGGACTCCCTCTTCCTGGGTCAGAAGCTTTTATTTTTGTAATTGTCCCCATTTCCTGGTTGACCACTTAGGATGACATGTGGAGCTGGTCAAAAACTGTTCTATCAAATCTTTTCTGTCAAAGAGAAAAAGAATGCCATTGCTTCCTATTTCAGGAGGGGTAAACAGAAATGCAGGTGCAAGTCCCCGTTCTGCCCAATTCAGAACCCAAGACCTTGAACCTGGATCTCTCACATCCCAGGATAACCAGTCAGGCTATTTGCAGGTAGGTACCTTGCATACTTATGCTCTTTTTATCACAATATTTAATGCCTGTTTTCAGAAAATAGCAAGTTTTATCAAAGCATTTTGCAAGAAGCTAAGGAAACCTTGATTGCTGAGATTTGGGATTGTGATGGTTCATATGTGAAACAGTAATTGTTAATATTAGAAGAAGCCTTTGATTTATCTATGATATCTGCAAACCTCCTTCCCTATAATCTCTCAGTACTAAGGGCCAGATTTACAAAGGCACTTAGATACTGTGGGCTGCTATGGGCAGAGTCTGGGCAGATCACCGCAGGGTATGTTTGGTCAAGCTAGTTAAGCTGACCAGTTTTACTTTTGCTGCTGGCTTTGGCTGAGGACCTACTGTTCAGGGCCCTTGCCTCTGGTGCAGCCAGGCTAGTGGATAATACCTGGAGGCCACCCCAGGCTTGTCAACAATGCAAAAGAAACAAAAGAAGTTAAACAAATAAGTTAGCATTTAGCTGTCCTCCAGCAGATCTTCCAGGCTTCATCCCCTGGTTACCTCTTATCTTTCAGAGGCTTTGCAGGGCCTGCAGGCTTGTGCAACAAAGCAAATGATCAAGCAAGCAAACAAAGAAACAGAGAAGAGCCTTGCTCCAGGCTTTCCTGGTGGCTGCTTAACCCCTGGCAACTCCAGGATCCAGGCAGCCTGCTCTTCGGCCAGATGCAGCCCCTTGAGACTTCTTTCAGTGTCTTTTATCCTTCTCACTCTGGGCTCACGTGGCTAATGCTCTCTCACTCCCCACAGCCATGTCAGCTCCATTGCTGCAGGGCTGACTACTTCTCAGGACCTGGTTCCCTAGCCTCCGGTGAGTTCTTCCAGATCTGGGGTGGGTGTGCAGAGGTGCTTCTGGGGAGTAGGGTTGTTCAGACTCCCCCATACCTCTAGTAACAAGGTAGGGCCCTGTTACAGATACCTAAAGATGCAGGTAAATAAGAGAGGTGTCTAAAACAATTTGGCTCTCTAAAAACCGTTTCTAAGGCTAGGGACAGAAGTTACACATAAACCGGTTGAAGTGATCAGAAACTGGTTTCAACCTGTAACAGAGCAGAAGTTCAGTGCACATAAACCAGTTTTAAATTGGCTGGAACTCTTTTACGATAAACCTGGTTGAATGTAGTATCAGTTAACTGATTTAGTCAAATTGGTTTATGAAAATGCTGTCCCAGACCCCTTACTGGTTCAAGTTAATTCAGAATCCTCCAGCATGCTTTTCAGTCCTAGGCTGTGTTGTCTGCTCCAGATAGCAGGGCTTGCCCCACTCCTGTTCCCTAGCTGGAGTAGCGAGGGCTGGCTCACTGGCCCGTTCCAGGCAAAACCCAGCTGGGATCTGGGAGGGGTCCCAGAGTAGCCCAAAGTACAGAGCTGGCTTACTTAGTGCTGTCTGTAACTGGACTACAAATCCCAAAAACACCTGGAAGCAGGAAGAAGAAGTGATAAGCAACCCTGTAGAGTCCTGGTGCTGTGAGTCTGGACTGCAAATCCCAGAGATCTCAGGGGCAGCAGGAAGAAGAAGTGAACACACAGCCCATGCTGGGTAGTGCCAGAGAGCTGTGCTTTAGCACTCACTGGCTCCTGGCTTGAGCCGCTGCAGGCATGTGGCTGCATTTCCTGAATCACAAGTGAATGTCTGCTCATTTGCTTATTGGTTCAGTCTTTGCAGTTTAGATTAACCTACAAAGATTGAATCAATTCAGCCTCAGGCTTTTTGACTGTCTGTACTTAGCCTAAATGGCTATTTGCATTTTAGGTGTGTAAATATCTTTGTAAATCTGGCCATAAGAGCCAGATTTTCAAAAGTGCCAAGCATTTGGAAGTTTCTATTGTTACACTTATGCCCAGATTTTCAGAGAACTCAGCTCACCAGATTGAATGAAAATTTTAGCACCCTTACTATGGGCACTAAATCCTTCTGAATGTAGTGGTTAAAGTCCTGTTGGACCTCTATAGAACTCTCACCTAGAACTGCTTGAAATATAGGGTTTACCCCATGGATTTTTAAATTTTTGGGGGTGTGTGTGAAAAGCTTAACAAAATTTTTAGCAAAAAATGTTGGCTCCCTCCTAAAATATACATATACATATACATATGTGTGTGTGTGTGTGTGTTATTTTCTGATTAATTTTTTTTCCCCTGAAATTGTTCATACCCTCAAGCCCCCAGCTTTCTATCACACAGATACTTTGACAGACATTTTAGAAACATCCCTTGTGGGCTTATATCTAGTTAGATTCTTTGCCCATGTACCCATGGTCTCACCCTCTCCTTTGTACAGGATGTCCTGCTATCACAGACGTGGTATTAAAAAGGAAGAGAAAGATAGAGCCGTTCTTAAAATATGCACCTGTGAATTACCCTGGCAAGCTCACTAAATACCAACCAGTTTGAGTTCTCCATGAGTACTGGCACTAAGCGTCCCAAAGTCTTTTCTCTGTGACATTCATGAGGTTTTTTAAGCTGACAAGCTGCTATCTGTATTGCTCTGGGCAAAGCACTGCCTTCTTATATGTTCATTTAGCACTCTCTTTCCATTACACTTTCCTCTATTATTGTCTCTTCTAGTAGTGATGGTGAATTAGAAAAGCCTTTTATTAACTAGGGTCCCAGATTTCATCCAATCCCAGCATGCTTTGCTGAAAAGGACACTGCCAAGAACCCTCTAACATTCTGTCGACAGGTAAAGCTGGCTGGACCGTACCTGCGATCTCATCCAGTGGTAGTAACAAAGTGTTAATAAAGCCTGTTTCCTGATATTTTTGCTCCCATAATGAAAAAACAAACACTCGGATGAAAAAGACAGACAACAGGTCCAGTGACTTAAAGAGCATGAGTTTTCTTTTTTTGTTTCTTCATTTTTCTCCCCTTGACAGTTCATTCTTTCACAGTAGGCATCTAGCCCAAGTCAAAATCTAACTCTCTGTCATTACTACAGTAACGAAGTTAAATGAATTCAGTGGTTCAACTTAATGTTCACAGGCACCAGGAAGAAAGTTACAAGAAAGAAGAAGAATAGTCATAAAAGAGAGCTCCGGCTGACATTTGGGATGCACCGTGATGCCATGCAACTGAATAACTACAGCAGGCGGAAGCTTAAAACAAGATAGCTTCAGGATAAGTGACTCCATTCCGACTGTAATGGAAAGATTCTGAAGCTTCATATTTATAACTAGTGACATCTAAAAGGAGAGAATATATTTATTACTGTTTCCCAGCTGCTCTCTCAGATTGATGCTGGAACTTATCGGAGAAATCTCTCTTCATAGCCCCAACCTTCATCAACAGCCCAATCTCAACCTGTCAGGCCGACATTATCTTTGTTCATTTGCAGAACAATTCTGCAGAGTTATTAAGAAGGAGTCTTGCCGAGTTAATGCCTTTGTGCTTTGAGGCAGTAATCTGGAGTCGCTGGAAAGTACAATAGATAGACAAAGCCCTTAGTGCATGAACAAACACAAACAAGATCAGCAAAGAGGCCAATACTTATTTTTTAAGCTGGCATTTTTTGTGTTTTAATGCACAAAATGTGTTATTTTTCCAGGAAATAAGTTCCCAAATAAGTTTTATTTAACACTCTGGTAAAAACTTCATCTGTCTGCTGAGTTGGATCTCCCTCCCAGCCCCAGATCTAAACACAGATTTCACTCCCAAAAACTCTGAAGTGAAATCTGGATCCGAATTGCATTGTTGGCTCCTATTGCTAAAATCATTGCAAAGGCATTACTCATGGAGCAAAGTGAACTCTATGGGAGTAAAGGGCTCTTGAATCTGGCCCTAAAATTCTACAGCCGGCCTCTCTTTACACCTCATGAAGTTTAGTTTGGATATGAGTCATGGAAGTTGGACTCACTGCTGAAATTTATGCTGATTTTTCCTAGGTGACTTTCCACAGGGCAGCGAGGCGGGAATGGAATTCCATAATGTGACTTCTCAAAAATTTCAGCTACACTCTGTTTTCCATCAGAGAGATTTATTTGTACCTGGGAAATAACAATTGCTATGTTAGAGCACCTCAATGGCCCACCTACGCCAGCACTGTGTCTTCAGCAATGGCAAGTGCCAGATGTTTAAAAAATTGATGTGCCCCAGGATGCACCTAATAAATTCTGCTGTATCATATTGTGGCAGGGAGGCAGAGGGCGTGCAAGAATTACTGAAAGTTTGTGCTGCCGCTGGGGCCAGGCACTCCAAAAAGGAGGGAAGGGAAGAGGCCTTTGCACCAGACAACAGAAGTGAGTGTCTACTGCATGTTTGCATAGATGTTATGTGGACTTCAGTGCCCCGCACAATGAATCCCAAAAGGCCAAGCCCTGTTTCACCTTGAGATGCCTCATCGGCTTTGCCGAACAGCATTTGTATGTGTTGGATAAAATGGATAAACAGTGGCGGGTAGTTTCTGTCCCACTGAACACAAGGGCCAGGGCCAAAACCTTATTTCCTCTCTTTTGATTGTTTCCTCCTGGCGTTGTCTTTCTTCCCTTCTTGGCTCTCCTATGGGCCAGATTCCAGTGGAGGGTGACCTGGGTAGTACCTAAAGCAGTGGTTCTCAATCTTTTTAGATTCAAATGTGAAAAATGCCAGGTTTTAGCTTTCACTCATTTTTTTTTTACTACAGAAAAATAATAGAGCAATTTTTCTGTTGCAAAGAACTCAGAAAACCCTCAACAGCTCAGAGTGTTTTTAACATTTGAAATCTCCAGTTTTATCTTGTGAAGCTTGTTTGCACACCTAACAGTGCTTACATTGTGTGGCACCTCACAGCACCTTTGAAAGGACATTGAGGCACCCCAGGGTGCTGCAGCACCCTGATTGAAAATCACTGACCTAGACCATGGCCTGGTGGCTAAGAGCACTTTGCTAGGCAATTCAGGATGCAGGCCCAAGCTCCGCTCCTGAGTGATGGGATTACTCCTAAACTCAACTCCCCTGTCCATAGGGCTAATGGCCTAACCTCTAGGTTGTTGGGTTAAAAGGTAGAAGCCCCCTGATGTCAAATAACTACAAGCTGTGGGTTTGCACCAACCAAAATGTTGTACCTACACACAGTTACATATGAAGACAAGCAATTCTGTTGTACCCCGGAGCCTCCAGGGCCAGAGTGCAGCCAACTGGGCATACTCAGAAAGGAAGCACATCTATACAAACATAAATTACACTTATGTAGCAATGCAAGCGCCACTTAGGTATATGGAGGTGAAATAGTATTTGGCTCTAAGCCTCATTTTTAATGAATGCTGGTTCTGTGAAGCAGCCTGATAGTTCATCCACCCTGGACTGTGGGTTTCTGTAGTTCCTTTGGACTGCGGCTGCTTCCATGGGTTGCGGATGGAAGTCAGCGGGACAATTCAAACTTCCCTTTGGTATTTTTTACAGCAGCATCTGTGTGTCAGAGGAAGAAACATTCCTGGGTCTGATTGTGCAGAGATGGCAACCCCTAGCAAGTAACTCTGTATTCTGCTCTCATAACCTAACATAGGTAAGCTTAGTCTCTTAATCTTTATCCAACATAGACAAGAACAGGGTGATAAAAAGATAGCTGTTAGGCAATGAGACTATCCTGCAGTAACAATTGAGGTAGCTCAGAGGATTTAGTCAGATGCACTGTAAAAGCAACACAGAGCTTTTATTAGTGAAGCAGCCCAGCCAGATAGTTTTGAAGGCAAAGCTGGAAGGGAAAATACCCAAAAGTCCAGGGATGCTGCGGTCAGGTTTTTGTTTTGGCTCATAGTGGCTAAATAGACTTGTAGTTGAAGCGCGGAGTTGGCACCCAAAGACAGTGGCTTCATTTTCCAACTCTCTTACAGACTCACTACAATACCTTTGATAAAACCTTTTTTCTCTTTGCTTCAGTCCATTTTTTGTAAAATGGGAGTGATGATACATCCTTTCTTCTCCAACACTTTCTCTCTGCTGCTAGCTAAGCTTTTAAAGCAGGAGGTGTCTCTTACCAGAGAAATAGACTGAGCCTACTATGATAAACTCTGATCTTAGATGGGAACTGCCATAGAATGAGTACGACTACTAATAATGCCAAACTTTCATCCTGTTTTGAAATGCCTCTGGTTCAGTTCTCAGAAGTATAGACTCACTGTGACTTCAGACTGGAGCTGTGCTGAACAGTTCAAATCCTATATGGTATTTGGTCAGTCAAAACAATTTCCACTCTCTCTGCAAACAGCCCATTTCAGCAGGGCCAAGTATGTTGAATCCAGATTAACCCATGCACCCGAAGTGCTTTATTGTCCTACTTCAGTTTCATCTCCAAATTCAGCAATCCTAATTTAAGCTGAAAAAGGTTTAAAGGTGGGATTTTCAAAGCTGTCCACAGATATTAGATGCTGAATTGAAAAAAAAAAAATCGATCTGTCACCTTTGAGAAATCCCATCCTATATTTATTTTAAAGGCCCCAAAATGTCCCTGGGGTGGTGGCAAGGGGAGGGGAGAAGGAGAAGTTACTATTTGATGGTAGTAATTCCCAGCATTTAGCAAAATACATAACCTTGCTCCCTGTACTGTAAACTCGGAAATGTTGACTTTTTGTAGAGATCGCTACGTCTGCCCGAAATTAAGCACGCACTCATGAGACAGCCAAAGGAAAGCTATCCTCATCTCTGTGTTTCTGTGGAGCTCTCTTCTTGTATTCATTGCCAGGAACAGAAGCTCAGAACTCTTTGATTCCAGTAAACTCTGCTTTATTAAAGACACTGGAAGAAAGACAGTCGAAAGGAAAAATCAGTGGCAAAATGTCAGTGCGGGAAACTTAGTTCATGCTGTCAATCATTATTTTGCATTTCCCATCAGCAGCACAAGCCATCTTTCAGCACTTCAAAGGTATCTCCTGCTTTGTAAAAATGGGCATCACAGTTAGCGAGATATAGGCATATATAAACACAGCTAAATAGGAAGATATGTAATTAGAGATAACTTACATCTCTGAATTCAAATACCCACTTATCACCTCTGAAAAATTACTCATGTATTTAGAGCTCTCTGTCTCTTCCAATAGGTGGGTAGGCATCAAGATGCTGCCTTTTAGAAAGTGTTTTTTTTTTTCCCCTCTGTGTCTAAATCAGTTGTTTTCAACCTTTTTCACATTCTAGGCACCTCTCCATAACTATTGTGAATTGGACAGTGCCCCATTTTGAAAACCAATTTATTTATTACAGTTCTTACTTCCTTGCAGAAGGTCCAGGCAATGAGGGTAGGGGATTGGCCAGGTAGGAGCAAGCTTTTGCCTGTGCTTATCTCCTCACACTTTGCTTCTCTCCTCCCACCTTTCAAAAGACCGTAGGGCACCCCAGGGTGCCCCAGCACCCTGGTTGAGAGTCACTGGTCTTAATCTTTGATCCTGTTAGTGAAAATGTATGGTGGTTGTGGTGGTATCCATGTAAAGCTATACATGCTAACCACCACTTGGCAAATGCAGGAACCAGGAACCCCTGGAGTTAACCGTGAGCAAAGAATCAAGATTTCATAGCTGCTGACAATGCATGTCCTCTGTATCCTCTCTGAAAGGTAGAAAGGGAGATTGGGAAAACACAGCCATCAGTAGTTCACATATAACATGTGGTAGGCATTAGTTTGGGCAAGGCTTTTTTTGTGACTGCTTTTCCGTGGAGACAAACCCCAAAACAAATAATGTACCCCAAAACTTCACGTGAGCTTTGGAGGAGAACTCAAATGGAAGCAAAAAAAAGCAACATGACTTCAAAGAACGTATATAGGAAAATGCAGTTTCCCAATGCCCGAAGAAAGGTGTTTGTGCCCAAAAGCTTGCAAAGAACCTTTTCCCAGCTATTTAGTTGATCTAATAAAAAGTACCCCATCTACCCAAAGAACCTTGCCTGCCTGTGGGAAAATGAGCTTTCTATAGGATTAAGCCTCCAAGGTACTGCCCTGTACTGAAGTGTATCAAACATTAATTGAAATGCTGTTTGAAGAGCTAGTCCCAACAGGAAAGTTGTTGCAAAAGTGTCCATGAGGGGGATCTTTGCACTTTCTTCTGGAGAATCTGGGCAGACTAGGTGGATTTTTAAATCTTTTGTTCCAGTGATGCAGACTTGTTTTTCAGGCTGATTTTCACAAGTCCTCTGACAAACCCCTATCTCTTCAGAGGTGTTCTGTAATCCCTCCCTGCTCTCTTTGATATGGTAGAGATATGCAATGATTATCTTTCAGTGGGCTGCTATGATAACAGGTCCCAGGCTTTCTTAGCTGCATAACATTAGGGAAACTGTATAGGCTTACCTTTCTTGCTAAAGACCATTATCTGTCAATTTAATGCACAATAGTTCACATCTAAAGGTATCGCTGCATGATTATAGTCTGTTCTGATCTTCTTGGCTTCAGGCCTGTGTGGGTTACTGGTTCTGGCAATCTCTTTCTATTTCAGATACTCTGTTTCTCTGAAGTTCCCTGCTTTACCTAACTAATAACCCTTACTTTTACATATACTGCATTTCAGCCAGGATCTCTACATCGCCAAGGATGAAATCGCCCCCTGGGGAGAACACTGTTAGAAGGGTTGTGCACCACCTAAATCCTCACAGTGGAGAGTAGGCTTTATGTATGCCTTGGTCTGGCCCTTGAAGAAGGGTGATTGTCACCCAAATGCTTTACCAAGAAAGGCAAGTATCATTATCCTGATTTCTCAGAATCTTCCTATCTGCCTACATAGGATAAGGTAGTTTCTTTGTTGCTTGCAATCTTTAAAACAAAAAAAAATATATCTTTCTAGGAGATATATTAGATGAGTCACAAGTTATACTTGTTGCAGGAATTACTGACTGAAATCAAGGATATGGCCCATGTAATCTTATGTAATACAGGCGGTAAAACTAGACGATCATAACAGTGTCTTCCAGCTTTGCATTCTCTCTCTCACTCTTTATCACTAGCTCCTTTTCCCTAATCTTTGTTATCAGGTATCACTTACTCCAGTATACATCCTCTGACCTCAGTGAAGTTACTTTTGCTTTGAGCCAACATACATAAATCCACTTCCTCTGGCATTTCGTTTTTTTGATAATTTCTGTATGTTAACCTGAAGAAACCAACAACTGGATAGTCATTGCTCTTCAGATCAGCCACTTATTCAAGGTCCCCAAACCTTTAATTAAGCTTCCCACCTCTTTCTTGTGATGCAGGTGAGTATTGTTCCAGGGATAAGACTGAAGAGTAAAGTAAGTCTCAGCGCTAAAGCCCGACCCTCCTTCCACTGATATCAATTGCTTTTTTGTGCGGGAGGATGTATTCTGGATTTCATTGCCTTACTCATGTGACAAAGTGGGTAAGCAGCTGAGCTGCAAGCAGATCTCAGATATCCAGTCTTCTTCAAAGTACTTCTCAGATCCTCACAAATTCAGCCTCTAGGCACTGGAGAGAGAAATTGAGACAATGAGTGGAAGGGATAAGTCAGTTGCCTGAGGCCACAAACAGAGCCAGAGGAGCATAATGAGTCCTATATACAAGACACTATAACCCACCTTTGTCTCCTTGCCTCTTGTATCCTAGTCTTTCAGTCTGATCACTAACACTGGGAATTTCAGAGGAGCCATCAAAGCGATGTGAACAACTCCCTTTGGATTTGCACATATAACTGCTTTATGCTCCTTTAAAATCCCATTCTGGACTGGTCCCGTCCTTTCCCTTAGTCTTTATAGCATCTCTCCCTTTCAGGGGTGTAACAAGAGGTGGGTGAATGGGACACTGGAGGCTGATGTGGAGGGGGCACAAGAAAAACAGCTGCTGCTGCCACTTTCCCAGCCACCACCACTTCCCAGGGCACAAAAAATGGCTTGTTATGCCTCTGCTCTCTGCCTACCAGTAGAGGATACCCAGGTCAGCCTGACCCAGTGAGGGTTTCCTTGTATGATGCCAGGAAAGCTAAAGAAGGAAAACAGGAGAGTTCAGAGGCTTGGGTGGCATGTTTTGAATTGCCTCCTGAGCACCTCTCTGAGAATTGCATTTAGAGGATACTCTGTTACCTTGTTCTTCCTCCTCAGCCAAAGAAAAAAATGTTTCTTAGACTTAAATTTTAAGAAGTGATGGGTAATTTGGGGGGCCCAGTTTGAGATACCTGAAAGGGGTCTGATTTTCAGAAAGCACATGGAGTACTCTCCCTCTGAAAATCCCCCCTTTTAAGACACCTCTTTCTTACGCAAATTTAGATTTCTAATTATATCTCATTACTGGTTAAATGGACCTCTTTCTTTTGGGGTCCAATGCAGCTTTTCCTTTGGCATTCTGGTTTAGTGCTAAGTGGGTGCATTTACACATGCTATTAGCATGGAGCAATCAATTCCAGTGCATATCACACCAGCATCTAGTGCTCGCAGGCACCTTGTTTGAATGTGAGCCTGGGACTGTAGCACACTGAGCTGGATCAGAGCAGCCCCAGCGGGCAGGGGGTCTGGTGGGGGGAGGTCAGACTGCCAGCCTTGGGCTGCTCTGACCCAGCTCATTGTGCTGAGGAGGGGCTGCCTGGGGTACAAAGATGCTCCAGTATGGGGTTAGCTGGCAGGCAGCCCTGCACTGAAACACTCATGCCACAGCCAGCCTCATAAGCATTTACACATGCATTGCTGTGCATTAAAGAATGCTGCCACAGGATAGTACTTGTATTTACAAGCACTAATCCATGGCAGAGTTAATTAGTTAACTATGGCCTAATAGGGCTGCATGTGTAGACACAAGACATTTACTGTAGAGCTAATTAGGCAGCTCCGCAGTAAACGTCTTGTGGAGATGCACCCACCATGGCAGATGTAACGGAGATGAATATCTTTGAAATCCCACATGTTTATTTTCTACCTACATGAAGTTTATTTTCTACCTAAGGGGACTTTTACAATCTTTGATTTCCTCTCAGCCTGAAGAAGGGCTCACGTGCCTGAAAGCTTGCAAAGAAAGGTAATTTTTTTGCTATTTTCTAGTTTAATAAAAGGTATCGCCTCTGAACCAAGAGTTTTCGAGTTTTGTGTTTCTTTTTGTCTCAGACCAACACAGCTACAAAACAGACCTCTGAGACCCTAGGCCTATATCACACTCAGACAGGTGGCCTTCCCCGGTGTGCATACTACGATCATAACCAGACTTGTAACCACTGCCTCTGACTCAGTTAAAAACATCCTGGCGCAAGTAGGTGAATCCTGTCTGTGCATCCACATCGTCCAAGCTTCCTAAATGTGTTTGCACTACCAGTGCATAGCAGAAAATCTGGGCAGTCATCCCAGCCTTCTTCAGTAGAGAGAGTGCCCAGAGGCTATCCCTGCAAGTCAGCACCCTGGAGCAATGCATTTTGGGATACTGCCCTGTGTGAGGAAAAGCAAAACAGACAAAGAGAGTGAGAGGGTCATTTCTACCCTCCAAAATTTGCCTGGAGGAAAACATGGATCAGCTTAGATTTCTAGCCAGGGTAAAACGCTGTTAGCTACCACAGTGACAGACAGGGCTTGAACTAGTTTGTATGCAGGGACTAATCCTGTATAGAGATGAACAATGTTGCTGACTGGTTATCAGCTCTTTTAATAGAGGGTTTTGCAGCCAGCATAAATGTCCTACGTATCACTATGTCCCAGCTAAGCCTCAGTGGAACCAGAACGGAGCACAGGAGCTCGTGTGTGCCCCTTAAATGATGAAATCCTATGTTTTTCAGGGCTGAATTTGTGACCTTAGTCTGAATATCCCATACATGTGAGGTAGGTCCATCAACCAAGTGTTCAAGTTCAGTTCCAATTTAAGCCCATATGTCATGTTTACAGAATAAACTTTGTTTTAATATTGTATATTTGTCTCCATGAAAAGCAATAAGGCTATGGGGGTGGCGGGAGGAGGGAGGGGGGGAAGCTGATAAAATTGAGCTGAGGTCCAAACACTAAACATTACCCTAGATCTATAAAGCAGTTGGGTTTTTATAGATGATTAATTAGCTTTAGAGCTTAAGGATAAAATCTTCAGAGGTTCCTGAATGATTAAGAGCCTAAATTGGTTTTTGAAAGGATTTAGATTTAGCACTAATGAGAAAATACTTTTTGATGCAACGTGCAGTTAACTTGGGGAATTCACTGCCACAGGAGGTGGTTGAGGCAGACAGTATAGCCAGGTTCAGAAAGGAACTGCATACATTCATGGATGATAGATCTATTAATGGTTCTTGCTGGAGATGTTTCCTCTGGTATCTCTAAACCAGTAACGATTGATGCCAGGGAGGGTATTGAATAGTGGGTAGGTGACTCTCAGAGATATCCAGTTCAGTGCTCTTCCTCTTTCACAGTCCAATGGCTGGGGAACTGGCTTTGTGGGCAGACCCAGAGAGTGATAGTTGATGGAACTGAATCAACTTGGTGAACTGTAACCAGTGGCATCCCCCAGGGCTCCGTTCTCGGACCTGTACTCTTCAATGTGTTTATAAATGATCTGGACTCAGGTGTTTTTCAGTTTTCATAGACATTAGGGCTGAAAGGGACCCCGGAGGATCATCAAGTCCAGCCCCCTGCCCCATGGGCAGGAAGTCAGCAGGGATCATAAGATCCCAGCAAGATAAGCATCCAAATGTGTCTTGAAGGCATTCAAAGTGGGTGCTTGAACTGCCTCCGGTGGCAGTCTATTCCAAACCTTGGGGGCTCGGACAGTAAAGAAGTTCTTCTTTATGTCCAGCCTGAATCGGTTGTGGCGGAGTTTGTGACTGTTCGATCTTGTCATCCCTTAGGGCACTCTGGTGAACAGGCATTCCCCCAGATCCTGATGAGCACCCCTGATAAACTTATAGGTGGCCACCAGATCACCTCTGAGCCTGCGCTTTTCTAGGCTGAAGAGCCCCAGGGCTCTCAGCCTCTCATAATAAGGTCTGTTTTCCTGACCTCTGATCATGTGCGTGGCTCTCCTCTTCACTCTCTCAAGCTTCTCCACATCCTTTTTGAATTGTGGAGCCCAAAACTGGATGCAGTACTTCAGCTGCGGCCTCACCAAGGCTGAGTACAAGGGGAAAATGACATCCCGGGATTTGCTTGAGAAGCATCTATGGATGCAAGTCAGCGTTTTGCTCACTTTACTAGCCACAGCATCACATTGAAGGCTCATGTTCATCTTGTGATCAGTCATGACCCCCAAGTCACTTTCATCTGTAGTGCTAGCCAGCGTAGCACTGCCGAGCCTATAAGCGTGCTGCAGGTTTTTCTTCCCAAGGTGGAGAACCTTGCATTTATCAGTGTTGAACACCATCAGGTTCTCATCTGCCCATTTCATGAACCTGTCAAGATCTTCCTGGATTGCCCGCCTGTCCTCAGGTGTGGATGCTTTACCCCAGAGTTTGGTGTCATCGGCAAACTTGGCCAGTCCACTTCTGACCCCACTCGTATGGTTAAGGGCTTGCAGGCCAAGCCCTATGAGGATAGACTAGGGCAAACTGGACCTCTTCAGCCTCTGCAAGAGAAGGTTGAGAGGCGACCTCATGGCTGCCTATGTATTCATCACAGGGGTGCAGAAGGGAATTGGTGAGGCTGTACTCACCAAGGCTCCCTTGGGGGTCACAAGAAATAATGGCCACAGCTAGCAGAGAGCAGATTTAGATTGGACATTAGGAGGAACTTCTTCACAGTTCGAGTGGCCAAAATCTGGAACGGGCTCCCAAGGGAGGTGGTGCTCTCCCCTACCCTGGGGGTTTTCAAGATGAGGTTAGATGGGCATCTGGCTGGGGTCATTTGAACCCAGCACTCTTTCCTATCGTGACTTCCATTACATTCTCTGGGCGCATTTACACGTGCCAATTTAAGGTGCTTTAGCCTGATTTAAGGTGAATTAAGGGTGCACATTTACATGTGTGTGCCCTGAATGTGCCTTAAAAATGGTGATTTTAGGCTATTCATGCCTAAATTTGATGCCTGCAAAAGCAGGTATCAAATTTAGGTGCGAAAAGCTAAAGCACATAAATGCACGTGTAAACACATTAAGGTGCCTTAACACTGTGTATGGGTTGACTTGGGACTAATTTTAGTTCTACATCAGAACATGCTAGTGGTGTTAATACACTTTAATGTATGCACGTATAGATGCGAGCCTAAATTGCCTTAATGGGCATTAAGCTAATGTGCCTAAATGCATGTGTAGATGTGCCCTCTGTTTCAGGTTTAATGACTCTATTGTAGCCCCCTGTTAAAAAGTTTTCTGGCTTTATTCTGGCTTCGAAATGTCTTGAACTGAAATTTTCCATTTAAAGTCTGGTTGGATTTCATGGACCCAACCATGCATGAATTAGCCCCTGCTTCTCTACTGAAGGAAACAGAATTTGTAGGTGCTCAGCACTTCATGATCTGACCCTATTGTGACTATCTAAGAGCACAGTCTTCCTCTCATGTTCAAGGCATGTTTCAGCTGAATCATCTATGAGCCCTCCTGCATATATATTTATTCCGATGTACAACAACCTGGTAGGAACTGGTCATATCATTATAACCTGCTGAATGATACCTCTTTCTCTTGTGATTGGGGCTTTTTGATTTAGAGTTTCCTCCAGATAACAAGGAAAGAGCCAGTGCTTTGCAAGCTCTTCAGTTTTTGAAGCTGGGTAATAAATCTCTTCAGCTCATCTCTGCCGTGTTCTGGGAAGGCTGTCACAAGTTTTGATGCAGGTTGCTTTGTCTGTATCCCTGTGACAGGATTTCAGCACAGTGCAGCTCTTCAGTACTGATTGCTCCTTTGAAGGTAAAGCGTTGTTAAAAGGAAGAGCATCCCCAGCCACCTTGTTTTTATTTTGATTTGTTTTTGGTTCATCTGCAGGAAAACCGAATATGAAGGGCAGCTTGGGCAGGAGAAGTCTGGAATCAAAACCACTTTGCCTTGTGCAAGGCCAGCATGTACCAAGTGGTCTATCTCACTCCAAGTCATTTTAAAAGAGTGAAGGTTGAAAAGGTAACAACAACAACGAAACAAAAGATCAGACTGAATGAAACATGGCGGCAGTTGCAGAAGTTTCTCCATCGCATCCTTGTTTTGGGTGGCATTAGAGGTCCCATGGAAACCATGGGAAAGGCAACGAAGTGGGACCAATCTGGCAAGAGTAGCCGCTCTGAGTGTAAATTGAAACATGTGTAGTGGGTTTAAGGGTAGGAGCACCCATGACAGTATGCCTGCAGTGTTTGTCTTGGAGCGCAAGCTGTTTGGGGCAAGGTCTTGGTGTTTGCGCATGTCTGTGTGTTTGTGCATGTACAGCACCGAGCACAATGAGAAGCCATTCATCTGAAATCCCTAGGCACGGCTACAATACAAATAACAATAATCATCATACCTTTTGAGCCTCTTTTTAATGGTAAAAAACCCCCCAATCCTCCATCTCCCTATTTTTTCTTTCTCTCTGAAGAACTCATTAATAAGTTCCTTTGCTCTTTATCTTTTATTTTCCTGTTCACTGTGATTGAATTAAGTAGTAATGAAAATTAGTTTCTGAAAGCATTACTGGAAGCCAGCTGCTCCTTCCTTTTCATCTCTCTGTCTGTCTGTCTGCCAGGCTGCCTGTCTTTCAGTCTGCCTTAGGCTGTGTCTACCCTGAGGAAAACAGAAAGCAACAGTTACTCTGGTGGAAGATAGACATACCTTGGACAGGGCTCAAAGGGCACTTGTACACATCACGTGGTTTAATTCTAATGGACTTAAATAGGGGCTCATGGAACGTACCTGTTCTAGAGAACAACACAGTCATAGACGTGGGCACTGGCTAATATTTTTTAATGTTTTTCTCAGTGGAAATTTTCTCTTTCACTAACATATGAATCTGTCACAAAGGTTTTTTTTAATTGTTGGGGTTTTGTTGACTAATCAGAATTGAAAAGAATTTTTTTTAGCAGTTGAAAACTTATTTTTTTCTGTTGTATGAATGAAAACTGGAAACAAATCACTTAAAATTCAAACAGTTGTTTTTGATGGTATTGAACTCTAGTTCTGCCAAAAAAAAAAAAAAAGTAGAAGAAAGAAAAGAAAAGAAAAAAAATCTTTTTATTAACAGTTTTCATAGAGACAAAACATAATTCCTTGACTACCTTTAGTGAAAATGCTGCATTTGTGACAGCTTCCACCATTGACACTGTCAAAAGATGCACTGGTAATGATTTATGGGTAACATTTTTTCCATGTCTAATCTACCTCTGTTAGCTTGGATTTTACCACATTTGAATAATAATTATTTCAAATGCAGTCCCCTTTTGATTAGAGAAACTTCTCAGAATTGATCTTCATCTTTTCTTATGTATTTGCTCAGTCTCAGGCGTGCATGAATAGTATGAATGAGTCATTTCCAGCCTCCAGGAAATCTGTGAACTATTCACTAAAACTTTTATTTGTTTGTGTTGTGACTCGTTACCTAGTCATGGTGGTTTTTCTGCTATGTGACAAGATGACCAAAATATTTTAGAGAGCATGGGCTTTGTCAATCATGAACAAATCTTCATAGAACAGGCTGTTGTCATTTTTTAACTCTTTGACCAGCTTGCTTTCTTCACCATTTTTAAACCATGCATCACCATATTATCAGAGCACTAAATAAAAAAGAGTTGAATAAAAGTCTGTTTCTTTCCATCACTATTTTGGAAAATTTCCAGCTTGGGATATTGAGGTTTTAAGCATTAGGCATCCTTGCCCAAAGGGATACTAGGATTTCAACAGGGCCTATCTTCTCCACCCCTATGAGGTTATCGTTTCTCTCTCTTCCTATACACAAAACCCTTTCCAGAGGCTTAGGTCACACAGGAGTACTTTGCAAATTTCTTATCATGGACTTTATCTGGCTCACTTGGATAAGAAGAGGGGTTGTGCTACTGACTTCAGAAAGTGCCTTCAGATAGGGACTGTCTTTTGCTATGTTTGTACAGTGTCTGGCATGGGTCGTCCTGGTCTCTGGCTGGGCCTCTTCAGCTCTGCGACAGCAATCATCATTATCACGATCAAAGCAGAGGAGAGAGCAAAAGGAAGAAGCCAAGCTAATATCTTGTAAATGACCTTGCTTCAAGCGCAAGAACTGAGGCACGCGGTAAGTGCAGTGGGGTGCACGAGGGCAGCACCACTGATTGGGAAAAGAAGCTATAGATAACATTTTGTGAGGATGACCAGAATATAGAGGAAATGTGCTCTCTCAAGAAAAAAAATTATCATTGCCTTTCCCCTCCTTTTATATCAGTTACATAGGAGGGACAAAAACAGTCAAGAAGGAGAGGAATGTAATAAAACAAACTTGAGAGAAGGTTAGAATACAGGTTACAGGAGGGGGAGTCCTTTTTATAATGTTATAAAGGCTTTTATTATGGATCTACATTAGAGAATGACAGAGCAATTAGGTTTTCAGTCTGTCGTGTAGCGGGACCCTAGCTAAATAGAAATGGGTTTTCTGTTAAAGAAACACTATCAAATAGCTGGGAATGGAAATGTGCACTGTCTAAATATTGTCAGTGGCTAATGTAGAAAGTATCCACTGCTCTGTGGCTGAGCAAATGAAATCAAAACAGATCATGAGAATTATGATTTCTGATAATTACTTGCACATTGAGGAAGCCAGAGGAGGAATTTCAAAAACTGAAATGAGAGGAAGAGGCTCAATTCCAATTTCCTTCCTTACAATGTGTGTGCTATAGGTATCCTTGCCCTCATTTTAAAAATGAGGAAACAGGCAGGAAGCAGTGAAGTATCTTCCATAAGCCAATGCAATGAGTCTCAGTCTCTCTTTAGCGATGCAGCTCCTTTGATTTTGCTGGAATAATAGGTGATTTGCACCAGAGGAAGGGAAGAGAAAAGCAAAAGGTTGCGAAGTGCAACAACTGCAGCATAAGACTTATGATAGTTGAAATTTTTGATAAAGCCCGAGGCCCCGGGGTCCTGTGTCTATATAAGATTCTCAGCTTTCTTTTGGGGTACTAATAGAGAACAAGATGCCCTCATGACTGTAGAGAAAAGCCTCAACCTGTGTTCAACATAAACCCTAAGGATCAGAAAGTCAAGAGACAAAGAAGACAACATGTATTCTTCAAAAAACAAACAAAAAAATCTCATAATGCCTGCAATCCCATAATTTGGAGGCCTGATTCAAGAAACTGAAGCCCATGGGACTGTCAATAGATGCCCCATGGGCAGAGTAAAGAATAGTGACTGACTTCTACTCAGACCAGTAGACAGTAATGCCCATGGCTCTTTGTGACTACCTTTACCTACCTGCATCAGTAGTGAGTGAGTGCTAACCCTTCCTGAGGTTAGCACTCACTCCTGAAAGGTGATCTGTTGAAGGTAGTGGGCCTAGGTCCTGATGCTTTTAATGCATTTAATCTAATAACTCATTTTAATACAAAATGCTAGGGCTATGCAAGGCTTCGGACTGTGCTTCAGATCCGGGGAAGTTTCGGACGCTTTGGCGTCCACAGCAGTATGTCCGGATCGAAGCACTGGCTTCATTAGGCTTTCTGAAGCAGTTTGGAGCTTCTGACCTGCTTCAGAAAAGCTTCAGAGCTGCCTCTGAGATCTGGCCATAGGGTATAATGGGGAATCAATGCAATAGCTATAACTTTGTTGTTTTGTGTCTGGTTAGATGAAACTTGCAGGGATGGTAGCATCTACTAAGACCATGAAGCCTACCAAGTTTCAAGAAGATTGGTGCAGGGGTTCGAGGGGAACTGCACCCCAAATTCTTGAAAGCAAAACTCAAGTCATGTGCCTGTGTTACACCACAGGGAGGTGAAAACTGCAGAGTTGGTAGCCTCTGCTGAGTCCATGAAGCCTGCCAAGTTTCATTAAGATCAGTGCAGGGGTTTAGGGGAAACTGCACCCCAAATTCTTGAAAGCAAAATGCTAGGGCTGTCGTAATGACCTTAATTAGCAAGGATTAACACCTACAAAACCACAGACTAGGGAGAGGAAATAATCAATATAGACAATCAACTGCCCCAAGACAGAGACAGTTAGTCCCACAAGCACCCATGTCATGAGTTTTGCTTGTCTGCAGCTTGAGGTTCAGTTCCCCGCAAACCCCTTCACCTATTACCACCCCTGCAAGTTTAATCTAAATCAGACAAAAAACTAAGTTATAGCTATTTCACTGATTCCCCATTATACCCTATGGCCAGATCTCCGAAGCGGCTCTGAAGCTTCGGAGCTGCTCTGGCCAGATCAAAGTGGGAACTCAGTCCAGAGCTCCAGATGGGATCGCTGGCATCTGAAGTGGCCAGATCTGAAGCCGGATCAAATAGCTGCCTACTTGCACAGTCCTACAAAATGCATACAGAGTCCCAAGACCCAGAACCACAGGCTCTCTCCAGCTCAGTGCAACATCCACTATACCAGGCTCCACAACCAGGTTGCCACTTCCTCATGCTCCTTCTTGCCCCATGACTCTTGGCTTCATCATTTTGCATATGTATTTTGCATTTAAATGAGTTATTAGATTAAATGTTGTGACTCAAAAGGATATGGCCTTAAGCCAATAGGCCTATGCAGGACTCCCATATCCACAGAAATACCTAACTGATGGTTTCAGGGAACCGCATAAAAGTTGCCACCATTCAGAAGAGAGGTGGGCTCCAAATATGTACCTCTCTTCTGTGCTTCCTACTGGCTGGCATGCACACCTGGTTGTTTAGTGCGCAGGCTGCTGTGACTCCCAGACACAAAGTGCTTAAGGTGGCCCCATAAAAAAATATAGAAATCCAGCACATTTCATGTGTTTCTCAGTATTTCACTTTCAGCTGCACTTGACAAAATTTAAAGCGAGATGCCAGACAGAATAGCTGGGACTTACTATTATTTTAAATCTGAGTCCAGGCAGCCACTTTGTCCAGCACCTTCCTTTGAAGGAGTAAACCCCACATTACCAGAGGCTTGATTTAGTATTGAGTGGAACAGGCTTTGTTCTAGGCAAGTTAATGCATGGTGGGGTTTCTGATCAGGTTTAGGGAAGTTTTAGTGGTGTTTTAAGGAGGGGCGTAAACTAAGAGTTCTGTCCTGGGCAACATGGGCAACCTAGACCTCTGAGTATCTCTCTGAAGTCCGTTATTGTATCTACTTCTGGAACTAGCAGCCCTGATCTGAGGCAGGGAGCATGGTCAGAGCAGCTGCTGGTGATCTCACACTACTTGGCTGGTGGAGTAATTCCCCTGACTTTACTGGAGTCATCCATGACTTACACCAGCCATCAGATCAGAGTCTGAGCAAGTCTTTTGTGTTGCATTCAATGCTCTGCCTGAGTTGGTGTAGCTCTGAATAAATCTCTTTGCCTCTGTGCCTCAGTTTCCTCAACGGTAACATGTGTGCAAAGATTTTGCTAGGTTTCAAACCAAGTGGTTCTGGCCCACAAACTTGACACTGGGGATCTTGATAATTTCTCTCCCTTTTGGGGTAATGAGAAAGTTGAGGCAAGCTAAGCTTGTGGCTGTCTGCTGTCCATAGATGGCATTAGAAAGAAAAGCCTTTCAGAGTTGAAGACCTTTAGCGCTGGTTTAAATTTTAAAGCATTGTAGGCAACCTTCGATCCTGTGGATCATGGTGTATGCATAAGTGGTCTAGTCAAGTGCCTGATAAATCTGCTTGTGGCTGACAAGCCCAATTCAAGAGTTGCACAGCTTGTTACAAGTTTAACAGATCCATGAGTTGTCTGAACTGGAGTCCAAATTTACAGCACACTGCTTTCTTCTTTCTCACTTTGCTTCCATCCTCTGGAGCAAAGGAGATTCCAGTTGTGCTGCACCCAGTGCCAGATGTTGCCTGATCAGACAGGATTCTGTGCTTGTCTCCCAGCTTTCTACATTGATGTTGAATGACTTCATATAATTTTTTAACACATTGTGGTACCGCCATAGAGGGCAACCCCGCTTTCTAGAGCCATCTTGAATCTCGTTGTACAAAATATTCTTGAGGATAGTCTCCTCCCATTCTCCTGACACAACCGAGCCATTGCAACTTCCTCTCCTTGATAGTGGTTTCTAAGTGTGTCAGTCCTGTGTGCATCAGCACCTCTGTGTTTGGTATTCTGTCTTCCCACTTTATTTTCAGGATCTTACACAGGATTGCAGAAGGAACCCGAGGCAGCTACCAAGGCATCCAAGCAGCCCTATTCAGGGGTGACTTGCTTGCCTCTCTTGAGGAAAGCCCTAGAAAAGGTGGGTCAAAAAATCCATGCCCCAACCCAATCTATCCTGGCCTAAATAAGTGACTTGCATGTTGAAATGTTCAGTCTTTGACTCCCGGATTCGGTTCAGACTCTGATTTACAGAAAGCAGCATTACTAAACTACAAATTGGTTAGACTTGGAATCAACATGCTGCATTAATAGAAACTTGGCTCTCAGATACCGGTTCTATCCAAGAGAATGACTACACCATATTCTGGCACGGGAAGCCAGCAGGAGAAAGGAGAGAGCAGGGAGTAGGCTTTGCTATTAGAAGCAGCTTACTTTCTTCCTGTGAACGTCCCCTTGCTGTATCTAGTTGACTCATGATGCTTAGAGTGCACACACAGAATAGCTTCATCACATTGTTTAGTGTCTGTGCACTTGCTCTTCAAGCTAGTGACAAAGACAACAATATTTTCTATCAACAACTTGAAGAAGAGTTTGAGAAAACTCAAATATCAGACCATTATAATACTTGGAGACTCCAATGCAAGGGTTAGATGTAGTTTTGAAAGTTGGCGTGGTATTCTGTAGGGCTGTGCAAAGCTTTGGTCCCTGATTCGATTTGGTGGAGATTCAGCCCAATTTGGTGGCTGAATCTCCAAATCCAAATCAAACCAGAGGACCCTTTAATCTCTCCGAATTGAATCGGAACCCTCTGAATCAATTTGGAGAGATACAGAAAGATTCAGTAATTCAGACATAGAGACAGCTTTAAATGTTTTTTCTACATACCGTTGGGTAGCAGGCAGCTCGTGGATGCTGTGATGCTGGGGCGCAAGGAGTGTCCCCCAGAAGTGCAGTGGGCTCCCCAGTGCACTCGGAAGCAGACCTGGAAGTGGACCAGAAGCACTTCTGGGTCCACTGGAAAGCAAGCCAGGGGCCCCCCCCTGCACCCCTCTCGGCTCAGTGACTGGTGCCTCCTGGGTCTGAGGGGGCACCCAGGGTCCTCCCATGGTTGATTGCTGAGCTGGGGGGTGCATGGGGGGCCGCAGCACACTCCCCTTCAGACCTGGAAGTGGACTGGAAGTACTTCTAATCCACTTCTGGTTTTGCCGCTGAGCATACGGGGCCCTACCCCCGCGCTCCTGTGGGATGCTCCATCCTCCCCATCATCTCAGCATTCACGAGCCACCTGGTACCTTGAGCTATGTAGAAAAAACATTTAAAGCTGTGTCTATGTGTCTATGCCCGAATCACTGATTCTTTGAGTCAGCATTGAATCTTCAGATATGGACTGAGACAAATCAAATCAGGGAAAGTGATCCAAATCAATGAATTGAATCGCTGTCCCCAATTCAGGCCGAATCCAAATCCAAATTGAATAGGGCAGTTTGCCCTAGTATTCTGGCAAACATGGAATTAGTAATATGAATGAAAATGGCCAGCGAGTGTTAGAACTCTGTGCAAGTCAAAATCTCTGTGTTACTAACATCTGCTTTACTGGGAAAATTACAAGGAAGACATCATTGAAACATCCAAGATCAGGGCACTGGCACCCATTAGATATAGTCCTGACCAGGTGCAGCCACCTAAAAGAAATCCTGCACACGAGGTCTTATCACAGTGCTGACAGTGACACTGACCGTGCCATAGTCTACTGCGAAGTCAGAACCAATGCCAGATAGATCCACCATAGCCAAACGACCAGTTGTCCTCAGATTGACATCAACCAAAAGAAAGACATAGAAAGATGCAGACTATTTATTGAAGAAGTTGTGAAATTAAGAACACTCTATGCTTCATTTTTTAAGGTTTTCCAAGCTTCAGTGGCTGAGTTGTTAGGTAAACTTTAATACAGTGGCTATGTACATTACAGATTTATTCTCAAATACCCATGAAAAATAATGACCATATTTTCTCACATACAGCATACACGTCCCCACCCAAAATCAGCCTGCCAAAATTGGGGTGCATGTATTAAGTGAGGAAGATGATTTCCTGTCTATGATGGAAGCACCCTGTTCCAAGGTGCAGCAGCTCTGGTATTAGTCTCCAGGCAGCTGAGGGAATCAATGGCCCATTAATGTTCTTCACTTCACAGGTGTTAAAGATCATCTCTCCTTTCTAATCATCTTGACCTTCCACTAATGAAGCTAACTTTTTTTAAGGAAATTTTGTTGTCTGCTATGACTTCTTATCTCGTTTCCTAAATCTTTAGCTCTTTTCAATATTATCCTTCCACTCGTGGAGACCAGTCATCAGTAGCAGCAAGGGTAATTCCAAAGCATGATCTGCCCACTAGGGCTGTGTGAGGCTTTCGACCACGCTTTGGATCCAAAGAAGAATTGAACACTTCAGACACTGAAGCAGCATGTCCGGATCGAAGCGCTGGCTTCTTTAGGCTTTTGGAAAAGCTTTGGAGCCGCTTCAGAGATCCAGCCATAGGGTATTCGGCCATAGGGAACCTTTGGAGCCACTTCAGCTGAATTGAAGCAGGAAACCGATCCGGATCTCCAGGTGGGATCGTTGGCATCCGAAGCGGCTGAATCCGAAGCCGAATCGAATAGCTGCCTAGTCGCACAGGCCTACTGCCCACCTGCTTCTTTACACATGCCTTAAACCTGGATAGACCCCCCCACTGCCCAGCTGTTCTCAAGCATGCCAGAGACTGAGGTCTTAAGAGATATTGAGCATCCACAGTGGCTCTGTTCGAGTTCAGAACGTGTGCAGGGAGCAGGCAGGTGGGGCTTGCTTAGTAACTGCCCAACAGGACCATGCTGCTGCTGTGGTATAGACATGACCTAAATTATCATCCCTTATCCAAGGGCTTTGAAAGCTAAGTCAAACAGTTGAATTGGGATAAAAAGGGTTATTAACATAGGGAACAGGGGCTTAGAAAAGTTCAAAGGTGCTCGAAAGCCATATTAAGCTTGAGAGAGATGAACTGAATCATTACTTTCTGAATGTCAATGACAGCGTTACTCTTTATACTTCTGAATGCAAGCAAAATCCAAGATTTCCCTTTAAATGATGTTTATGACCCCCCGCCCCTTGTATCTCCTATTTGTGGAATAAAAGAAAATTTGGCCTTGTTCAGAAGTTCTGGGAAGTGCTGCTCATTCCTATCCATGATATGCCTACCCGTGGCAACTTCCTGCCTACATTTATGACAACATCCCAGTCCGTAGCAGCTAAATCAAAATAGACAGAAACAATTATTATAGGGAAAGTGGAAAAGGTAATAAGGGAATAGAACGTACTTGTGAGGGATTTCTGGGTATTCGTTCAAGTCTCAGAGAATAGCTCTGAAGATAGAGAGATTACAAAAAAAATGACTTTCTGAAAGAGCCTAGGAATATTGTAATGATCAAGCAGGGATTTTTTCCCCCCCCAGAGTTTATCCCTTAATCTGATGAGGAATCTGAAGTGAAGGTAAGAGAAGATTTTGCAGCTTTGATTATGCAAGAAATTGATAGGAAAGAAAAACAATCCAAGAAAACCTGAAACTTGTGTATATATATACCTTTTTGCTCCGGAGGGGCACATCCCAATGAGCACGCATGTGCAGAGGCTCATGTTTCCCATGGGAAAAATAGCAATGGCATATATTTGTGCTGCTGCTATTTGTCCTGGGGCACGTCCCTGCACGTGCACTCTAGTGTGCGGCAGAGTGAGCCAGTGGGGTAGGGGAGGCTCGGGCCAGCACAGGTGCTGTCCCCAGCAGCCTTACCTTGGGGTCCTTGGGGTTTTCTGGGGCAGCAGCAGTGCTGAACTGGCCACTCAGTACCTGGCCAACAGCCATAGCATGGCTTTGGTTAGCTGTATGGTTTTTTCCAGTGGCAGTATTTTTTGACACTGGGATCTCCTGGTGTCAAAAAAGCCCACTCCACTGCAAATTAGCAGTTCACCGAACAATTGTACATGCACTGTGCATGCTTTTTGGCACCTAACACTGCTTTAAGGCACCACAAACTGCATGTGCACACCCACTGGGATGTGCTCAAGATGACAATGTGCTTGATGCAGCGTCCATTAAAATAAATGGAAAACCTTCCACTGATGGTGACAGATGTTGGATTGGGTCACTAGGTAGGAGTAAATATCTCCCCCCGCCCCATGCGCACACATGTGTGAGTGCACACATTTGACACCAGTTCAGAAAAGTCTCTCTAGTTTCTCTACACAGACACAGGAACACAGTGAAACTTGTGATTGTTGAGCTCAGATCATGTACTTCCCTGAATCAAGAACGTGAGCAGTCACAGGAGCAAAACACGAAGCATGTTTTTTTTCTAACAAGCAACTGTTTAGTGATTTCACCTCCCATTTTCTTCCCTTTTCTTTTGATAAAAAAGTTAAAAGTCTTTTTTGGCCAGTAAAACGAAGCTTCTCCAGCGGGGCTGAAGTCCAAATCAAATAGCAATTTATCCATATTTATGTCCCTGTCACATCAGTTTTCTGAGAATATACAACAGCTCAGCCTCTGCGGGCCTGAAGAGTTGTTGGCCCCTCAAATTTTATTGGGCAGTGTAGGTGAACAACATCTTTTAAAATTCAACGACTTGAGTTACATGTATATACTCACGCACCTAAGTTTGACAGTTTTGGCTTGTGTATACATGCATGCATACCAACAGGCACAGAGAGAGAGCACGAGAGAGAGCAAGCTCTGTAATTGCTTTTAACACAAGCCAAGAAGATGGATGGGTAGTTGGATAGATGATGGTTTCTAGATATCCCTGTCTTGTCATTTAATCATACACTACATCAAGTAAGCAGTCCACATTCTCAGCGCGACAGTGGCAATGTCTGACTGAGTTTCCCCCTTCATAAACTAGATCGTTATCTCTTCCCATCTGCAAGCATTAAAAAAAAAATGGTGTTATTACACGACCAAAGCCATCATAAAAAGATCCCTGTGTCCTCGCTGCCTTTTTATGTGTACATTATAATGAAACAAAGTGGGATTTTCTCTCTCTCTCTCTCTCACCCATTCCTACCCCACTGCTCTCAGGGTAGAAGCAGAGGGTTGGGAGGGGAGGACATGTTATATTGTGCCATATGCATTCGTTTCTATAGCTGTGATTCATCCCTTGGGATGTGAGCCCCAGGCAGTTACCCTTGGGTAGACACTTGTCTTCCTTTCTTTGGAATTTGTTTTCTCTTTCGTCTCTACCCTTCCACTATAAATCAAGGAGTCAAAAACATCTTTTATTTGGAGCATCTGCTTGAAAAGCAATTAATCACCTTTGGGATATCTGACAATAACCATTAGTTTTTGGTTTATACTTTATTGCATATGCAGCAGAGAAACATCTCCATCTAAGCTATTAGTCTACTTGCTTCCTAAGGAGGGCCAGATTGGCACCAGCAAGCTGTCTTTGCCATGTAGATCTCACTTCTTATTTTTCAGGATCAGTCAATGAATGAGGAGGAGCAGCCTGGATGGGCATATAATGGTGCAAACTGGTTGTCAGAAAGGCAACGGTCTAACGGTCCTGAAAACTGATATTTATACTAAATCAAAAACACGAAAGGAACTTGTAAAGTGGAGAATTCTTTTTTCTTTGCCTATTGACTTTGAGCTTTTAAGGTAGTTCTGCCTTCCTTCTTGGTCATCTCAGTGGCCATTTACTGGTCATCTATGTAGCATTTTTGGCACTTACACTCCAATAGGGATTCTATTCCTGGAAGCATAACCCTGCATGCTCACTGGCAACAAAACAGAGAAGACAACAGCAGCCATCCTACCTTTTGCCCCCAGTACCTGAGTCACCAAGGCACTTGCCTAGTATGCTAGAGACTCGGGTTCTGGGCCGCCTGTGCCCTGGCCACCAAGCTCTTAGGGGCAAACAACAGGAAGGCCCCCTTCCTTTGATGTACTAGCCATTTGTTTTAGCTCACTACATTTTCAGATGCCAATTCCTATCCACAAGGGGTGTCCACACATAGGTGGGCTAGTAAGTGGTCAGTCCTTAGCTTACTGTGCATGCCATGTCTGCATATAAACAACAATTGTCTATACACACAGGTTTATATGTCCAGAAGTAGAATTCCTACCTGTGAATAAAGGGCAAAAGTACTGGGGAGATGACCAAAACATGGCCACTTATATGACCAGGCAGGGGGTACAATGCTACCCCTAAAAGGTTACTTAAAGGAACCTGTTTATATTTTGTTTTCAAATTGAGGGGTGTAACCAGAAAAAAAAATGACTATGAATTTGGAGGGGGGCCCTAATTGGGGGGGGGACCCCCTGGGGGGGGTCTATGTTAATTTTCACTCTGTGATTCCAGGTCAATCCTACTTAGATTTTTAAACCTGGAAAATGATTTCAAATTGCCACTACCACAGATTCCCCAACAAGATCTATGCTTTTTAAGCCCCTGGTTTTATTATCAGCAATAAATACTCTATAAGTAGCTTTTTCAAAAGACTCCATGGACCTTAGGAGCATAGGTCTTGGTTCCTAAGTCACTTACACTCTTTTGAAAATTTGAAAATGCTCTATCTTATGATAAGAGAAATTGGGTGGCAATTTGGGGGATGGCCCACACAGCAGAACATTATCTCCCTTGCTCTGTGTTAGCTGTATCAGCTCTGCAGGGCTAAAAGCAGAACTAACTTTAAAGGCAGCAGATGTGAGTCAAAGATACAGCTGGATCTAATCTGCTGGGGATGAAGGCACCAGTCACAGCTATCTTTTTTCGAATATAACCACATTTTGAAAGTATAGAGCATTAAAGTGGCAGGCTGGCAGTAAAGAAAGTTGAAAGATTTATTTATATATAACCCTACTGCTCTCATCTAGCACATTTCAAGCTGTGTGTACATGTATATGCACCAATAATAATAATCATAAAAGCATTTATTATCCATAGATCTCAAAGCACTGCATTGTATTGTGGTGGCTGGTTTACATGGATAAGAGCCAACTACTGCTGTCAGCTAACAGAGTTCTCCTTTAGCTCATTCCCCTTTGCTTTGGTGCAAACCCTGTTGTTGATCCATAGATAGTGTCATAACACACCAGTTATACAGCTCCACTCTGAAGATTTCCAGGGCCAGGGTGGGAACAGTGCATGTTGCCTGAAGTAGAGACTGCTGCCATATGTGCTCCTTCAAAATGACAGCCAGCTTGTCCTTACTTCTCAGGAGCTCTCCCACCTCTGGGTTTTTCTTTATCCCAGTGTGGAAGGAGCTGGTGGGAAAGCGACAGTCTGAATTAAAACATTGGTGGGGAATAACCCTTTTCATTGGAGAGTTTAAAGAAGTGGAGAATTCCCATCTGTTGGGGATGGTTTAGGAAGACTGAGTTGTGCATCTGTGCAGGGGGATGGATTAAATGACCCTTGAGTCTTTCCAGTCCTATGAGTCTGTGATTTCTAATGGCTGCATTGAGCTCTCGCCTTTAGCTCTGTGTAGAAGACCAAGGGACACAATTCATTTCCTGGTCGGTGGAAACCTGGTATGGGCTATGACCAGTGATTGTCACTAACCCTGGCCATTCACAGATTGCATTCATCTTGTCTGTGAGTGTTTTTACTACCCATCTGCATGGGAAACGAGTACAAGAGGTACAAGTCCTGCTGCCTCTCCAAGACCCATCCATTCCTGAAATGGTGTGAGGAGGCATTTGCACACAGGGACATAGTGGTGCATGTGCAGGGTCTTAGTATATGAGGCCAGCCACCATTCTGCCCTAAATTAGG
The DNA here is from genome assembly GCF_030867095.1 of Alligator mississippiensis. Classification (NCBI taxonomy): domain Eukaryota; kingdom Metazoa; phylum Chordata; order Crocodylia; family Alligatoridae; genus Alligator; species Alligator mississippiensis. Next base: position 11,659,601 of record NC_081829.1, read on the forward strand.
ATAAATTCCCAAATGATTGCACAAGTACCCACAGCCAAAAGGCTTGAATCCAACTCCCCTTCACATGTGTGTGTGTACAGCTGGGGAAAAACAATGCACTACTGGGTTTTTGATGCTAAAGGAGGAATAGGCACTTCTAGCTTTTAGTTCAATAGACTGCCACTTGCCTAGGGAGCAGGATGCTCATATTCTAGGCTCCCATCATCTTCAGGAGGTTTGAACCTATATCTTCTACTTATCAGAAGCACATAACAGGGAGAAAAAAAAAAACAAAAACTAGGCTAGGCAGGACAGTGCAGCCTCCACTAGAAATCCAAGAGGGGAAAGCAAGCCAGAAGCAGACTTGCAGTATTTTGCATTCAATAGACATTGGATAAAATGGATAAACAGCAGTGGGAGGAAGAGAGGGAATTAAGGACATATTCCTTTCAGGGCAGTGCCCAGCTCACCCTATTATTCTCCTTCTGATCCCACATATCTTCCATTCTTTGTGGTTAAAGATCTTTGCAGGGAGGAAAGGTGCAAGGACTTGCACAAATGTATGCATTTCCCCAAATTAAGTAGGATTGTAACAGACTGCAATTGGCCTTAGATCGCTCCTCAGATTCCTATTCATGAAAGGAGGCATCATTGCAAAGGTGGGAAAACAATTTGAAATGCGCATAAGTGACCATTAATGTGTTTGACTTTAGGTGGGTAAGTGTTATTGAGTTGCCTAAGGAGATCTGGATTTGGGCCAAAGTCTGAAAAATTGGTCCTTGATGAATTATTTCATCTTGTAGATAACTTTCACTGAAATAATTATTTACTAAAAGGTTAGAATACGCAGAAGTCCCTCAGGTGAATTTATGCTATGCATACAGTTTGGGAGAAGCTAATTATGTAATTACTAGTAATTAGTTGCTCACAGGCATGTCCAATATTTCACTTAGAAGATACATTGCTCTTTTATGAATTCCAGCCCATTGGGATGTCATGTGCCCCAGCAGCACAGAGCAGGGAGACAAAACCTGCCTGGGAAATCCAACATCTTCCTAGAATCTTTGCCCTCTTTTCTTTTAACGCCGAAGCTCAAAGCCAGATGTATGCACAGGACATGATTTCTCCTGTTTCTTAAAATCTCAAAGTTATTAACTAGTTAAGTTTAATCACAAACTGTAGCTTGGCTTCTGGGACTGTTTTATCACTACAATTCTGCTGATGAACATCATGATAAAAAGGCGGGGGGGATTGAATTTACCCCTCTTCACAGAAGCTAACGTGCCACATTAGTCCTATCAAGTCCAAGGTGTGGAAGTCTTCTGCATGGGGGTGATTTGAGTTTCAAGCTTTATTAATATCAAATGTTGCCAGGGGGAAGCTGTGAGGTTACTTCAGTGGCTTTCTCTGACCAAAGAATTTCATACATTCATATTTTCTACTTTCAACTTCAAGATGATAGGACTGAGATCCTAAATGATGTCATGCAGAAAGCCTGCCCCATTCTGGGAAAGCAGAATACATTAACCGAAAACAGGAGCCAATTTAATGTTCATCAAGAACACAAATAAACCCTTGCTGGATGTTCAGAAAAACAAAATAAAACATGTATTCTTGTATTTTTAGGTAATTTTTTCATTTTTATTCTGCCTTGGTTTCCTTTAGAAGGGCTATCTATGTCCATGGTATGCCATACTTTCAAATGGACACAGGAGGAATTGTGGGAAGCTTGTTGTAGGCAAAGGCCTGTCTGATTTTGCAGCCTAAAGAGATTCATATCAGGCCTGAAAAGCATCCAAAGGCTGGGGTCTTGGCCATATCAAACACCTGTAATATTGGAAACGACCCCCTTACCTTTTACCTTTTCTGTGGCAGGGGTACTTGAAGTGCACTGGTCCATTCATTTCCAAAGAAGAACTATTTTGTAGGTTCAATCAAACCCATATTGTGAGCTAATGCATGCTGCTGGGAAGAGTCACCTTGCTTCATACTGTATGCTCACAGCTATTTGCACAAAATAACACTAATTATCTAAAATGCTGGCTTCCTAGAAATACCTGTTGGAACAAAAGTTACAATTACCATAATGCCATTGCAAATTTCACATCCCATAATCACCCTCCATTACAGCAAACATCAAAGTCTCCATTCACCTTACTTGAGTACAAGCAGAAGCAAAGATTTAAATCATTTAACTCTTTTTTTGGCCCAAATCATGCCTGATCACAAGTATACATTGAGTTGAAGGAAGTAATTGAGGCTGCATATAGATTATGTATTGTCCTGAATCAAGGCTGTATGCCTCTGTGTGTGTGACTGAAGCATCCAGAAGGACGCCAGTCCTGATGGGATTCTCTGAGCTCATAACAACTCATCTGCAGCCTTGGGTCTTAATCTGATTCACAACTCTGTCTTGTATCCTTTATTCTTATGATATAAAAGGGCTGTCAATAGTCTGATCCTGTTAGCCAGGAAATGTTCTGGTGCTAAACAGTCCCTTGCCATTCTGACAGCCTCAGCATGAAGCACACCAGGGTCCCACTTAAATCAGCGTTGCCCTGGTTTTCAGTCAGGCTCAGGTGATGCAAAACCACCTTTGTCCTTTGGCTTTGGTTTTGACTTGTGGGAGAAACAGATCAGAAGCTGGGCATTTGTCTTTGCTTATGCTGTACACTGTCATTCCCCTTTTTCCCCTGGGCACCTGGGGGTATTCAGAGATAACTCCCTGCCACTACCAGAGCCGAGTCTGAGACTTTGTGAAAATATACTTCGATGAAATGGTACCTGGATGGAACCAAAGACACTAATCAGAAATTCTTCCACCTGTTTAGATGCGGTTGCAGCAGGTGCTCTAATTACCGGTAGCACAAGTATCTGCAATTAGAGCTGTTACAATATCTCCAGATTCTGGAGCAGTTTGCTACATACCTCTGAATCAGCACCAGAGCTCTCAAAGGGAGAAGCTGGCAATATTAACAGTGAGGAATGGCTGTTGCCGTGTTTACTTTTCAAGATAGGACATTTTAAACCCCACAAGATACTGCTGCATTGTTTCAAAACAGAGAGCTCTCCAGACCTGAGCCACTTTGACATGCAAGCTTACGTGAAAGTTTGCAGATCTCACATCACCCGAATACAAACACAGGCATCTTCTGAGCACTAGCATTTTGCCTTTCCATTTGGTATGCTCAGATCCTGGAATAAACCTTTCTAAACTGAAAATTAATTTCCTCTGTCTGTTCCAGGAGTAACGGGTGCAGGGTCTGTCCCATCAGTTGAGCTGGCCCTGAAACCAATCAGTGATATGATATAGGGGTGCTGGTTTTCCCTGATTAACAAAATGCAAATTCTTTGATTAAAAAAATGCAAAATCTGTGATAAAAAATAAAAGGCCCCTCACTTCCCCCCACAGCCCCACCTCCAGCCCTGCTGGTGAGAGAAAACATATGGAACTTCAGAATGGCATTTTGCAGAGAAACCAGGCTCACCATGCAGTATGTAAATAGCGGAGGCTCTGGATTTGTGTTTTCCCTGTTAGGGAGGTTATTTTTAAAAAAGTAGCATCCAGGGGGTTGAGCTAGCAATAAAGAACAGGTTAGAGTCTATGAGGTTTAATTCCAGGAAAACTGAAAAGATTAATGCACTTGTCTGCAACTCGAGCCTTTGCTATTCCCAGCTCTCCAAAAAACAAACCTTATGCACAGCAATTTCTTTATTGCTCAAATCACATTCCAGGATTATTGTAGGATTTTAGGTGGACTATGGCAAAATTGCACTTGCCACTAAGGTGAAAGGTAAACAAAGGAGGGTTGACTTGGCAGGTTCTGGGAACTGGATGTTTTTTAAACATGGCTCTGTGGGGGGCTAGGGGGTCTGGCCACAGGTCTCAGTATGCTCTATACAATTTAGTGATCCCACGACTTGAAATGTGTGGTGTTATTGCTAGAGAGAACAGATACTGTCTGTTGTTATATATGCACAAACTGTTCACACATTCTGCTTTATGGGCTACACACGCTTCTTGGTCCTAAGTTCTATTGATTAAATAAAACGACTACTAATACTGTTATTGATAATGATTTTAATAATGGTAATAACACCAATAACAACTGACAATATAACATAGGGTTTTTACTGGGAATGTAGGTGTCTATTTCTCACTGACTGGGTGTGTTTACATTAGACACTGTACTTGAGATTAGAGAAAATTACTGTGCAGTAGGCATCACCATCTACACGTGCAGACACTTCATTTGCTCTGATTGCAAGTAAATTTGCTACCTGTAAGTACAAGTAGCAAATTTACTCCCGAGTACTTACTGCACAGTAACGCACATGTAGATGGTTCCCCGTCAGCTGGGCAGCAGGGGTCGGGAGATTAATCCCTGCTCCCAGGAACTCACGCTTTATGACATTAGTTTGGCTTTCAAAAATTTTGGGTACAGTTACCCCCAAACCTCTCCACCGATCTCCTTGAAACTTAGCAGGTTCTATGCTCTCAGCAGAGGCTGCCATTTCTGCAAGTTTCATCCAAATCAGACAAGAAACAACAAAGTTATAGATATTTTATTGATTCCCCATTATACCCTATGGTCGGATCGCCGAGGCGGCTCCAAAGCTTCAGCCGGATCGAGGCAGAAACCCGGTTTGGAGCTCTGGATCAGATCGGGGCCATCTGAAGCAGCTGGATCTGAAGCTGGATAAGATCGCTGCTGACTCACACAGGTGTAGTAGCCTCTCCCTGATTGCCCTCCTCCCACTCCCACCCAGTCCCCTGCAGGCTGGCACTCTGCCAGCCTATAGATGGCTCATTGCAAAAATGCAAAATCCACAGGTTTCTTGGTCAGAATGAGAAATCCATGTTTTCCTCATGTTAAGGGGAAAATCTGCATTTTTCTCCATTTTCCCCATGGGAAATGGAAAAGCCAAATCCCTGCTAATTAGAAAACCTACAAGAAAAGCCTTTCCCTTGGTTTTCTATTAGGGTCTAATTGGCTGACGAGTCATTTTGCTTGAGGCATTTGTGAGGATGATCTTACAAGAAGAGGGCAATGTGCCAGTGAGAAGCTATGGCAGTAACTGTGTGTCATCCAGAGGTTTGTGCTCAACATTATCTCCATAGCGTATAATCTTGGGTAAATTAGCAGTTTCCCTCTCTCTTGCTAATTGAGCAGTCAGTGTGCTCAAAAAGGATGGGGAACTAGCACCTTGGGGATCCAAAGAAGGATTCATCTACATGTTTAAGCAGCATAACCTGCTGGTTTCCAAAGGCCATGCCTTCTTCTTGTACCTGAAGAGAGAACAGGAAGAACTGTCACTAATACAGTGATCACGGAGTTCGGTAAACACAGGCATACATGAATGGGAGGAACCACACAACAGTTTTTATTCTGGAACAGTAAGCAACCCCTGCATACCCTAGGTCTCTCTCTGACTAACTAGCTACTTAACTGAGGGACCCTTTCCCAATTACCAACTCAATCTTCCTAGTTAGGAATCTTTTTTATATTATAATTTCTAGCACTACAACCAGGAAGGACTGAGAGCAGAAAGTGGGAAGAAATGCGCACACATATGTAAATTCATGCTGAGTTTGGCAAAAATGAAAAACATTTCCAGAAAAACAAAATACTGAGTTTTAACATTTTTAAAAACAATGCATTTAGATTTTTTCTTCTGAAATATTTTTGTAATCGCATTGGCCTAAATTGCATTTACAGAAGAAGAGGAGGAAAAAGCCTCTCGTGGGAAATGAAATATAAACAACCAGTTTCAGCTCAAACTACCTTTTTTTGGTTTTGTTTTGGCAGGAAAACCAGGAAAAAAATGTGTTTGAGATCTACCTGAAATCATTTCCCCCATCTTTTTCTGAGTTTTTTTGGTTTCACTATCAAAGCAAGAAGCCAATTTTTTGTACAGGTCAAAATGAGGTCCCTTCAGGGGTCAAGAGGAATGTGAAGGTCCATGTAAAGAACCCATCTGGTCATCAGCTAGATAGCCCCGTAATTGGAGAACCTTTTGTTTGTGATTCATATTGCCCCTGAATCCATCAGAAGCAGATCAAACGCTCAAACACAACTCAAACCTAATTTCTCCCTATTTACGTTCTCACTGACCTCCTGTCACACTTTTAGCTTCTCTCATTCCTTGGAGTCTCAGAACAACAGAGACTTCCTATGCCTGAAAAAAGGTGACTGTGCCCAAAGGCTTGCCAAGAACTTTTTCCTAATGACTCAGTTGGTCTTATAAAAGATCACACCTACCCAAAGAACCTTGCTGCCAAACACAACTCTGCTTTCTTTGAGTTTGGGAACGAGAAGGGGCTAGGTAGTAGACAACAATTATGAGATGGGGTGGAAAATTGGGTGAAATTCATCTCATGCTTTCTTAGGTCTGGCTTCTCTTACTATCTGTTTCACGCATGCTAATTAGCGTTCAGATGGTTAATGATGTTAGAGGGCATACGGAACATAGGGCTAGATAGGCCTGGGAAAAAAACCTGAAATAATCGTCCCTCTTAAGGGAATGTCATGAATATAATGTTTATCAGCATTCAGACACTCCTAATAGAGTCCCCAACATGGTGTGCTAATGGAAAAGAAAACACCGTTCTTCTAACATTTGCAGGCTTATCATTCACTTTCTTGACCACCTGCCTGGTGGTCAAGAAGGTGCATGATATATCACTGAGCATCCTGAGGGGTATGCATTGTACAAATATGTCCTTTTTGCAGTAACTCAGACATAAAACATTCAGAAACAAGAATACTATATTATGATGGGATTCAGGTTATTTGCTAACTTCGTTAAGAACGAATTTCAGGATTTCAAAAGTTTTAATTTTAACTTTAATCTTGAGTTTCCAATCTTTTATATTTTTTATATGTAATTCTAAAGTTCTCATAAGATCATGGTAATTTACAATGATTGCTGGGTGTTTATAACCTTTAACTGCATCTTCTTAGTGAGGTTATTTATATAGGAATTAATTTGTTAATGGTACCCAGACTGTTTGAGATAATAAGTATGAGTGACAGCCACAGAAGTTCTTTTATACAGAAATCCTGACACAATATTTTGACAATCTCATTTTAAGTAAGACATTATGATTGTCAGCTCAGTTGCAACATGACTGTTGCTCCCTAGTGGAGAATATCCAGAAAATGGAAAGAAATGAAATTCTTGACTAAGTACTTTTTAAAGAGGATCATTCCAAATCGTGACCCAGTCTTTTACTTCACGGGTGCGCAACATTACACGATGCTAGAAGTATATAGAGCAAATACCTCATAAGTGTTTTTGAATCCAGATATGGTTCAAAGCAGCACCTTGAAAGTAGACATAATTACCCTCACTGAGCAGCTGATAATATGGAGAGGCCTGGAAATGAACAAAGTATTTCAGAAGAAGATAGTCTAGTAAGACTTTGAAGAGAAGGAGTAAAAAAAGATCAGGAGTTCTGGAAGTAGAAGAACAAATTAAAAATTAAGAAAGGAGCTCTGCACAGCTTTCACATGACATAACTAAGGTCTGAGATTAAATAGGCATCTATAATTAATGCAAGGAGAACTGGAAAATTTCTGCTGACATTTTGGGGGGGGGGGTTGGTCAGAAAATGCTGTTTTATCTAAGTTAAAATTTACTTGTAGTGTATGGATTTTGACAGAACTCTTATTGGGGTGGTGACTGGGGTCTAAAATAAAGTTTCTGGTCAAAACAAATAAGTAAGCCCACTTCTGAGCAGCTGATAGTCTGATGGGTCTCAGGTTCAGTTAGCATATAGGGAATGTCCTGATACTGCTTGAATTGGGGCAGGGGTGCGATCTTCCACCCCCACTACAGAGGACGGATAGGCTATATTAGGGGACAGTAGTAAAGGTTGGACAGAGCCTGCAACAGAGTCAGAGTACAACTCACTATATCGCTTCATGGGTGGGTGGGTGTCTTTCTTCTTCCTTCACACCATGCTAAGTCCTCTGGATTGCCTTTTATAGACAGCTAACACTCTTTATTGTCTTTAGAGGCATCTTAGGTGCCTAACACTGTCATGCACCTGGGTTAAGGCAATTCAACTCCTAAGTAACTGCATCTGTGAGACAACTTGGATCCATCCTTTAATTGCTATCATACTGGACGTGAGATTAAGGTACATCACCTGCTTTGCCAGTGTGTTACACATGCGCAAGTGGGATATAGGCCTCTTATTCGGCAGTTCAGCAAATCCTTAAACATGTATGCCACTTTAAGCCTGTATATTGCTACTTTGGGACCTGTGGGGGTCTTTCTTAAATGGTACATTTGTTTCCCCATTCTGGTACCAAACTTTGGGCTGTTCCAGGCATTCATTATCATTATCAAATGGTAACACTGAGGTTTGCAGATAGTGTGGCTGAGATTTCCACCCTGCAGCAGCATCCCATCCTATATGACACAAGGCAAGGTCATGCCCCATTCTTCAGGTTATTGAGGATTTGAAAATTGAAGCTATTTGAACTGAGATGATATTTCTTAATACAATAATGGCCAGGAAATTGAACTGTACGAATGACTTCTTGTTATTAGTTCATATGAGGTGCTTTTTAAAAATTACTATCTAGAGAGGATGACTACAGTCTAATCTCAAGATAAATCACCCTTTCAGAATGGCTTCTGTAGCTTATGGGCTGTTATGATTAGGAGGCTTAGAAGAGTTGCAACAAAAGCTACAGCTCTCGCTAATGATTTTGACTAGAATTATATAGATATATAGGACTGTCCCTTAATGATATAGATATATAGGACTGTCCATAATGTGTCAACCTCCTGATTTATCAAACTTTGTAAATCTTTCCCAACTTCATGATGTTTCAAAAGAAGATAGAAAACATCAAATATGTCCAGAATGCGCAATGTATATGATATTATCATTTTTCCAGCCTGTTTCCTTTGTCTGCCCCCCCTCTTCTCATAATCTGGAGTATATTACTGGAAGATAACACACTGAGCTAGTTAAAAGCTTTATCTAAAGCCTTTCTTTAAATGAGAAATGGATTCTTGGCCAAAATGAAAATTTTAACAGAAAAGTCATTTGAGTTAAAAAGTGTCATTGTTTGATAACTGAACATTTTGGAACGTATTATTCCCCATTCTTGTTTCCCAGATCCCGCCCCCCCCCCCCCCCCCTTCCTGGCTCTTCTGTCCAATTAAATGAAAGAAAGACCGTGACAAAAATGAAAATTAATTTTTGGTTGACTGGTTTTGGTTAACCAAAGAAAAAAAATACATCAAAATTCTGAACAAATCCAGAGATGTTCATTTTTCTTTGGTGGGATATATTTACCAATTATACAAATAGCCTTAATCACTCCATCTGCTACTGTATAATTTTCTCTCTCAAATACAATCTATCCATCCTTACTCTCTTCTTTGCAACTATTCCCCTTCCACTTAACTACTCTCATTATTTAATGCTGAACTTTTTACCACTGGAAAAATGACTTATGTATTCATCCTCACAGAAGAGGGAGAGCGCGGCTTCTAAAATTGTAAGCTATAAGCCCAACCATGGGTTGTATCATAAATCTTACATTCGTTTTCAGCTTTTAGTCAGGCAAAAATCTTATTGCTGCAGGATTGGAGCCTACATCCGTAGCTTATATTGCTTTGTTCGACAGATCTTTTTACTTTCCTCTGTAGCGAGTGCAATGCTAATATCCAGCCCTGTATTGGCATCCCTGAAGAATGAAGCGATTTTTTTGAGCAGCTCAAAAATGGTTTGTTTTCCTTTAGAAATTTTGTGCCAAAATGAGAACAAACTCCTGGAAAAAAACACAGATTATGTTAATGACAGGTAGGGTTTTTTAAACACGTGTCAAAAACAAAATAATTTAAAAAAAGGGAACGGGTAAACAAGGTGCAAAATTAAATAAAAAGTCTTGGTGAAAAGTGCTGAGGTGGAAAGAAGGAAAAGAGGGGAAAGGAATTTAGCTGAAATCTGCAAAAAACGAGTGGTCTGTTAAACATTTTTGGGTTTGTAATCATGAGAAAAGGGGGACGGGGCAACAGACACTTCCTGTATGGTTTTTTTTGGATCAAACCTCAATTTCCCTCATAAATCTGACTCGATTTTCTGTTAGTGACCTTGCCTCTGCTTGCACTAATCGAGTAAGGATTACCTTCTAGAGGTGCGGTGTAGAGGTTTATAATTTGGCCATTACGCCTGAATCAGTCAGTCTGCTTCTTTAGCCCAAGTGGCACAGATGAATACTTTTGGAAGCAGAGATCCCAGAGTCACTTCCCACAGATGACCCAATTCAAGCTGCCATTACAGGGTTGAAAGAGGAGTATAGCAATCAGGATCCATTTGCACTCCTTCCAGCTCAGAGTGCTAACAAGGGAACCAATTAGTGACAAAATGTGATTAATCTTTTTTTTTTTTTTTGTGATGTGGACTCTTCTTGACTAGAAACCAGGCTGAAACCCAGCAAACTCATTCCATGTGTCCTCACCTTGTAATGACTTTTGAACCACTGCTGAGCTAGATGGATTTACAGATGAAGCAGCAAAAGATCCTTGTTAGCAGGTCAGCGCGAATACATACATAGCTCACTAGCCACAGGCTTTGCTGTGAGTCAAAGCTTGATTCCTCACCTGGATGTGAACCTTTTGGTTCACTCATCCATGGTAACGAGCTAAATGGGATTCCAAAAGAGTGTTGATAGGGTCTGTAGATGAATACTGACTGCCTTTCTTTGCTCAGGGGGAGGGTGAGCAATAAGAGATAAAACTCTCCTGCAAAGCAGAGCTTTCCTTGAGTTCTTTACATAAATTATGGTTCAATCACTCCTGCCTGATCTGAATTCATTTGGCTCCATCTCTCCCCACCTGACTGATTCCAGCACCCTTTTTCAGTGAAGTTCGTGGTCTCAGCTTCACTCATATTGCTATATGTGGTAGGGGAAAAAAATTAAGGATCCAGCAACAACTGCTGGAAGGGAGTCCTGTCTATCTTTGTGCAGCTGACTAGCGTACTGAGCTATGCACTAATGAGCCAAAGCACGTTATGAGATGCTTACTATAATGACCACCCTTCCTTAATGCTGAAAGCTGTGAGAAGCATCTCTTGGACTGAAAGGCAATAGGCTTTTAGGGGCCAGGTCCTGAGCTGCCGATTGGCACAGCTCTGTAGAAGCCAATGGACATCAGCTGGGGGACCTGGTCTTTAACTCTCAAAATTAACACAATCCTTCTATGGGAAACGGTTCATTTTGTCCAGAATGAGAGAGAGAGACAGAATGCACAATAAACCATCGATCCCGCTGATAATTCCTATGAGTTTTTAGGGAATATGTCAAAGGGAAAATAACAACAATCAAAATTGATTTTCCATTCTATTTTGAAGGTATTAACCATGTGTGGAATCCTGTCATTTTAATAAAGGCAGCCCCTCCTTTTTTAGCTTCAGGCACTTGGGCATTAAATATTGCTCTGTTTAATCTTGTGTGTGTGTTGGGAAGTAAGACAAAGAGAAGTAGATGGAAGACCACCATTGAGGCCAACATTTTCACTACCGGCTTGTAATTTTGGATGCCGATAGATTTGTTTGAAGGGAAAATAAATAGATTCTGAATTCCCTTAGTGCCTTATCTCCAGCTCACATGCACATTGTGGGAACAAGTTGGGCAGGTTCCTGCTAAGATATTGGCTGCATAATGCAGTGGTGTAGGTTAGGAGCATGGGATCGTTTCCAGCTGCCTCATTATATTTGGTTAGGGCCCTCCCCCACTTATCTGCATGGTGTCTCTTCTCTTCAGGAATATTAATAAAGTTTAGTGCTGATTATTTTGTTCTGTTTGTTTTTTTTCTGGGAGAGCCCATCTGCTTCTGCCTCACCTAATCACATCACAGGTATTCCAGGGTTCGAATCTGTTGTGTCAGCTGCTGTGAGTGACATTTTTCATTTCTCCTCATCACTCCAGTAGGGATTCTTTCTGTGCCAATATACAGTACACACCTGGAAATGACTGCACTTCTACCTCCCTGACCTTTCTTTTGTTTTTTCAGCTCATTGATCCAGATTGAGAACAGCCAAATGCTCTTTGCATCTGAGAGAAGCAGGTGAGAATACTCTAGGCAAAACTGGACCTGTGAATGATCAAAGTCTCATCATCCAAGGTCAAAGAAACCAAAGAGTAAATGCTTGCTCCTGCCCTGTCAACCCCAGCTTCATTTACTCCAGGGAAGATGGTGACACAGACCCTGCTCCTGCCAATAGCTCTGCAGTAAATCAAAGCCAATCAAGGCCTTGACACACCACAGGTTACTAAACACTTCAGCTGCAGAGTTTTACCTGCAAAGATGGTGATTGATCTGACTTTAAAATTCCTTGATTTGTATTAACTCATCAGGAGAAAATCTTACACCGTTTCCTGTGATTTCACCTGGGGGAGGGGTCATCTCCTGGATGTTTCTCATGGGGAATGGGGAAAGGAAGTGTTTCCAGCCCCCGGCCCCTTTCCTAGGAAGGAAGGAAGGACCTTCCATATAATGTCTCCTTAAAAGTAGATGGTGGAGAGGAACCTGTTCACACAGAATTTGCATGCCATCATACTCTCTCTGTAGAGGACACAGATTGAAGATGGTGGGTTTGGAAACCAGAGGCCACATGGGCTTGGACATGGGTCCATTTGATCTGAATCATCAAAATCCAATGATAGGAACAAATTGAGATAAATGCTTTAAGGCTGTTAATGAACAGAAGGATGTCATTTGCCTCTGCATGTTTTTCAAGTTTAGGTTTGGGCAATTAAACCAGCACTGGGTTCAGATCTAGGTTCCCTCTTGTTCAGCAAGATTTGTGCTTTCAAGAGACTCAAGAAGAAGGTTCTGGCTCTGATGGTCTATTAGGATAGCCAAAGCACTGCTTCAACTTATGTCTGTGTACCACAGTATTTGAATTACTTTCCTGGTAAGAGGAAGCTAGCACTAGGAGGGAAGACGCTGTGTGAAAAACATGACCTGACTGTAACAGGGTCACTAAGCTTATAACATCAATATTTGGTCAGCACCTACAGATTGTTTCCAAAACTCATTATTTCACAGAACTCCTGTATTATTGAGTAGAACTTATATCCCTCTCTGCTCATTACCTGAAAGTCTTGTTAGTTTCCAGTCCCTGACAAAATGTGATTATTGCTTGGTTACTTTAATTAATGGAAAATTATGAGCTGAAATGCATCACTTGTATATATATATTCCATTGTGCTAGCTGGAGCTATTGAAATCCAAATTTCAGATGAAACATAAAGCCCCAGATGACTCATGGCAAGTTAAAAATTTTTTTTTTTTTTATTTCAAGTGCAGATAATTAAACTTCAATATTACGGCTGAATTGCACTGTTATCTTATAGTGAATGATTGTATCATATTACATAGTGGTATTTTGTTGTGTGCTGCAAAACAACTATTGCAGCATGCTCTAGAAATACTTGTATATCACTGGTAAAATAATTCTTCACCATTGCATACAGTGTACAGAGTGCTTTATAAGAAATACTCTGTATTTATTTGGAAGATACTGCATAACGCTTTGAAATCCCGCATTAAAAGAAGCTGGGGTTAAATACTAAATTATAGATCTCAATGGCTGTTCTTTTGAGAGCCCTTGGGAATCACATGGATTTAAAGCTGAATCTGGAGATTGGATTGTCTTACCAGCCACATCCTTATATTCATGAACAGCCGTTCTTGGCCAGAACTAAGACAATCTCAGAGATTTCTGTTGTCTGATATTGAGTAAATTTTGTTCTACTTTATTACTGAAGTAGCACCTCAAGGCCCCAATGTGCCAGGTGCTGCACACAAAACTCCTGAGTGCAGACAGCTTGTGTTCAGAAGAACTTATTTTAACAGGGCCCTCTTTATTCCCCGTTACATGGAAGAATGGGAGGGGCCCGTTAAGACAGAGAAATCATGCTGGGAGGCCCCAACTTTGGAGGAATTTAAGGGAAAGGCCTCAGGAGTAAGGGGAAGAAGTGTTCCAATGGTGGAAGAAAACAGAGGAAAGAAGCTGACAATAAATAAGCTTGGAGAAACCTGACTGAGGCCTAAAATTCTGGGGCTATTCAGGGTTTGCCAGATGATTAATGGAAGGTTTAGGAAAAGGCTGGCATGGGGAAGGACCTGGAAGAGATTGAGGAATACAATAGATGGCAGTTTGCCCAGTAAGGATGGGTAACAAATCCTAATGGACATTGCAAAGTGGAGTGTGAATTGTAGGATATGGCATGCCAGGGGACCTGAGGGGTCTCAGTCATGAGCGGTATTATACCATGTCAAAAAAAAAATTGTCTTCTTCTCCAAGGACCTGCCCACTGATACCATCAAGACGTGGCAGATGAGCTGGGTGGCGAACTTAGGACAGTCGATTTGTATGGGTACCATACAGCTTACTTCATACCCAGAAGGGGTTGGGCAGTCAGTTGTATTACCAGGAGAAAAAAGGTGCACAAGTAAAAACAGGCACAGAGAGGCGAAGTGACTTGCCTACATCAATGGCAGAGTCATGGCTGGAACTGAAGTCTTTAAATCAAATTCTAGAGTTACTAGATCACAAAAAAAGTTTGAATGGGCTCAAAACTTCAAAAGGGAGCTCAGTTGAAATTGGTGAAACATTTCCTTTTGAAACCTTAAATCACCAATGGTCTGTGTGAATCTAGAGCTAGTAAGAAAACAATGAACAGTCTTCAGAAAACCTTTATGAATTTGCATGACAAAATTTGGCTTGGGCAAACATCTTTCACAAACTTACACTGAAATTTTTTGTTTGTATCTGACCCCAAACCAAGATGAGTTCTGCCTGGTTTCAGCTCTCATTAGTTAATTTATCTAGGAGCAACTGACTTCAGCGGAGGTAATTTGGCTTTGCACAAGGGAGCAAATAAGAACTGAATTTTATGTATCTCTCTGCTTATTTGAGTTTGAAATTGTTGGAAACAACATCTGTGTGAGCGTTCAGCAATTTGACCCAAGAGGGGATGTTTTAGTGTTCTTCTTCTGCATTTGTTCAGTGCCTCTCACAAGAAGGACTTGGGCTGACTGGGTTTTCTAGATCAATGTTGCCAGCGTGGCCCTCAAAGAGTTTGCATTCAGCCTGTACAATTACTTTCTTCTGCTTGCCAAACTTGTATTCACATCCAGGAAAAAAGTTCAGGTTAAATTTTTTTAAAAAGGGTTGCTTGGTTTTTAACCTGGATTTAGCTTTCTTGTAACCCCCTCCCAATACCTTTTTTCAAAGAAAGTGCATAAATACCAGTTGTGAATATCAAGTACCCATGGGAGGGAGACCAATGATTGAAGAAAAGAAATAGAAGTCAGGTGTAATCACATTAAGCCAGCAAGTGTCCCTGATTCCCAATGATGGCTGAAGCAAGCATGGAAGCTTATGAGCTTGTTACAGCGCTAACAAAATTTGGTTGAACTGGTAGAAACTTATACAACTAGATCCTGAATTAAATCTCGAGTGCTGATGTGGATGGGTTTATTACCCAGAAGCCATTGCTTCAATTTCTGTTTGTCACTTGGGCTTTTTCTCAAGCGACCTCACTTTTGCATAGAGATAAAATGAAGCATGTCACTTAGCCATACCCACATTTGTCTACCCCTTTGGATTCATTCTCACAACAAACTAATCCTGTCCAGTAACACAGGCAGAGCATTTCTGTTGGAACCTGGCCTTACCAATGGAAAATCAGGTTTGTGACAAAGCAAAACTTTTCATCAAAAGTTTCAACTTCCCATAGAAAAATGTTGAGCTCCAGTCAAAAATTTTTTTTTAAAAAATTGAACAACAATGTACCAAAATATTTCTATTCACTTATTCCAGTGCTGTGCCTCCGGGAAGCAGAAAGTTCTTCCTCACTGACAGCTGGCTGTTTAACTACAGGGGAACGGTGTAAGACATGTGTCTCTTTCTAATGCGCCTAAGGACATAGCAAGGGTAGGAGGTCGCTTCATTGGCATTCATGACGGAGAGGTGCCTGTCGAGGTGGTCTTGCCAAGAGGTCTTCCCTCGCAAGCGGGAGGCTGGGCTGCTGACATTTCTGACTTACCTCCTCCGGCTGGCGAGGTTCTTGAAATCTCACAAACGACTCCCCATTGTTCAGT